>NC_142041.1:51866114-52213614 GCF_982192425.1 Myodes glareolus | reverse complement strand
GTGTCTCTGATTCTTGTCTGCATCCGGAACCCTTTTCCTCCTACTGGGCAGCGTCATTTGCTTTAATATGGTAGTATCTGCCTGGCATTATTGTAACATATTATAGCATGTACGGTTGATTTTCCTGGGCAGCTTTCTATTTTCTGAGGGGAGACAGTGAGAGACTCTGGGAGGAGGGAAAGGGGGGAATGTGGGTAGAATGTAATATATGGGAGTAGAATAAAAAAATAATGAATAAAAATGTCTTGAAAAATCTCAGAAATTAATAACTAAGAGAATGAGCAAATAAATAGCAGATTTCTATTATGAAAAATACCTTTCATTCACATCCTGCTGGGAAAGGTCAGGAACAGCATCAGTAAGAGCATTAGTCAAACTGATTTAATATGGTCGAGATTAGAGTCTTCTATGGAGATGCAGGGTCCTAGATAACTGGAGATTGTGTGTGTTGTAAGCATAGCTGACTGGTTAAATTCAATAGTTTGCAAGTTCATCTTAGTGTACTGGAAAAATCGATAAATTCTTGAAATAGGCATGTAAGTCAAATCATTCCTTTCTGTGAGCGATTTCAATCATTGCAGCCTGTTCTTAAAACAACATTTTGAATTTATTTCCCTTATATTGTCTTATCTGGGTCAAATAGCAGAAATATGAACTTTAGGTACTATATTAAACACCGTGATTCTATCAAATGTTTACTAAAAGTGTTTATAAGATTCAAGTTACAGTGCCTTTGTATTTATGATTTTAAAGGGTTTACAAATGATCTCATGCAGATGTGTAGACTGTGTGAATGTATTTGATGTAACATTATTCTTTTCTGGGAGTGTTTTGCCTTTTGAGAAAAAAGATAATAAAATAATTTAGGGGTCCATAGTCACTGTGAATTTATATTAGATCATGTTATAGAGGTCACATGCATAGCGATAAGTTGTGATGGTTAAGGTATTTGTAGCTGTTACCAAAGGCATTCAAACACACTTTTCCAAGCCATGCACTATCCACATGGATACTGAAAAGAGCTTATCTACATCCTTAATGGAATAAATTTATACAACACAACTACAAAAATAAAGATGCTCTGCTAATCAGAGGGCAGCTAGCATGAAGGTACACACCCCAAATTAATTAAAAGTGTCTCAGAGCAGGCCGGCAATGCTGAATATCAAGTCGGGAGGACACATCAGTGAAAATGGATAAGGAAAAGACTTCAGCTGAGGCCAAGACTGAGCCTCAACAGAAGGGGTTTGCTGTTGTTTTTCCTACACTGGAAACTACAGCAGGCTCTTGAAGACTCTAGGCAAGCTCTCTACCATGGGATCACATCCCAAGAAAAACCGTAATTCTTCATCATTACACCCCAACTCTAAATCCCTAAATATTGAGAATGTCCGCAGTGTAACTAAGGTAAAATAAAACAAACCCTTTTCAAAAATCCCAGCACAAACAGTGCCTGAAGGGAACTGAGGATCTTCTGTAAATTGTATTATAGATTCTGATTCTGACCTTTTACAGACACTGATGGTAACCGTCTAGTTCTGAACATTTGGCTGCAACAGAAGCCATTATGACACTTCCTGTGTTCCTAGTATTGCACGAGACACCTTCCAAGGGGCATATCATTCAAGTCCTTGTATTAAGCCCCTGAATAATGGGTCATCCTTTGATACCCTATAGAGTGTCAGGGTTGTCCTATGAAACCTGGCAGTCTGCTTCAGAATCAGCATGCTTAATTTGCTAGTCTTTATTGCAAACCATCTCAGCAAAAGGACTCTATAAATTGACCCTACTCTAAAGTTTCCAGCTCATAAGATGACAAATGAATCAAATGGCCATTTTAATAAAATTTGGTTCATTTATATAAATTCTGTATCAATGCTTTATATTTTGTAATTGATCTGTCACATGTGGCAGGAACATGGCAGGTGTTTGTTTGGGGGGATGGAAAGTTCCTTCTATGCTGCTGGTTGAAAGTGATGACTGCATTCTTGAATTTTGGTTTGCGTAGAATATAAATGACACACTTCATTATAAGATACTGCATGGATCACAGACACGCAAAAGATAACCTTAGCATGACCAATCCATGGATGGACATTTACCCTGTCAGAAACAGTAAGTCATCACCTTCAAGATTGACTGTGCATTCTGCCTTGTCTTTGAAGTGGGTCATTTTAATTAACAATTCAGTTGTCATGATATTTATAGAGCAATATGACTTATTTTTGATAAATACCTTTTGGTTGGTATAGATCATGGCAACAGACTTGTATATCTATGTGGGTTAGATAGAAGTATAAATGACTTGGTTTCTCCATGTTAAAATTAGCTGCATAATCTCTCCCTCCCCTTGGTTTCTTAAGCTTAGTACACATATTGTAAGTCCTGTTCCCACAGAAAATGAGCGAATGGGTTTGTGTGATTTCCTAAACTTTTCCCCATCTGATGAGGATATTTTAGCATTTGGTAACTGAAATAAACACTGTGTAAGTTTTCCAGTCTGCAGTTCCACCGTTGAGCATTAGTCTTTAAAAGGAATTATTTTTACTAAGGCAACATTTGCTCACAATATGCTATGAAACAAATGGGATAAGCTCTTTGCTTTTCCATTCTTCTGCTCTCTCCTGGCATATACTATTTTTCTGAGGAAAAACAAAAGGAAACCTAACATTCTGGTACCTTATTAGTAAGGAAGGCAGGGGGAAGGCAAAATAAAATAATGAATAGTTACAGTTAATCGTGTATCAAGATTCGGTCTAGCTCAGGCCACTCCAAATCTGCCACGTATTTTCTGACTACTAAAACCAATCTATGAATTGTGTTATATAAAGGAGGTCAATATGACAATTATAAAATCAAATCAATGTACCAATGCTTCACAGACAGGAACAAATGAAATAAAGTCACTTCATCTAAAAACCTTAAATTCATTTACTATTTCTTCATCAAACAACGAGCTTGAGCTAGAAGACAGCAGTGGGGGTGGGGTGCAACAGTTCTGCTCTCAGAAGCACATGTTGAACACAGTGTGAAGGACAGGCTGTGATAATTAGGTGGGGCAAAGCAGGAAGTGACCAGAATCTGTGCTAATAGCCGGGACTAGGCCCTTCGTCCCGACTAGGTAAATAGCTTTTACTAAGTGACAGTTTAGCTAAAGGAACGTAAAAACGTTCCCCTCAGGAGGCAAAAGAGCGTGTGGCCCATAGAACACACCAGAGGCAGTTAAGGGGAGGGCAAAATTCACAGAAAAGCAAAGAAACAGTTTTCTCCTGCTTAAATTCATATGTAGGTTTGATGATAGATGTTGGAGAGCTTCTTCTGCGTAGTCATTTAGCTAAACCGTTTTTATAAGGGTGATTAATTCTTTGAGGTCAAGTACGGCAACCCCCATCTGTTGTGAGAAATGGCAGTAACTTAACCCGTGTTGCTATACATGGAGCTCCATTAAACTGTTGCCACAGCAGACACCATATTTTATTAGTTTCCGAGTAAGCACTTGGCGTAAGCACTTGGCACGTACCTGGTGCCCCAAAGCACTTGTTAGTTTGAAGTGGATTAAGTGTAATTGGCACATGAAAGGAAGGAGACACAAAGAATTGCAGATGCGTCTTCGAGATTAAACCTCTTGCAATCTAAATGTGAAACTGTCACTGTGGTACAATTATGGCATATGATAAAAAAGGGAGGACGGCAGTGTGTCCTGGGATGTCTGACGAGGGACTGCAAGAGTCAGGCTCCTTGCAGAAGCACCTGGGAGCTAAAACCTGCTGTGCAAATCCTTAGGCAAGAAGGAATTGGGAGGATTGCTGGGCTGGAATCACCGTACAAGTTCAAACCTGCAGCTGTCATTTAATCTTTAAACACACAGAGACTATTATGCTCCAGTGAGACTAGGTGACTAGAAAAGAAGGCATATAAAAACACCCCATCTTTCCAGGATTGTCTTTCAGCTGAAAGTAAATGACAGACATTTTGAATGAACGGATGAATAAATAAAAGAATGAAGGAAGTTAGGAGAAAAGGGTGGAAAGAAAGAAAGAAGTTAAAGGAAGAGGAAATGAAAGGGGAAAGAAGAGAAGAGGGAAGTAGTTGTGAGATATAAATTTGGTCCAATCTAGGAGGTTTTTGATCTTATCCTTCTATGGAGCTTATGACAGATTTAGTTAACGGTTTGGGAAAGCACAAACAACTCCCAGGGAAAGACAAAGGCTGGAGGACACAGGAAACTTCTTATATAGGGGAAAAACAGCAAAAACTTCAACTAAACACAGGTTGTGTAAAAAGGCATTGTACTAACATTTAGAGAATAAAAATCACCAGAAGTAGACAATGTCTACAACACAGACTCATTCTATTTACACTTTTGACTTTGTAACAATCTGCTAATTGAAGCCTTAGTAGAATAACAATAGCAAAAAGGTAAAGTCATTTGAGACTATTTATTTGTTTATTTATTTATCTAAAGTTCAATAATAACCTACTATTATGAAGACATTAAGGCACTTTATGCCATATTCGATATCTAGGGCATCTCATTCTACTCATCATATAGCAGCCCAAATGATAGTCAAAAGAAGTTGGCTAGGGAATTGCTCAGTCCTACAGCAAATCAAAAGACATCAAATACTCCTCACTCATAAAATCTTACAAAATATTTCATATTTATAGGCCTGATAGCCATTTTACAGAATGTTACTCCTATTTATAACAATATACATTATTATAATACATTATTTCCCATAAGTCTCCTGTACAAGCAGCCTATATTTCTGTATTATTTTTATAGGAAAGACGACTAAATACTGTGAATACCATCAATTACATGTAAACTACTGTGTGCACCTCAAGTGTCCTACAACAGAATTGGCTGACCATGCACGAAATACCTTGAGGGATGGACAAGTGTTTAAAGTGTATCTTGACAAGTGAAATACATTCAATTTTAACAAACAGGCAACAAAAATATGAGAATATACTAAACACTATATATTGTGTTAATGCAGTTATAATGCCCTATGTTAATTAAAATTTTGTGTTATTGTATTCAGTAATCAAATCATTGTGCTAGATAGTTTTGCTTTCTAAGGTTAGTGGGGTGTTACGGAAGAATAATGGAACCTGAATACAATGACAAACCATGCATGTGCACACATGTCATCATAGCATCGTGTGTATCCTGCTGTCCTCTACTCTAACCAAACCTGTCTTAAATCTTCTTGTAAACTTCAAAGTCAAATAGGCCATGAATGACACTGTCATCTCAGACTTAGGAACACGGCTTTGCTCTGGGGGAGCGTTTGTTGTACAATTGAGCATCTCAGAGGTAGAATAGCAATACCATGCCACATCAGAAGGGCTTACAAAGTATTTTATTTTTTTTATAGAAACCTCATAGTGTTTATATGAAGAGATGTGACAATAACACTTACCACCATGATGTAACGTGGTCTATACTGAATGGTTCCAAATAAACCCAATATGACAACTATTATATGCAGGAAATTTCCAAGAATGGGTGCCCACTGGAAGCCAAGGAAGTCGAAGATCTGCCTCTCCAGGGCGGAAAGCTGTAACAAAACAGAAGTAGTTTATTAGTGCTACCCAAGCTCCGTTGCATCTTCTTCACTTCCAGTTACAGAAACCTGCCTATTCAATCTAATCATACTTGTAGAATTTAGCATTTCTACCTTTATTTCTTCCTTTCTTAATTTCTTTCCCCCTTTCTTTCTCTTCCTCCCCTTCCTTCTATTCTCTCTCCCTCCCTCCTTTCTTTCTTTCTTTCTCTCTCTCTCTCTCTCTCTCTCTCTCTTTCTTTCTTTCTTCAATACTGTGCTGGTGATCAAGCTGAAATGGTCGTGTGTTATGGAATAGACTATTTCTTATCTATGTAAAGATGTGTCCAGTTTGTTTGTGTTGCAGAACAATTGGTTACCTATGTAAAGATGTATTGCATTTGTTTATGCCATATTTGTTTAAGTATGGAAAGTTGTGTTGCTTTCATTTATGCTGCATTTGTTTAACTATGTAAAGACGTGTTGCTGTTTCACCTTGCCTGTCTACGAAACCTGATAGAGCTAATCAAAAGCTGAACAGCCAATAACAAGAAAGAGGGTGGATAGGCAAGGCTCACAGACAGAGAGAAAACAGGAGCCAGCCAGTCAGACATGGAGGAAGCAGGATAGCAGGAGAGAGAGTAGATTTGGTAAATGAGCCTCAGGGTAGCACATAGGTTGATAGAAATGGGTTAATTTAAGATATATATATATATATATATATATATATATATATATATATATATATATATATAGCTAGAAACAAGCCTAAGTTCAGACTTGGCATTCATAGTTAATAATCAGTCTCTGTGACATGATTTTGGAGCTGGTGATCCAAAAAAGCCTGCTATTATTGCATATGCTAGACAAGAACTCTATGATTGGTCTACATCATCAGACTTTATCACTAGGAACTATTTAATGAACTGTGTAATGTAGTTTTCCTCAGAAAATATTGTAAAATAACATTGAACATTCTGACTTCAAGTATAGATTTAGAACCTATCTCACCTCATGATCTAGATACATATATTTTGAAAGTCATTGTCTACATTAAAAACCCCAGGCATAGAATATGTCTTAAATAATTTACTACTTTTGATGACGGCACAGAGCAGACCAAGAGGTGAGTGACCAACTTCTCAGATGGAAGATAGTCCAGTGTCTATGCCTCAGGCCCAGGGCAAAACCCCAGGCCCTTCCCCGACCCATGTCAGCTTCACTAGCCTGCTAGAAGACAAGCCACCTCCAGGCAGATAGAAGTAACACCCCCATACAGATCAGACCCTGCAATCTTCAAGTCCTACTCCACCCTCAAACCCACACAACCCTTGACATCTCAGTAGCTCTCTGAGGCACAGACTGGAACTGCACAGAGTAGGCCAGGAGGTGAATGACCAGCTCCTCAGTTGGACAGCCCAGTTTCTAGACCCTAGGCACCAGGCCAAAATCCTGGACCCCTCTCCCACCTACCTCAGGTTCACTAGCGGGCCAGCTGGCAAACCTCCTACAAGCAGGCTGCTCCAACACCCTCTCAATGATCAGATTCTGTAATCAACAAGCCTCACTTCAGCCCCAAACACATCTCCAGAGACCTCAGCAGCTCCCTGAGATACAGACAGTGACTGAACAGAGTGGTCCAAGAGCATCTAAGAAACAGACAACTACTGCAATGATTGGTCCAAGAGAGGATCCCTGAGATACAAACACCGACTGGAAGGATTAGACAAAGAGGCAAAGAAACTACCTGCACCAATCGGAGGAAGAGATGGGTAGGCACCATTGCAAGAATGCATTTAACCACTGAAAAGGAACATGGCAACACCAGAACCCAGTGGTCATACAACAGGAAGACCTGAACGTCCTAACCCAGAAGAAGCAGAAGAAAACAACCTTAAATATAAATTTATGAAGATGGTAGAGACCCTTAAATAGGAAATTAAAAAAATTTCCTTAAAGAAATGGAGGAAAAACAAACAAGAAATAAAAAAAATCAATAAATCTTTTAAAGAAAATCAAGAAAACCGAGAAAAAATCAAACAGGTGAAAAGGATAGTTCACACAGTTCATGATTTAAAAACTGAAAGAAAGGAATAAAGAAAACACAAACGGAGGGAACTCTGGATATGGAAAACTTGGGTAAATGAACAGAACGACAAATGCAGGCATAACTAAAAGATTAGAATTCATGGAAAAAAGAATCTCAGGGGTTGAAGATACTATAGAGAAAATAGATTCATAGGTCGAAGAAACTGTTAAAACCAACAAATTATTAAAAAAAAGTTTCAAGGAAATCTGGGATAGCATGAAAAGGTCAAATCTAAGAATAATAACAGTAGAAGGAGAGCTCCATCTCAAAGTCACAGAAAATATATTCAACAAAATTATAGAAGAAAATTTCTCAACCTAACGTAGGATATGACTATGAAGATACAAGAAGCTTACAAAACACCAAACAAACCGGACTGAAAAAAATTCCCTTAAAACATGTACCAAACAGAGGACTGATCTCCAAAATAAATAAAGAACTCAAGAATTTAGACATCAAAATACCAAACAACCCAATTACAAGTGGGGTACAGATCTAAATAGAGAATTCTAAACCGAAGAATCTCAAATGACTGAAAGTCACTTAAGGAATTGCTCAACATCTTTAGTCATCAAGAAAATGCAAATCAAAATGACTCTGAGATACCAACTTATACCAGTCATAATGGCTAAGACCAAAACTACCAATAATAGCTTAAGTTGGAGAGGATGTGGAGGAAGGGAAACAGTCCTCTATTGCTGGTAGAACTGCAAACTTATGTAGCCACTTTGGAAATCAGTATAGCAGTTTCTCAGAAAATTGGGGATCTATGTACCTCAAGACCCAGCAATACCATTCCTGGGCATATACATAAAGGATGCTCAGTCATACAAGTACAGCCACTCAACTATGTTCATAGCAGCATTGTTTGTAATACCAGAACCTGGAAACATCCTAGATGCCCCTCAACTGAAGAATGGATAAAGAAAATCAGGTACATTTACACAATGGGGCAATAAAAATCATTGACATTTTGAAATTAGTATGCAAATGGATGGAACATGAAAAAAAACTACCCTGAGTGAGATAACCCAGATCCAGAAAGACAAACATGGTATGTAAAGCAAAGGACAACCAGAATTTAGTCAACTACCCAGGAGAAGTTAGGTAACAAGGAGAATTCTAAGACAGACATTCATGGATCCTCCTGAGGAGGGGAAATGGACAAAATCTCCTGAGAAAATTGGGAATTAGTGGGTTAGGGGAGAAGGAAGTACAGAAGGAGAGGAGGAGGGGATAAAGGGAAGCCACAAGGATGACCCCACCTAAGCAATAATGAAGAGGATGCCTAAACTGGCCTTCACCTGTAATAGGATTGATGACTACCTTAACTGTCATCATAAAACCTTCATCCAACCACTGATGAAAGCTGATGCTGATGCTGATACCCACAGCTAAGCACTGGACTGAGCTCCCAAAATCCAGCTGAAGAGAGCGAGGAATGATATTATGAGCAAAGGGTTTATAATATTATGGGGAGACACACTGAAACAGCTAACCTAAGCTAATGCAAGCGCTCTGCCTCTGGACTGACAGTGGGGGAACCAGCATAGAATCAAACTAGCCCCTCTGAATGTGAGTAAAATTTGTGTGGCTTGGGCATCTTGTAGCACCACTGACAGTGGGACCACTGTTTATCCCTAGTGCTTGAACTGGCTTTCTGGAGCCCATTCTTTTAGGAGGGTTACCTTGCTCAGCCTAGATATAGGGGGTAGGGCCTTGATCCTGCCTCAGAGTGATATGCTAGACTTTGTTGACTCCCTGTGGGAAGCCTTACCCTGTCTGAAGAGTGGAGGTGGGGTGAAATATGGGGAAGGTGGAGGAAACAGGAGGGGGTATTGGGGAATGGGATTAGATGTTTTTAGAAAAATAAATAAATAACTTTTAAATAATGACTATTTTCTAACAAGTGATTAGCTTCACACAACATACTTAAGAACAGTAACAGTAGCTTCAGGTTTGCAATAAAATAACTGGTACTGAATTGGAACAAAGAAAAACAAACCCTTACCTTCCTATGTGAATTATATCTTCTATATGAAGAATTGCTCCAAAGATAATATGTTGAAAGCTTGGTGCCCATTCAACAGTGTCAGGATTGGGACAATTAGTAGGTGATGGTTCCTCTAGCAGTGGACTAATTTCATGACAATGGATTATTTGGCAACTCAAGGGGTGAGTTCATGCTATAGCAAGTAGGTTGTTAGGAATTATAATTTTGAAATATTCATTTTATCCTTATCTATTCTTCCTCTTTGGTTCTTGTCTGTCTCGATATGATCAGCTTTATTCCAGCATATACTCCCTCCCCTAGTGCTCAGCCTCATCAGCGGCCTGAGAAAGCAGAACCAATTGGCCATGGACTTCAACATTCAAAGTTCTGAGCAAAATAAAAATTTCTTCCTCTTGTTGATTTTTTTCAGGCCTTTTATCATGATGGAAGAAAACTAGCTAATCTATTATGTTGAATCTATTTGCTCTCATTTGTCTTCACTGGACTTCCAGTAGTAATGCCAACTAAACACTTTCTCAATATGATACCAGGTTATTTAATTATGATAAGACTTTGATCTTAATGTAAAACTGGAATGAAATAGTCCTCTGAATCTTTCTGAAACCACGTACTAATGTTCAGACTAGGTAAAATCCTTTTTGAATAATCTAATAAAAATTATGGCACCATAACAATTTTAGAAATACCATAGAAAATTATATTTGCATTATATATAATTACATTTTAAATTGATTCTCCAATGAGTCAAACTATATACCTAAACGATTTATGATTAAACAATGAATTTCAGAGAATCCAGTGAACACTGGCAATATCATTATCATGTACAAATGGTTTCTTGTATTTTAAATCTAGAAATTTTATAGTCCCACCTGCCATGTTTGAACACTAATCTTACACAATTGAGGTCTTTTTCTAGATATCTTTTGATAAAAAAGTAATTATAATAAAATGATTCAGCAATTAACCATATTGATAGCAGTAGAAACTGAATCTTTAAAATGCAAATGGCACCCCAGGTATTTTTCTACTTCTGCAGCAGGTGTATGCCTGAATAAGTTTAATTTCCTTTTACATAAAGAAAAGTCCTCTATTCAGTAAGTGGAATTTTAGCTGTGGAGGAAAAGAGAGAAGAGCTGATGCTGAAAGACAATCCTACCAGCCACGGGGATGTCACAGGTGCATCTTAACTATGATATGTGCTGTCACCACTTCCTGCATGCACAAATGTGTGGAAATGCCCAAGTACAGAATAAACAGAGCAATGGAAGATGATGAAACGTATTTTCAATCTCTGCTTTTCTCTGCTACTGACTCTAATTAGTTCCCAGGAAACTTCCCCTAAAGGAAACGACATTTTATTTATTGGCCTATCAGAGATATAAATATGCACTGTTTTTATGCTCAAATAGGACGAATCAGCTCAGAATAAAGCAACCCTGAAGAACAGCCACAGGCAATTCATTCTGAAATGGAAGCCCTATTTTAAAGCTGTCATGCATCACAGAAACCTTTAAAGTGAACTTTCAAACAAAGAAAAACTCGTTTCTCTGCTGACAGATAACACATGGTTACTATTCCCTTTTATAATACAAAAAACATAATGAAGGCAGCAAAATTAATGATAATTATTAGAAATATGCTGTCTTCATTCAAGATACCCTATCTCTATTAACATTTATTTTCTGAGCATTTAACTAATGGATTTGAGATGAGTTGAAATAAAAGTACAGGCAAAATCTGTCAAAAATAGGCAGAGGTTGGCGTGGTAGTGTACATCTGTATTTCTATCAGTTAGAAGACTGAGGCTGGAGGGTTGCAAGCTTTAGGTAAGCTTTGGCTACATAGGAAGACCCTGTCTCAAAATACTCAAGAGGACAATCAAAAAGTAGGGGCAGGCTTGTATCAAGAACAAGGGACAGGACTTCTCTGGCAGCTATGTTTACTGTAAAATTGAGATTTGTGTGTATTTAAAATCAATAAGTGTAGCAACAACAGAAAGTACTTTAAAGACAAAATAGCCCCATTTCCTACTTCTAACTACTATCTTTACTATCTAGTTATTTAGTTCAACAACAAAAATTTTCTCTCTGAATGCCATAATCTCTTCAAGCACCTAGGATATGAGAGTAGTGACTCACAGTCACCAAATGAAATGAAATAATATGGACGTCATTTTATTATCTTGGCAAAGTATGAATATGCTCTAGAAGTGGCATTTTCAGTGTGATAATGGAGCCCAAGACTTGGGAATATGTTAACATTTTGCCAATCTGAAGTTACTCAACTCCCGATATCAATTGGGAATTTGGTGTTCACCAGGAAGGAAATATTTACAAAATGGAAATTGTACAATGCAGCCCACAATCGGGGCTTCTTTTATGTTTTGAAAAACTAATTTTAAACATTTACATTCACATCATCATGTTAAAACAACACTTTGGTTTTGACCACTTTGCTCATATTCTGACTCCTCCCACTCTTCAACTGGACTTGGGGAGCTCACTCCAGTACTCTGATGTGGGTCTCTGCTTCTGTTTCCATCAGTTGTTAGATGAAGGTACTATGGTGATATTTAAGACATATTTAAGTCTGACTACAGGGCAAAGCCAAATTGGGCACCTCTCATATATTGATTAAGATCTTAGCTGGGATCATTCTTGTGGATTCCTGGGAAGCTCTCTAGAGCCAGGTTTCTTGCTACCCCCAGAATGACTCCCTCAATCAAGATATCTCATTCCTTGCTCTCATCTCTGCCCTTCTTCCAACTGAACTATCCATTCCCTCAAGTTTTCTTCCCCTTTCCCCTTCTGCTCTTCTCTTCCTCTTCTATCCTATCTTCTCCCCCCACCCCTATGTTCCCAATTTAGTCAAGTGATCTTGTCTATTTTGACTTTTCAGGTGGACCTATACTTGTTTTTCCTAGTGTTCACCTTGTTACTTGATTTCTCTAGGATCACGAACTATAGGCTCAATATCTTTTGTTATAGCTAGTATCCTCTTATGAGTGAGTACATACCATATTCATTTTTTTTGGATCTGGATTACATCACTCAGGATGGTGTTCTCTAGTTCCATCATTTGCATGCAAAATTCAAGATGTCATTATTTTTAACTGCTGAGTAGTACTCCATTGTGTAAACGTACCACATTTTCTTTATTCATTCTATGGATCTATGTTGTTTCCAGGTTCTGGCTATTACAAATAATGCTGCTATGAACATAGTTGAAAAAAATGCTTTTGTAGTATGATTGAGTATCTTTTGGGTATATGCTGAAGAGTTATATTGTTGAATCTTGAGGTAGGTTGATTTGTAATTTTCTGAGAAACAGCCATACTGATTTCCAAAGTAGTTGCACAAGCTTGCATTCCCACCAGTAGACGATGATGGAGACACCCACTGAAACAGTCTACCTGAGCTAATGGGGGCTCACCAACACCTGCTGGACTGGGAAAGAACAAGCATAGGATGAAACTAGTCCCTCTGAATGAGGTTGACAGTTGCATGGCTGGGGCAGACTGTGTGGCCACTGTCAGTGGCAATAGTATTGATCCCTACTGCTTGTACTGGTTTTGTGGAATGCATTCTCTTTGAATAGATACCTTGCTCAGCCTAGATATAGCAGAGAGGGCCTTGGACCTTCCCCCAAAGCACTGTGCCTTACCCTCTCTGAGGAGTAGATTTGGGGATGGCATGTGTGGGGGAGTAAGTGGAAGGAATGGGAGGAGTGGAGGGAGTAGGAACTAGGACTGGGTATATATAATCAAAAAAAGATAGTTTATTTTCTTTTGAAAAAAATAAAAATTAAAAGAATAAATGAAGGAATGATCTATGTAAAGGAGATGTACTCAGATACATGTAAACGATAATTTTGTACAGTTCTTTAAAACATTCAAGATTGTTATAATACAGGTGTCTTAAAAAAAACCAGCACTTTGGAAACTGTGGTTGTGTCTCAGTGGGGAAGGAACAGCTAGACAGCACTTTAAGTACCATGAACAAAAGCAACCCAGTCCACAGGAGAGCATCACAAGGGGTAGGAGCAGCAGGAGGTAGGGGGTGGTCAGGACTCTCTGAAACGTCTAAAACTGCAGCGAAGAAGAGAGGGAATGAGACAAGTGAAAGGCAGGAGAAGGAAGTAAAGGGAAGAAATCAAGGAAGGATAAAGGCAATAAAATCCTTCGGAAGAGCAAAGACAACTACTAGTCAAGCTGAAATAAGGGAGTGACCGCTAGCCCTTGCCCAGTGAACAGAAAACCCAAGTGAACCATTTTTAAGTTAGAGTTACAGTCGGCAGTAACAGGGGACCTGAATAGAGTATAGTTGAAAGTGGGAATGCTTCTTTCCCTAATCAGTTAAAAATTAAAAGCAATCCAAATTGTAATAAAAGACCTTAAGTTCTAGTGTCTTATAGATACACACATTGCCATTAATCCTTCACCTGGTATCTTGAAAATTTTCTTATAATTATGACAATTAATTACAGCCCAGATAATGGGCTGTGAAATCTTCAGAATACCAACAGGTTTCTGGGCATTTTTCTAGGCTGTGTCTTTATAAGATTACATCCAGCAAGAGCACAGAGGAGACTTATTCTTTGCTTCTTTCTTTCTTTCTTTCTTTCTTTCTTTCTTTCTTTCTTTCTTTCTTTCTTCCTTCCTTCCTTCCTTCCTTCCTTTCTTTCTTTCTTTCCTCCCTTTCTTTTTTTTAAAAGAAAACTTTGAGGACTGTAAAATCAAGTTGAAGTTATATTTGACTAGCTTATTTTTTAGCTCATCTTGTTGAATTTAATTGTACCTGTCTAAACGTAAGTTAACACTTAAAAAAAAATCTGGCAGCATTGGTGAATGGGTTTCAGAAGGGAGAGGGTGTTTTATGCCCACTCTCTTTGAAGAGTTTCCCTGCTCACTGAAGACAGATTCAACTGAAAGACTGAAATAGGGTCACATTGCTGCAGAGTCACAAGAAAACACTGAACTAACCACAGACTCACACAAGATTGAATTTAAAGCACATTCTACAGTTGCTACCCAAGCAGGAAGGAAACTTTTCCCTTAAGAATTCTTGGGGGTGAGCACTCTGTAACCACAAAGGATTAAATAGGATTAAATCTTCTCTTAAAGAGATTTAATACCTGCAATTAACATCTTTATTAGTAAAATCCTATCTCTCAGGCTGTGTCAAAGAAGCTATCTATTACTAAAGAATGTTTCTTAATACATGCCACGTCTGTGGCACCCAGCTTCACTAATATGTTCTTTTCTTGAAAATTGTCCATCAACTAAACCATCCAAGAAAATTTCAAGCTCTTTAAGGGTGACCCACAGCTTCTGTGCACATAGATATGGCTTATTCAGTGTGTGGTCACATGTGATAAGCTAGAATTTAGAGATATTTTCCATGTTTGTAAAATTATCAATAACATTTGCACTGATATAACTTCTTAGTGCTGAGTTTTAATTTTTCTTATTTCTTTCAGCATGTGGGTTCTGGGAACCAAACCCAGGTTACCAGGTGAGGTCATAAATAGCTTACCACTGAGATATATTTCCAGTTCTTGGTGCTTTTTTATTTTTACAGTCATATCTTGTAGGCCATCAGTGTTTGTTTGTAATAGCTAGGCAGGGAGGAAGGAGGAGGATCAGAAGAGAATGTTCCTTAAAGATGTGTACTTTTCTGCATTGTTCTTGAACTGGCACTAGTAGGGGAAATATGTGACTCTAGTCTACTTGGAAAGGCTCCTTGGGTTTCAAGTCCCTTTTTCTCAGGAAAGGGAATTGGGTTTTCGCACTCTTATGTAGGAGCAGAGCCCACTTGTTCATCCTGGCCTCCTGGCTATCTTAGCCCCGAAATAACCACACAGAAACTGTATTAATTAAATCACTGCTTGGGCCATTAGCTCTAACTTCTTATTGACTAACTCTTACATATTAGTTTAACCCATTTCTATTAATCTGTATATCACCATGAGTTTGTGGTCTACCAGCAAAGTCTCAAAACGTCTATCTCCAGTGGTGTGTTTATGGCATCTCTCTGACTCTGCTTTCTTCCTCTCAGAGTTCAGTTCTATATTCTCTGTCTACCTAAGTTCTGCCCTATCAAGGGCCCAAAGCAGTTTCTTTAATAACCAATGAAAGCAACACCAAGACAGAAGGACCTCATACACCACTCTTATATTTCCATAATGAAGGATGATGTTTCAAGGAAACAATATAATATCTCACAAAAAGCACATTTGCTGATTGTCATTTTTGTTGTTTGTTTTATTTTGTTATTTTTACTTTCTTTTAGAACAGGGTCTTATTATGTTTTCTTGGCTGGATTAAAACTCACAATGTAGACTCAACTGGTCTTGAATTCACAGAAATATCCCTACCTCTGCCTCCTGAGTGCTGTGATTAAAGGCGTTTGCAGCCATGCCCCATCACAGTAATTTTGGTTTTTCTTCTTTAAAGAAATAAAAAAAACCTTCAACTATAAGATCAAGGAATTTTCCTGTTAAAAGAGAACAGATTTTATCCTTTAGATAGACAAGTTTATGAAGGCAGATGGCAGAGAGTCTGTGAGTAGAATTTGTACATCAGAGATTCACTTAAAAAACTTCTTTGTATGTGTTGTACATTGATGCAATGTTTGAACTGTCAGAGGGACAACCATTTAGCCAGTTTCTCAATATGTTACCAAGCCAATGGATTTGAGTAATGATCCAAAGCTTGAAAACATCAATATTATATATGTGATGTGGTTCAACACTCATTTTATCCATATTTGTTAATCTGCAGTGCTAATAAATGTAGTACAGATAGATCTTTTCTATAAGGTTTTTAAAAAGTGAACATTCAACTAAGTTACATCAAAACTTAGAGTAGCTGCCATCCTCCACCATCTGTGCCACTATGAAATCATGTAGTATATTGTTTAGCAAGGTTAGATGAGATGACTGCAGGATCAGTACAGAAAGTATGGTGGTATCTCACAGTTTAATACTCTTCCTTCTCCTCATTCAGTTCCAGATGGGCTTTTATCTCACTCTTCTTCTTTCAAGGGAGGGAAATATCTTTCAGAAACATCATCTGTACTAATTAACCAACTGCCAGTTTCTTCATCAAAATTAACTCCTAGAAGCCTAGAAATTGTCTCAACAGTTTAAGGTTAGAGTACTGGTGGGGCTGCATTCTTGTGGGTGGTTTCACAATGCATTGCCTTTCTTTGGCTTTCTCAACTCCTAAGAAGATCTTGTCCTCCATCTTCAGAGGCAGTCACAGTGTATAAAGTCTTTGGGTAGTCATGTCCTTACTTATTTCTCAGCCATTCCTCTTTTCTCCACACAATGACATTTATAAACAATTTGGCCTCTCCACTGAAAGGTAATACCCCTCCCTACTGCAAGATCAACTAAATACTTATTTCTACCTACTGGGTTAATTTCTCTTTCTTATTTTAGATAGAATCCATATATTCTAGACATTTATATGTAGGCAATTTTGAGGCACTGATATTCTATTGTACAGGTTATACTTTTTACTCTTTGGTGAGGGTTTTCTGGGGGATACTATATTATTTCCTAGTAAGGATATGTCCATGAAAATTCTAGACCTTTGCTTCACTTTCTCTCAGTTCTAGAAAACCATCTGTGGTAAGGACACGTCAATGCAGCTACTGCTATAATCAGTCTTTACTGAAGTGATCAGGTCTTCTTCCAGATCACTCAACAGAAAATTTTGTTTTAGAAAAAAATAAAGTTAATCTCAGCATTCCGTAGGCAGAGGCAGGCATATCTCTATAACTTTGAACAAGCCTGTATACATGGCAAGTTTCAGATCAACCAGGAGTACATAGTGAGACCTTGTCTGAAAAAAAATATAATTAAGTACCATCATGATTAAAAATTTATAATATAAATATTAGGTAGATTGATGTGAATGAATATGGTCTTAACTGCCCCAAAATATTTAGAAAACTGTCAATAATCAGGAATAAAAGATCTGATCATTCTTCTTCTGCATGTCAGAGTATATATATATATGTTACCATTCTTTTTTAGCTATGCAACTTGCTCTAGGACCCTTGTGGCTACAAAAGCTTGGCTTCTCAATGAGTACATGTAGAATTGCATAGTGTTTGCCTGTAATCTGTACACATCCTACAACTGACATTAGATTCTCTCTAAATTAGCTATAACACCCAGATACTGCACAGATACTTGCTATAATAGTTTGCTTAGACAATAATGACATAATTTGTCTTCCTATATATTCTATTTCAAGCCAGTTGAACCATAGACACAGAAATTAAGGATACTAAGAGGAAACTGTGTATGATACAACCTAGGACTAAGTTCTGAAATAAAAATATCAGTAAATTCTTATTTTTTGCTTTAAGAAAAACGCTTCATATCAATAATTAAAATAATCCTTAGGACTATGTCTAGTTATAGTCAGTGATCAACAGGGACACTTATCACTTATATAGCAAGTTTTATTTGTTTAGTCTATTAATACCAAGAATATCAAGAAAGTGACTATTCCTAGATAACTCAGTTGGGAGAGCAGTTTCAGTTTTTCTCTTGTGTGCAGGGCAGCATGCTTCCTGATGAGAGGTGCTCTAGGTAGTTTTTGCCAAGCTGACATAAACTAGAATCACCTGTGAAGAGGAAATTTCAGTCAAAGAATTGTCTCTATTAGACTGGCCTTTGAGCACATCTGTGGTATATTTTTTTGACCAATGATTGATGTGGGCAGGCCCAGGCTACTGTATACAGTGCCATCCATGGGTATTTGGTCCTGTCATATAAGGAAACAAACTGAGCAAGTCATAGAAGTCAAACCAGTAAGAACATTCTTCCACAGTCTTTGCTTAAGTCTCTGACTTCAGATTCCTTCCTTGACTTTTTGCCTTTTTCAAGGTGTATAGGACTGTAAAGTATAGAATGAAATAAACCCTTCCCTCTCTATGTGGCTTTTTAGTCTGAATATTTTATTACACCCACAGGTAGAAAACTAGAACAGGAGGCATTATAGAAGAAACCTGATATCAACTGATTTTAGGATGTGGAAACAGATGTATACTAAATACTACATAATACATAATTATAGGAATGATGAGTATAATGTGGAATAATTGAGAGGTAAACATCAAGTATTTAAAACTTACTTTGAATACAGCAATTATACTATAATTAGATATTTATTTCCAGACTAGGTTTTATGAACTTAAAACCATGAACATATTTTCCTTGTTTATTCATTTATTCAATGGTGCCATTGGCCACTTGCTATAGAGCTACAGACGTGAACGGCAAAACTGCTGGCCTTGAGTAGCTAACTCTCAGTCTCTAGTGGGAAGGAAAAATACAGATGGAGTAGTTATAATACAACATTGCAAACACTACAGCAGAGGAGGGCTTAGAACAGTAAAGGAGAAAAGAAGAAATCATTGGATCTACTGCCTGACACACCAGAATTTCCTAGACATCTTTGCAAGGAGGTTGTTTTTGTGTGAGATTGTCAAGTTTCTGTTCAGTTTTCTAGTACAGAAGAATTAGGGCAGGAAAGTTCCAGCTATGGGCAAAACATGCCCATTCTAAGAACAAGGAAATGGCCAATGAACCTTTAAGTTCTTTCTTTAAAATGTTCTCTTTTAGAAACACTAAATTATGTTCCATTTCCAGAATTTACCTGATAGTACAAGCTATAAAAACAATATTGTGGATACAGTGTCTGGTGGTGGTCTTTCAGCTAGATTGTTTCAAAATCTAAGTTTTCAATTATTCTAAATTTTGATCTTTTGAGCATTTTTATTTCATTGTATTATTTTATGTATATGAGGGTTTTGCTTGCATATATATGTACTGTATACACCCCACAATGATTTCCTAACCTATGGTGGGCCAAGAATTGTATCATGTAAAATGTTCATGAAGAGCACATACTGTGGAAAGTTACTCATCAAGGAAAACGTGAGGGTAGCTAGCTATGTTTGGCTAAAGACATTGGGATTTTTCACTGTAGGTATTGTGAAAATATTAGAGGATGCAATTCTTGGACATTGGAGTTTCATAGCAACGCTATGTTTTAAGAAATACCTCTGGAGTATGGATGTGTTCTGATCTTACATGTGATAGCAGGAGGAGCTAAGGCATATGAGGAAAGACTTGGACAACAAAGAAGACAACACTGTGAGCACCATTACAGTCATCAGGTAAAAGAAGACGGAACCTAAGCTGTTGTGGGATATTTGGATACCATGTGAATGTGTATTTGCTGTGATTGGTTTAATAAAGAGCTGACTGGCCAACAGCTAGACAGGAATTGGCTAGGTGGGAGCTCCTGGGACAGATAGAAGTCTGGCAAGAAGAAAGGCAGAGACGCCATGAGTCACAGAAGAAGAAGAACAGAACAGAATGCAGATTAATAGAAATGGGTTACTTTAATCTGTAAGATCTATTTAAAAACAAGCCTAAGCTAAGACCAAGCTTTCATAATTAATAATAAGTCTTTATGCTCTTATTTGGGAGCTGACTGGTGGTACAGAGAAAGATTTTTTACAGTAAGCTACAACTGTAGCCAAGGTAGTTTAAGATATGGACAATGAAGAAATATTGAAAAAAATAGTCCTGAAATCTAAATGAGAATTTCCTGTGAGAAGTGAAGTGTAGACCAGGTTAGATCAGCTTGTATCTTCATTCTCCACAAAGCGAACTAGCAGGTAGATTCTGCGGACTCACAGAAGGCAGGAGGAAACGTGTAGCTTTGAAGCTAATGTGCTTGCCTCCCTTATTAAAGATTCTATACAGCACTAGATTCCAGATGCCAACTGAGCTGTCCTTATCCTTTGATTAAAGTCAAGTTAAAACCAAGTGTTGATGATTGACCCGTGGTTTCCACACTTGCAGGGGGCCTTAAGGCAAGCAGCTTTGAACTTTCGCTTTAAACTGAATACTCTGCCTGCAAATCCTCTCCTCCCTGTCTGCCAGTAGGCCACAGCAAAGGCAAGTGGCTTACATGTGAGTTAAGCAAAATGTAATATGAGTGGCTTCAGCAGGCAAGAGTGGACCACCAAATATTCTGAAAAGAAACCTAAAGCCTCATAAACTAACGTTTGGGTTATTCCTAACCAGGGATTCTTTTACTCCCAAACTCTCTGTTACCTATCCAGTTAGTTTAATTAAAAACATGGCGCTTCAAGCTGTGAGGTCTGATTATAGGAAAGGAAGTTCTTACAATTAAGTTAGCTTTAACGTTCTTCCATTTTATAAGTAGGTTGAGGGAATGGTTTTGATACTTGTTTTCTAAGAACTATGAAGTCATAAAACAGGCATAAAACAAAGCATGTCATTAAAACCTAAGGTAGGAAGTCTCCCACCCTGGGTCCCCTACTAGTCAATAGCCTGGATAAGATTCCTTCCAAATTAGTTAATTTCTTAATGTTTGCCCAATGAAAGTCATTTCGTCTCTAAAGATAGTCATTTATAGTATTTGACTCAGCTTCCAAGAACCGTGTCTCTGCTGCAAAATTCCCCACATTCTAAATCTTTCAACTTGAACCCTAATGTCCACACAGAAGTTGTTGACCTTAGGAAATGCAGCTATTGTGTGCGAATAGCTCAAGTCAGAAATAGAGGAACTATTTCAGCAAAAGCCCAGCGCGGCAATTTGTTATAGAACAGTGATCGAAGATTGAATTTCCACCCTTCAGTGGAACCATAATGAACTCGAGAGTACTAACGTTAAACCCCTGGGCTGGCTGACCTATACAATCCTACAAACAGCTGGCAGGACATGCCTACCACGGCATTTAAGACTCCCACGACTGTGTTACATAAATGGCAACCCAGCATGAGCTGGATGAGAGGGTTATGGGCCAGAAGTTTCTTAAAAAGCCCTTTTCTTGTTTTTGTTTGTAGGCGAGACTATTTGCAAGAATTCTGTAACCTTTATTGTCTGCAGTTTCTGAAGAGCTATACACGGCTTTTGAATGAAATTACATTTCCTCTTCAGATACAATGTGGAAAAATGAAAATTTTGATTATGTCAAAATACTTTGCTATAGAGAGGTGATTCTTTTTCTCTTCTAAGTTCATTTTAACAACCGGATCACAGTTTCACCTCCCTCTTCTCTTCCCATTCCATGTCCCTATTTACCCTCTGCCCCACCCCAATTCACACCTCCTCCCTTTCTGTAGAGAGGGGCAGATCTTTCATGCATATCAACAAAACAAGGCATATGCAGTTGTAGTAAGACTAAGAAACTCCCCTTGTATTAAGGCTGGGCAAGTGATTAGAATTTATTCTAATTTTAAAATATAATGTATGATTTATTTTTATCATTTGAGCAATGAAGAATTGATGGTGTTAAAGTGGGCTTTAATTTTTCTGTCCTGTCCTTTTTATTGCTACTTTAAGGTGCCCGTTTCAATATCTTATTTGTGCTCATATAATAGAGGTAAGGTAAGCTTCTAGCAGTTATAGTAAGCCACCAACACCAACAACAAACACACTATGTTCCTGGTTGTAGAACTAGTAGAAACTTCAGAAAACAGTGTGCCTGATCTAACAGGAGCTCACCAATTCCAGCTGGACTCGGACTGAACGAGCATGTGATCAAACCGAACTCTCTGAATGTGGCTGACAATGGGGGCTGACTGAGAAGCCATTGATAATGGCACTGAGACTTGTTTCTACTGCATGTACTGGCTTTTGGGGACTCTAGTGTATTTGGATGCAAAGCTTCCTAGTCCTGGATGTAGGGGGGAGGGCCTTGAACTTCCCACAGGGCAGGGTACCCTGCCATCTCTTAAGACTGGAGGGGGAGGGAGGAGGGGAAGTGGGGGAGTGGGAGGGGAATGGGAGGAGGGGAGGAAGTGGAAATTTTTGAATGGAAAAATAAAAATATATATAATAAAAAAAGAAGAAGAAGAAAGAAAACATTTGGGGTGTTTCTTAGTAACCTTGCAAACCTTGTATTTTACCTTTTTCTCTCCATTCCTTGTTAACTGATGACCAGCTTTGGTACTATAATCCTCATCACTTTGACCTGAGTGCCTTTGCTCTCTAAGCCTTAAAGGAAACACTGACTCTATCTGTCTCATCATGATGATATGTTGGGGCCAGTGAATTGTTTCTCAAACAACCAGGAAAGCTTGATAAAATTCTTAGCTCTCAGGTCTCTAGATTACAGGTATAGAAATAAGATAAATAAGAAAAAAAGTTATTATATGTTCTATTTTCTAGATTCTCTTCTAATGACAGGGGGCCAAGGGTAGCTAACATTAATTTAATGTTTGATAAGTTCGTATATGTCTACATTTTAAAAATCAAATCCAATCTACTCTCCTCCAATGATTCCAATAAACTATCCTCACTTCATGTTCCCCCCTTTTTAAAAACCACAGTGAGTTCATTTGTCTAGTATGTGTGGGGAGTCAAATATCCTGGAAGAAACTTGACTCTCCTTCCCAATAGTTCCATAGCTGTAGGTAGGACTTCATGCGCCTCTACCCTATTCACACTAGAATTTTTAGTGACTTCATTTAGTGATGATTTTGTTCTTTTTACCATGGCCTTTGTTAGTACACATGTGCAACACTTCTGCCATGTCCTAAAAACAATGTTTTGCATCATTGCTTAGCAACCTGTCTCAAACAGTCTTTCTGACCTGTCTCCTGACATAACTCCCAAGTCTTCAGAGGAAAGGATGTCATATGGTTGTTCCATGTAGAACTGAGCACCCCACAATATATTATTCTCTGCTCTCTGACCAGGTATTATTTGCCATCCCTAATATTTCTCTGTTGAGGGCTGAGAGCTGTGCTAATCTCTGTGTATAAAGACAAGCATTTAGAGAACAGTGTTTTACTATGTGCATTTATCAAAATAATGGTAGTTGTTTCTCCCATGCAGCATTTTTACCTAGTCAGTCACGGGCTCGTGGCCCAGTTAACAGTAGTAATACAAGTTCCATCTTTTGAAGTAGACCCAAATCTAATCAGAAAATGATTGGTTCCTGCCATAATATTCATTGCATGGTTGCACTAAAGAGCATATCCTTCCAGGCTAGCTATTGTAGTTATCAGGGTTCACTGTTGGGTAAGATTGTTGATTACCTTACACTTCCTATATTATGTATGTTTGGGGTATAAAAAAAAGAGTTTCAATAGAGTTACTGGGTATAGGAGGATAAAGTATTAATTTTTTAACCCTGATGCAGCTACATTGGTCATAACCTGAGTTTGCATCTCCTGTACTGTTTTTGGAAAAAATAGTAAGCATTAAAAGTTTAATAAAAGGTAACAAATTTAGTAGAAGGCACTATTTTCTGGCATCATTGATGAAATTGTCAATCCCTCTAAAACTTGATATTTTTGCAGTGTTATCTTATTTTTCTGTAAGAGGTTTTGAGACCTTTCTCCCTACCCTATCAAGCCATGTCCATGAGTATCTGGGCAGCTTTAGCCCTGATCTGTCCACTGAAAAGTCTCTTTACACTAGGCCTTTGCTAATGCATTTCTTTTTTTGTTTGATATTTATTATTATTATTATTATTATTATTATTATTACAAGTTTTCACCTCCTCCAATTTCCTTCCCATCTCCCCTCCCCCTCCACCTCCCTCTCCAGTTCAAAGAGCAGTCAGGGTTCCCTGTAGTCTCCATTCCATTGGTATAACCCAATGATGGCCACTTCATATCATATAGCAGGAAAATTAATTAGTATTAATTTTTGAAGGTTAAAATTCTGTGGCTGGTTGGTACAATTTGTTTGAGTGATTTGTAAAATCCTTTACAAGAACAATGTTTCTTTAGAATTTTACACACAGTGACAATTCTTCCTTGCTCTTCAATGGTTCAGCCCAAACAAATTTTTGTATTATAGTAATATATATTCATGATACTATGATACATTTTTGAATTTCATGTTTTGCAAATAAAGAATGTTTTTGAAAATCTGCTTCCATTTCTGGTAAAGGTAGAAGAAAAAGTGAGAGCTATTCTTTCCCCATCACCTCTTTTGTGGTGCACTAGCATTATGAATGATACCTCATTAGTCTTAGGAAACTTATGAAGTTGGCATTTTTATGTGATTTTTATAGATACGCAGGATACACAATTAACAAAAATTGGAAGTGGCATGGGAGTCAACCTTAGTTAAATCTTTACAATCAGATCATTTAGAAAATAGTATGACCTTTTCCTGAAGGCTAAGATTAATTTCCTATTCACTATAGATTTGTAAAAATAGAAATTTGAAAATGTATAACTGACAGGATATCAGGAAAAGAAAATAAAAGATAAAAGTAAAAAACAACAAAAAATCAAAAAGTTTGACTTAGCCTTAATGAAAGAAGAATAATATTAGATGTACACGATCTATATGCTAATTAACAGAAATTAGCAGTTGCTTAAAAACATGACCCTTGTGTATACCACTAACAAAAAATTCACTTCAAATGATATAAATTGATTGAAATAAAAGGATAAGAATAATTGTACTATACAAACAATGAATAAAAGTAGGCATAATGAATATATTAGAATCAAATAAACTATATTATAGCTCAAAGGAGTTGACTAGAGTCACAGGGAGATAGTATGTAATTACAAAAGTGTTAAGCAACAAAGAAGATACATAAGGAAAACCAAGAGTAGAAAATACACAAAAGAAAACATGGCAATTTTGAATGAGACACTTTAACATCCTTCCTTTCATCAAAAATAATCATCAGAAATATACACAAATATATACAAAATGACAATGAAAATCAATACTGTAATGAACAATGGGATCCTTACAGGACACTCGACCCAGAAACAACAGAGTCTCCAATCTTTGCAATTTACTATTGAGCAAAACCCCAGATATACCACATATGGGGTCATAATTAAAGCTCAGTGAATTAAAAATGAACTGAAATTTTTGGAATCAAGTTGTGTTTTTTCTTTAAGATTGTATTCTTTCCATTTGTATTCAGTAAAAATTAAATTAGAAATTAATAACACAAAGATAAGTTTTCTCAAAACTTGGAAACTATGAATTGCCAGCTTTTATTTTCTGCCTTCTGAACTATAACATTTGCTACTACATTTTCTGCCTTTTTTCAAGTATGTTTTGATTTCTTTAAATAGTTATTCAAGATACCATAATAATTGTACAGAAATTATCAATCCCTAAGGTTGTTATTGTTGTTCTTCCTAAATAATACAGGACTCTTGGACCACTATACTCTCCAAAATACGTAGTTCCATTCATGGAATTATATTGGCATTAATGTTCCTATTTATATAAGTTTTTGCATCTAATTTATATACATATTTGACACTTTCTTATTTATCATTTTTTTCATTCTCTTATGTCATCTTTCTGGGTAGGCTTTTTTCCACCTAAAATTTTACTTTTAAATTTGTTAAAATGGGTTCCTTGTCAAGCTCAATTTTCCTTCACTTGACAAGTTCTTATTTCCTTAAATTTTTAAAACATTTTAATGGTTTTTTTTCCCTCCACAATATTAAACAAATGTGATGAGCATGATGCTGATAAGACATTGACTGTCTCTGGAGGGAGTCTATCCACACATTTTACCCTCTACTAGGTCTTTAAATCTCTACATTAGTGTAAAAGGAGTGGTTGGGGCAAGGGAGGATGTCGGCACTTACTGGGAAGAGGTGAGGGGGGAAAGCTTTGGTTAGGATGTAAAAACAAGAAAATAAAAAGATCATTAAAAAGTTTTAAATTATGTTTGTGTGCATGTGTGTGTTAAGTGTGTGTGTGTGTGTGTGTGTGTGTGTGTGTGTGTATAAGTGTGAAAGTCAGAGTATAACTTGTAGAAGTCTATTCTCTTCTTCAACCTTGTGAGTCATTAGGACCTAAATCAGCAAGCTTGGTGTTGAACCATCTTGCTACCGCAAATGTATTTGAACTTTCAAAACTTATATATAATATCTTTATAGGTAGAACTCTTATAATTGTCAATTTATCTTTTTTTTATTTTTATGTCTTAGTTTTCCTTTCCTTTCTGTACTTGTGTCTTAAGCTAAAATTTAAAGTTATGACACAAACTTTTGAATTTTCCGTGGCATCTCCAAACTCTGTGTCATTATACTCTGAATTTGTTTCTAATCATAAATTTAAAAAAAACCTCAGCCATTCAATCTTTAGACATTTATGCTTAGTCCACTGTATTGTCTCCAATTTCTTGCAGGAACACACAATTCTTATAATTTCTGATTTCTTTTCAAACTTCTGTGGGTCTTAATAAATTAATTTTCTAACTTTAGTTTCTTCTTTACACTGTTCTGTTTAACAACTTTAGAAGTTTCAGAAATATTTTTCTATTTGTTATTTCTCTTCCCTTCTTGCATATGTTAAGCCCATATATTGAGTTTAATTTTTTAATTACTTCATTTTAATTTATGTTCATTCCTAGTTCTTTTTAAAAAATGTTATCATTTCCTTTCTTTTCAGACCAATTACCTCTATTATTTTCTTGATAATAAGAACTTATGTTTATTTCACGTGTTTTACCTGACATCATTATAGACTTCATTTTTTTTCTTTCTTTCTTTTTTTCTCCATCTTGTACATATGGCAGCTTTTAGGTTAGTATATTCGGGATAGTTAGCTTTGTGTTTTGTTCCTTGGTCCTTTATGTTTTTAATATTCTGTATACAGTAAAAGTTTGTTATATCATATTTGAATACATATTTAAGTCATAATTTGTTTGAATTGAGGGACTCACATACTCACTTCACAGAGCAGAGTCCAGATTGAACCTGGAGGACATTATTCTAAGTGAACTGAACAAACCAGAGGAAAATGCTGCAAATCACATTTAGATGTTACAACTAAAATAAATATCTAAAATCGAAAATAGAAACAGAGAGTAAATGCTGAGTGGCTCTCTATCAAAGGTAAGGGAGGAGAGGACAGAGAGGTAGGAGTATGGAATGTACAAAGCTGCCATTGTGTAGCAGGAGGCTGGAGATCTCATATACAGCATGCTGACCAGAGTTCATGATAGCTTTCAGGAATTTGGAAATTTATTGTGAAGTTAAAAAACCTTGTTATTTTATTTATACTCTGCGTCTGAAGGTTCATGTGTGCTTGTCAGCTACCAGGAAATAGTAATACCCAGCACCAGTTTTTGTGGTCGTTTTGTTTTGCTTTTCGAGACAGGATTTCTCTGTAGCTTTGGAGCCTGTCTTGGAACTTGGTCTTAAAGACCAGAGTGGCCCCGAACTTATAGAGATCCTCTTGCCTCTGCCTCCTGAGTGCTGGAATTAAAGGCATGCACCTGCACTGTCCAGTTGCCCAGCACTATTTTTAAACATCAAAGTGGGATAAATTAATTTACAGATCCATATGAAATGAAATATTTGTGAATATTAACGATAAACATTTTCCTCTATCATATGGTTTAGGACATACGACTGGTCTTTTGTTATCCAAGAGTTTTAGAAAGTGAAGTTCAAAGTCAGAACCACTTAGTTCCTTGTTAATTCATTTACACCAACTTTCAAAGTCGAACATTCAACGCTCAGAGTATATAGGGATGTTCAGGGGATTATTCTATGATGCTTCCAAAGAATAATTCAAAGAAACTATTCCACAAATTATTGGCTCTATTTTACATCCCTGTGACACAATTACCAAGAAATCTTTCTGTTTTCAGGGAAGCCAGGTTTTTCCTCTGTGGCTTTTTACGGAAATAAACATAAATCTCCTCTATACTTGGAGTTGAACTTGGCAATTATTCCTCTTTACTTTCCTGTAAAGTAATAATGTTGCTTAATGATAAACAGTGGGACAAATGAAAACAGGCACCCCCTATAACAGCAGTGATTAAAATCTGACTGTTCATTAATGAATTACAATACTAGAAAGTTGTAGAATAGAGTGTGTTAACTAGAAGAAGAAATACAACGTGCTCATTTTACCATGTAAATATCAGCAAATACAACTGCTTACTGCCTATGATACACGGTTTTAAAAATCTAGGACCCAGATCATACTCTTAATGACAACGCTTATTTAGTGGTGGTAACAATGGTATTTACAGTATGATTGTACAATGAATATCCACTCTATGATACTTTTCTTCCAACAGAGAAGATAATTTTAAGAGAGCTTGTAACAAAAAATATTTTGTGGGAAACGTTATTTAAAATTATGATTAATTTTGTAAATAAGTAGGCACTAAGGTGAGCTTCATTAAATGCAGGAATGGTTGGTAAGTGATGTAAAAGAAGAAACTCTGAACTTGTGGAAAGCAGAAGAAAAATATGTTGATTTTACTAAGATGCTTCTAAAATAATGTGCAAAATATTAGCCCTAGACTTCTATGAACCCACACACCCTTCTATCTTGAATAGCTTAATTCCATACAATTTTTGCAAGAAAGGAAATTTGGGTCTTTTATTTCATGTCTCCGTCATCACCACCGTGACCATCACCGCATATTTTCTTCTTGTGACTGTCTCTCCATGGCAATACATATTGATTTATCAGCACAATTGCAATTTTACAGCCAACTTGTGTCACCCTGGCCTATCAGCCTGAAATCCAGTAATTTTCTATTTTGACTTCTGGCACCTTGTTTACTTCAGAACCACCTTCTACTGGTTTTATTGACACTTTCGAGCCAAGCATCCAGTGGGGGCTTTGAAGGTTTTAAATGAAAGGTACCTCTTTATCACAGCAGCCATCTCAAGGCCAGGACTTTTCTGGCAGTTCTTTTGTGCAACCTAAGACCTGTTTGGCACCCGATAGTGTGTGTGCTTGTCAATAGAATTAGCTGAGATTGCAACATATCACAGTAGACAATAGCAAAGCCAGGGAACTGACAGCAAGCTTAGAAATTGTTCCTTTCCTTTATGTTTGTTTCAAACAGTAGCAACACTCATAAGGCATTTCATTAAAACTAGCTCAGTTGTGAATAGCAAGACCATAACAACGGAAGGTGTACATGAATTGCCCATCAATGCTGGTCTTCATGCATCTTTATGGTTGAAAATCTTTATGGTTGGAAATGTGGCATTATGACACAATATTCATGTGAATCAATTAATAATCTCTCCATTGACAAGAGATTATAGCAAGTCATGTTGTGAATAGCCTGACAAAATTAGCTAGTATGTTTGTCTAAAGGTTTTGTGGTGGTGTAAGAGTATCCAAGCTGTTCAAAACGTCAGTCCTTCTTTCATTATGGGTTTTGCATCACTGACCATATAAAACATGGCTTGGGTGACAGCTCACTGATTCGTGAAACCTTAAATTCAGTCACCAACACTGCAAAACAAATAAGAAAGCAAAAGCAAAAAATAATGCCACAGTAGCCATGCTTAGTAATGCATATCTATATATCTACATTTATGTACTTAAATACATTTGTGTTTGTTATGTAAATGTATGCTATATATTTTTGAAAACGTAAATGAAATTTCTAAATTTTTAGAATAAGATGAATTTCATAACATTTTCCTGGTAGTACAGGTCACTTAAGAGAGAGGAAAATGTAAGAAGTTAGAAACAGAGAAAAGGGCAGCCGAAGACGGAGGCAAAGAAATGAAATGAATTTCTACCCAGAGGAAAGACGACACTGAATAGGCTGGTCAATAAGGAGTCATGTTGTCAAATTGTTGAGCAGAAATTTTATTTATGTGATGAAAATATAGAATATAAGAGGTATTAGCAGCTACAAAGTAGTTTCTTGTGGTAAAATATTCAGATATAGTAGTTACAGGCAGAAAGATAAAAGGCTTTTTATCTGATTTACTGATTTTAGGTCACAAGTCTAGATTTTTCACATCATGATAACAGAAAGGTTTTTAATTAGAAAAAAATAAACCAACTAAACGATGAAAGAGCCGAACTGAAAGAAATTCAGTAGAGAGCCAATGATTGGGGGTTTCATTATTTTGCATAAGATGAGGAGTGCATGTGAGAAACAATTTTTCATTTTGTAGAGTGAATGCATGAAGAAAAGATATAATGCATGAGGTAGGTGTTCTCTGTCAGGGCCCTGTGAGCTTTGCTAAATTTTAGGAATACTCTAATATTTAAAAGTAAAATAATACAAATAAACGCTTAAAATTCATTTATTTAATACTTCGCTAAGTGTAGTAAAAAAAATCTATCTTTTATTTCTCAAAAGATTTGTAGAGAAAGTTGCTACAGTTAGGCAGACAGAGAAGCAAGAACAATTGCTGATGACTTTGATTCATTATGGATACTTGCAATGGTATGGATTTTCGTATACTGATACAAATTTAAGGTCAATTTCGTTATATGTGTATCTCTTATCATTATTAAGCTATTGTATTTGTGCAGCTTATTTAGAAATGTAATGGATAATTGAGAAATACAGGTTAATAAATAATCATCCATAATAGTCAAGTTCATAGTCATGTTAGTCAGGTTTCCTAGATGTAGAGAGATGTATCTCAGATGGGTATATATTCTTAAGATCTTTCAAAGACTACAGAATATGGAGTTTAAAATATTTTAAAAACTTAGGACTTTTCATGACAGTGAGATACATCTGTTCCTGGCAGCACCAATCTACTTCAAGAGGATGATGGGAATCAAAGAGGGTCTTTATAGAGTTTGTTAGCCATTTGGGCAAGAAACTGTTCTTGGCTGAACTGCTTAACTGGACTTGCAGGCCCCACAGAAAAATGACTATTGAAGCTGCCTAAAGAAGATGAGACAGTGATTTGGGGTTCCTGATTCGTGAAAGAGTCTGCCAGACATTCTACAGGACACAGAAGAAAATGACTGACAAATTGCTAATATAGATGGAACTCTCTTTGAAATTTCCTGCTTTATGGAAAAGTCTGTCAGATACTATGGGCCTGTAGGCTGAAGATGGGTGCACAGCGTGTTACAGAAGAACTTTGGGTCACTGTCCAGGCAGTGAGATGTCTCTGTCAATTCTAGAGTCTTGGAAGTTGCTTACCATGCACAATGTATAATTTTCCTAGCCACCTCTGTTTTTATTTATACCTATACTATATATCTTTATATTCATATATAACTGTTAACACAAAATATATAAATATTTAAAGATATATTTCACTTATTATACATTTTTGAAAATTCTATTGTTGGTATGTGTCTTAGTTACTTTTCTATTGCTGTGATAAAACACCATGATCAGGAAACACATAAACATGCCAGTTGGTGATGGCATATGCTTTTAATCCCAGTACTAAGGAGGCAGAGGCAGGCAGATCTCTGTGAATTCAAGGCCAGCCTGGTATATGGAGCTTGTGCGAGGCCAGGCCAGGCCAGGTTCCAAAGCTATACAGAGAAACTCTGTCTTGAAAAACTAGAAAAAGTAAGAAAAAGAATCCCCCAAAGAAGCCAAAAAGAAAGAAAGGAAGAAAGAAAGAAAGAAAGAAAGAAAGAAAGAAAGAAAAAAGAAAGAAAAATAACATTTAATTTGGAGCTCACAGCTTAGAGAGTTAGAGTCCAAGATGACAGAGAAAAGCGTGGTGAAAGGAACAACTGAAAGTTTGCATCTTGATCCAAGAGTTGGAGGCAGAGAGAGGGAGAGAGAGAAGAAACGAGAGAAGTCTTTTGAGACCTCAAAGCCCACCTTTAGTGACGCACCTCCCCCAACAAGGTCACATCTCCTTATCATCCCAAAACAGTTCCACCAATTGGAGACTAAGTATTTTAATATATAAGTGTATGAGTGCTGTTGTCATTCAGACCATCAGTGTGTGTGTGTGCATGAAGGGGCATATGCCATAGCACACATGTGGAAGTCAGATAATAATGTTGTGGCATTTTTTTCCATCCTTCCATGAATTCTATGGATCATATTCAGGTCACCAGTATTGCATAAGAAATGCCTCTTCATGCTGAGCCATCTCACTAGCACCAACAATATAAATATTTTTAGCGACTGTTTTTACAATTGTTATTTTTTGGGGTATGTGTGATTCTAATTAGTTGAAATGCCATGGTTTTACTTATTTATCTATTTATTTCAATAAAGATGTCTTTGTTTACCATAAGGACACTTATAGATTGCCTGTATTCTGATGCAATATATGACTGGGTGGAATCTGAGTTGTCTTTCAGAGCAGGGTGATGTCCACACACATTCAGGAGGAACTATGGAGCTATGAGATACTAATTCCTGGCTCAAGGAAGGGATGAACTGAGTCCTGGCAGGGCAATAACATGTCAAAAACATTCCAACCCAATGGCCACTATGTCTTCAACACTACTAGTCCTACCAAATCTTGTAGGTATTGCATTTGCTGTCCAGCAAAACGTGGAATGTTTCAAACGATAAAATACTGAATGTTGCTTCATTTATTAATATTCATATTTAGCTCTATTTGCTTATGAAGTCATAAGTAATAAGGTGATCATCAGAAATAAAGGAACAATCTTCCTTATTCCATTGTAGCAACAAAATTTCTTTCATTGGTATTTGGGTAAGAGAGCAGGTGGGTCTTGAGTGGTCAGAGCTGATGCAGAGGATCCCAAATCAACAGAGCTGTGTTTCTATTTCTAGCTGCAAAGTTCTCATTTAGAATATAATTGAGTATTATAAATTGAGTATAAAAAATTGAGTTTTACATACTCAAAGTTTAGCTTGTGGTTTAGCAAAGAGAATCAACTGGAAACAGATGATCAATGCAGAATCTTGAACACTCCACCTGAGTCTGTGTTCAGCATGATCCTCAGATGATTGAATACACATACAGTCTTGAGTCTTAGAGGATGATCTGATATTAATGAAATACTATCTGCATTTATTATGGCAGTGGCAATGGAATCTCTCTTTTACGTACATCCAGTAGTCACCCACCTCCTCACTTCATGTTACTTTCTGGGAACCATTGGAACAAACGTATCATCTTGAGATGAGCACAGAGATCAGGACCAATCCGCATTTTATTTTGTTTTATGTTTGAGGCAGAATTTAATGTGTAGCTGAGGTTCTTTAGAACTTGCTATGTAGCCTTGTCTGGCTTAGAACTACTTGCAGATCCTTCTGCCTCCGCAGCTGAGTGAAGAGATTATGTGCCTGTGCTCCTATCAGGCACCTGTAATGATGCTAAATAATGAGGTTTACACGCTAGTATTTTAAAACAGATTCAGACAATGAAAAACTGAAGATGCACTAGTGTAGAGACTTTTATTTTCTCACCGTCATATTATTTGCTTCTGGATATGTCACTGACTGCAGCTGGAAATAATGCATTAAAACTAATAATCAAGGATTCTTCTCTTTCAATGGGTGTTCTTTTAGTTTCATTTGTTTATGACAAAGATGCCCAAGAGAAACGAATGCCCGAGGGATAGAGAGGAGACAGGGTACTTCACTCCCGAACTAAAAAAGAGCAAGAGCCAGTCAATGGATACCTTTGTGGCACAGGGATGAAGTCACTATCCTGCTAATGTAAGAACATCCAGGCAGCTCTGATAAAACTCAGATCACTAAGGAGACTATCAAGTCATTAAAATGTATTTGATGGTGACAATTGCTGCCTTTAGGGGCACAGTTCTAATTCATTAGCAATCCAATATTAGCATGCCTCCCTCCAGCTAGTCCTTTATTCCTGTTTCAGACACGAGACAACGAGAAAGAAAAAGATTGTCTCTGGTGTAGGCTCAGCTGCACCAGGTCCTCACAAATCCACTTTCCTCCCTGGGGTTACACAAGAGATGATAGAATATTCATTGTTCACATAAAGCCATATGCTACATTGGCACAGGTCCCATTGTTCAATATTTAAAGCACTGCTGAGTCTTCTGGCACCCTCTGTCAGAATCCCCATGACAGCACACTAAGTATATGGCAAGCTTTATACCTCTACAGTTGTGTTTCCCTTTTAAAGCCATTTCATTTAAAGCTTATGTTTAAATAGAAGTGAAATTATATAGAATATTTTATCTAGAAGCAGTAAAGACACTTGTTTTAAACAGTGTCTGGCTCTTCTTCAGGACATGGACTTTCCAAATTCATATAATTATAATGATGAAGACATCAAATGTGAAAATTCTCAGTTGGACTATCTGAAAGAAACAACCATGGATACAACAGAAACACCACAAATTCCCACCTGAATTTTGTTACTTTGAAACCAAAACAAGATGGTAGTTCTGAATACAGGTGCCAGCATGCCAGCCTTTCTTGTCCATTTAGGATCTCATGATGTGCTCTTGAGATCAGAAATGGCAGACAGGTCCACAGCAACCCTGGAACCACTGGTCTTTTAGGTAACCAATGAACCTCCTCAGCTTCACCTATCAAAGTGACTTCCTACTATTCAACCTTACTAGAACTTCCAGAAAAGGAAAGGGGCTGCAATAAAACCATCTGGTTAAAGACTCCTAAATTTCACCCATGAATTATGAAAAAAAAAAAGGCAATGAGGCACTGCTCTAGTCTGTTGTGGACAGAGAGCCAGAGAAAACCCTGGAAGCAATGCATGTTGGGGAAAGTGGTTTTGATCTGCTCTATAGGATGTGAGTATGTGAAGCAAGTTACCCATCAGAAACAGATCAAGGATCCGACTAGAAGTAATCAAACTCAAGAACATGCATACTTAAAGAAGAAAGCACTTTGTTCCTTTCAGATTGGTAAACTAATACCAGAATATTTGGTATTAGTGAGAATATGAAGAAATAGTCATGTTTATGTATTTTGGGTATAACTTACATTGACTTTTTGGAAAGAAACCCAATTTTCATCAGTATTAAATATTCATATGTACCTTGATTAAATATTTCTATTTCTAGAAACGTATATGAAAAAACAGACAATTTACATGCACATGCAAATCGATTTGTGCATGAAGATGCACCCAACTTGTTATTGTGTGGTCATAAAAAGGGGGAAACAACATGGCTGTCAACTGGTGAGCTTTCACATGAATTATTGATCATTAATTTAATTCTATTATTAGAAAGATTAGATAGATTTATATCTTCTGATTCATAAGTGTTCATTTTAATGACCACTTTCAGAACCAAGTTTCAGAGTAAGATCTATGTTTGAACTTTAATTATGTAAGTGATTTTGATGATTGGTGTGTTCAGCCAGTTATTTTATTCTACATTATAGGATAACAGTAGCTCTGGATATTAGAAGAGATATGTTTACAAAAATATTGTGAATGAACAGAAAGTGGTTTATAAAAAAAAGACGAAAGAAGCTTTAAAGAGTATGGGCTTTGGGGAGTTCTAGTAGAATTTGTGATTTTCATCATTATTAAATTACATGTATGTCTGTGTGTATGTGTAGGTAAGTGCAAGTGTCCACGGAAGATAGAAGGATCAGATTTCTTGGCGTTGGTGGTAGAAGTGGCTGTTGGTTGCCTGATGTAAACCCAAACTGAAGATCTCTTAATCACTGACAATCACTCCAGCACATCTATTTATATTGTTAAGTGGCAATTGCTTAATTCTGTAATTTAAAGCAAAGGCCTTATCTGAAAAAAATACAAGATTTTAAAACAGTTATATTCTTTAGATTAAAAAAGTCAATGCATGGACCACATAGGAAATTACAAGTCTATAAAATACTTTGAGCATATCCATCACCTTGTCCTTTCTTGTCTTCATCCTCACCATGTTTCTTTTGTTCCTGCAGGCAATTTTGCTTCTACTTTGTGTTCTTTGAACATAAATGATCATATGAACCTATAAAGTCAAGGCTTCTGGTTTTAAATTTCTTGTACATTTGTCTATTTTCCAGATTTTCATTACTGAATCCATGTTGCTATAATTTGAAAAAGCATACTTTTCAATTTAGCATACCTAATTTGTTTCTGTCATCACAGAAATAATGCAAAATAGTTTGAGAACAGGATACATGTATCACCCTCGTTAAAGTTACTTTGAATAATTCTTTTTTTTTCTGCTTTTGTTTTTTTTCTTTTTTTATTAATTTATAAAAGTTTCCACTTCCGCCCCTCCTCCCAATACCCCCCCATTCCCCCCACTCCCTCTCCTCCCTCTCCAATCATAAGAGCAGTCAGGGTTTCCTGCCCTGTGAGAAGTTCAAGTTCCTCTCCCCTCCCTCCAGGTCTAGGAAGGTGAGCATCCAAACAGACTAGGATCCCAAAAATCCAGTACATGCAGAGGAAACAAGTCCCAGTGCCATTATCAATGACTTCTCAGACAGTCCCCATGCCAGCCACATTCAGAGAATCCGGCCACATTCAGAGAATCCGGTTTGATCACGTGCTTGTTCAGTCCCAGTCCAGCTGGCCTTGGTGAACTCTCATTAGATCAGTTCCCTTGTATCAGTGGGTGAACATACTCCTCACGGTCCTGCCTTCCTTGTTCATGTTCTCCCTCCTTCTGCTCCTCATTTGGACATTGGGGACTCAATCCAGTGCTTCAATGTGGGTCTTTATCTCAATCTCCATCCATCGTCGGATGAAGAACCTGGAAACAACCTAGGTGCCCCTCAATAGAAGAATGGTTAAAGAAGGTGTGGAACATATAAACATTAGAGTTTTACTCAGCGGTGAAAAAACAATGACATCTTGAATTTTGCATGCAAATGGATGGAAATAGAATCGCTTTACTGAGTGAGGTAACCCAGACCCAAAAAGAGGAATATGGTATGTACTCACTCATAAGGCGATTCTAGCCATAATTAAAGATCTTTGAGCCTATTATTCGTGATCATAGAGAAGTTAAATTAGAAGGTGAACCTGAAGAAAATCATGTAGTTATCCTCCTGGATATTGGAAGTAGACAAGAGTGCCAGGCAACCTTGGGTGCATGGGGGGGGTGGAAGTAAGGGGAGAGGGTTAGAGAGAAGGGAGTAGGGGAGGATTGGAGAAAGCTTGGAGGATTGGGATGGGGGGAGGGAGGAAGGATGGATATGGGAGCAGGGAAGTATATATCTCAACTAAGGGAGCCATTTTAGGGTTTACAAGAGACTTGATTCTAGAGGGGTTCCCAGGGCCAAGGAGAGATCCCCAGATTGTTCCCTGGACAGCAGAGGAGAGGGTATCTGAACTGGCCTTGGCCCATAACCACACTGATGAATATTTTGCGTATCACCTTAGAACCTTCATCTGGCGATGGATGGAGATAGAGACAGAGACCCACATTGGAACACTAGACTTAACTCCCTAGGTCCAAATGAGAAGCAGAAGGAGGGAGAATGTGAGCAAGGAAGGCAGGACCAGAGGGAACCTTCACCCGATGATGGATGGAGATTGAGACAGAGACCCACATTGAATAATTCTTTAATGTTTTTATTATTCCATTGTTTTTATATATTTTTCTGTTACAATATTTCACCAAGAAAAGATGAAACAGATGATCAATTGAGAATCATCATAGTTGTGGGGGATTCTAGGTAAACATCTGTGCATTGCCTAACATGTAAAACAGAAGGAATGCTGAAAATGGAAAATAATTAAATTAAAAGCTGCTTTTTGACTTCCCTCTTGGTATGCACCAAAGATTCTATATAGTGGTAAATATTTTACCAAATTGTCAAATAAATGAACGTGTATACAGTATATGATGATTAGAATGTCTGTGGATTAAGTGTGTCATGTTTATAAGGTGTTACATTCTAGTCTAAGATAACAGACAAGATAGGTCATTGTCTATTGACATGGTAGGCCCTTCCCATGCGTGTGCATCCCCAGGGCTGTACAACGTAACTGATCACATCTTCTATGAGAACCTCTAATGTGTCACATCAAAGACATCGAGCATCTTCAGAACAATTTCTAATACATTTAAAAGCTTTGTAAATACTGAATAAATGACCCATAAGAGTGAGCTTTACATTAGTCCCTCATATTACTTTAGGATGGACATTAAAAGAAAATAATGGTTTCTATGGATATCAGATGGGACATCTTTGAGCAAAGTCAACCAATGAAATGTTACTCACAAGACTGGAGTGCTAGGAAAGCTCAGAGAGTGACAAAGGCCTGAAGCATGTCCTGAGTGTGAAGCTGGCTCTTTTAAGGCAAGGCTAATGACATTCTTGGGCAGTAAAAGGGCTTTTCTACATTGGCTACTGTGTGACTTCTGCTAAAACATTTGCCCTTATTATATTATTGATATATTTGCCTTATATTATATAAATATAATTTATCTCATTGATTGAATGTTGGAAAGGAAGATCTTATACTGGCTACTAACATGTAAAATGCTACAACTTGCTAAGGTGCATGCAACTGTGGTGAAATTAAATAAAATAAAAGAAAGAAAATGAGAGCAAATACAAGATATATTACATTTGATTTTTGATACAAGAGTACACACTGTATCACTTTAATATATTTCTATGTAATTTCACGATTGGAGAATTACAGAGTCAAGCAATGTGACCTTGGATGCCTGTCCCATTTTGTGTAGCTTAATGGCTACCTCTTTTAGTTCTACCAGGGGGTTGAATATCTCTTCTCTGGATACTGTAGCTCAGAGAGAACTTAGACTTTGTAACACAAAGCTTAATTAGGACTATAATATTCATAATGGGAACTGGAATATCTCCTGAAAGCCTACAGACCAACATTTTCTAGGATCTTTTCTCAAGAGGGATTTTAGAGCACTTGAACCAAATCAATCTTTGGATTTCTGTTCAGAGCAAAAAAAAAAAAAGCTTCTCCCTAGCATCTTGACAAGATCAAGAGAAAACATGGCCACCATGTTATTCAGGTCTTCCAGAGAATCAGCCTAGCCTGACAGACAGGAAAAATCACAATCAGCAAAGACCAAAGGTTGGGAATTCCATTATGGCTCATTTTTAAACTCGAGAACACAACTATTACCATAGCATACCTTTAAAATGAAAGATGTGAAAATTCAAAAACAGTAGAGAAGAAATGTAGTGTAGGAAGAATAAAATGCAAAAACATCAACGTGGAAGAACACAGACCACACCATTTCTGTCCATGAGGAGAAAAGGAACAGTCTTGTTTACGAAGCAAGAACAGGAAAAACAACACTTTCAACCCAATACTATTGATTGTTTTTGGGTTTTACATCATGTATTCCAATCCCACTTATCCCCCTGTCCCCACAAAACTGCCCTTTGCCCTTACAATATCACCCCAAAACAAAATCAAGTCTAAAAGAATAATCAAAATCATAACAAAAGAAAGAAACATAACCAAAATAAAACTAAGAAATGAGAACAACAATAACAAAAAGAATCTTGCTGTGGAAGTTTTAGTGTGGGCTATGGAGACACACAGTTTAACCTTTCGTCCATTCATTTTTATTTGCAAGTGTTCAATACTATGAGCCATTGTTCTGACTTAAGACCTCTGGTTTTTTTTCCATACAATCAATAGTGGGCTCCGACTGGGACTCCTCTTAGTCATCCTGTTGTCCAGAGTCATGGAGGTTCTCTTCTTTTGGATCTGTAGGTTTGTCCCTTTCACATGTTCCATCTGTTCACACATTTGGTGGATGTTGGGGTGAACCAACTCATAGTCCTGGTTCTGGGACTGGGAGGGAGTTGTGTTGGTCAGTCAGCTAGCTTTTCCTCATCATCACTACACAAATGAGCTCGCCAGCACTGCCTTGGATACCTTGCCCAATGTAGCAGGCAGCAACAATGAGCAGGGCCAGTTCTCCTGCTCTCAGGACTCAGATCTGAGTTCCCCTCATATCATCAGGACCAACTCTACTGGTTTGCCCAGGCAAGGTGCAGGGTCCAGTCCTCTTTGCTGATTGTTCTACGGGCCATATGAGGGGTGACCAGGTTAGCTCTTTTGCCCTCATACCCTCAGTGTTGGCTTACCTTTGGCCCAACAACAGGGTCAGCTCTAGTGTGCTGCCCAGGCAGAGTGCAGAGACCAGCCCTGTTCTATGTGCTGTAGCTACTGTAGTAGAGGACTGGTTCTCTCATCCTTGTGACCTTGGGGCAACTCTCTTGCCCATCACAGACAGCAAGGGGCAGAGGAGAGAGAGTATCTTTGACTCGCCCATGCCAAGTTATAGCAGATGAGGGATGGAGGCAGGGTCATCTCTCCTGTTTTCATGCCCTCAGGGTTGGCTCAGCAGTGTCCCCAACCAGAGGCTCAGCTCTAGTGTGCTTCCCAGATGAGGTGCACACCTATGGTGGGCGGTGGAGCCATCTTTCCCAAGTGTGTGTGGTGAAAGAGGTAAGTTCTCCTCTGAGGGGTAGGACCAGTTTGCCTGCTGCAATATCCAGTGAGGGACAGGACCAGCCATCCCAGGGCCAGTGAAGGGTGGGGCTGTCACAGAACAGCATGGTTCCAATGATCCCTGTGCTAACACTGGCCATGGATATCACCACAGACCCCAGCCTCCATGGGCCATGAACCCAGACTTGACCTTATGAACATATTCCTTGTTGTGAAATGTTTGTTTAACTATGCAAAGATGCATTGCATTTGTTTAAATGTGTAAAGATGTGTTGCATTTGTTTATGTTACAGAATATTTATTTAACTTTGTAAAGACATGTTGTATTTGTGTAATTATATAAAGATGTGTTGATGTTTTACCTTGCCTGCCTAAGGCACCTGATTGGTTTAATAAAAACTGAATGGCCAATAGCAAGGGAGAAATTATAGGTGGGATTTCTGGGAAGGAAGCATAAATAGACTCAGGGTAGAAAGAAAAGGAGATGACAAGTAGGCACCAGGGACCAGCCAGCCAGACACAGAGGATGCAGGAAAGTAGGGCATACAGAATGAAAGAAAGGTAAAAAAACCCCAAGGTAAAACATAGATGAATAGAAACTGGTTAAGTTTAAAAAGGAAGTGTTATACACTGAAGTTAAAGCCTAGTATTTATATTTAATAATAAGTCTCTGTATCTTTATTTGGAAGCTGGTTGGTGGCCCAAAGAAAATTCCAATGACAGGCTCATGCTCACGCATCTCCATGGTTCCAGGTGGCAGCACTGGCCACCCAGATCAGTATGGTCCCAGGGACAGCATGGTCATCAGATACCAGACCCAGACTTTTTGCATGAGAGAGGACTTGACATCAATACAGACCCTGACTTTGGTAGGACCACAGATGTAGTCATGGCTCTAGGCAGCAGACCAGAACAGGAAGCTATCATGGTCCCAGGTGACAGTGAAGGCCAACTGGACCAGCACCGCTCCCAGCATAGCATAGCCCTTAGATAGCAACATGGTCTCAGGTAGTAGCCTAGACCCCTGGTGTCAACATGGTCTTTGATGGTTTCAGGAGCCATAAACATCAACACAGACCCTGGATGTGGCAGGGTCATGAATTTAGACATGGTCCTTAGCCATAGTCCTGGTCCAGATGACATCATGAGCTCAGTTGTCATCCCAAGCCACCCACATCAACATGGCCCCAGCAGCAGCACAACTCTTGACACCAAAATGGTCACAGGTTATGGCCCAGACACTGGGCATCCATGTGGTCACTGGTAGCAACACGGGCCAGGGACATCAACACAGAACCCAGCTATGGCAGGACCATGGACCCAGACATGGTTCTCAGCAGTAACCTAGGCCAGGTTGTCACCATGACCTACAGTGGCTTTATAGACCACCCAGATTGGCATGGCCCCTGTGGCAATATGGTCCTCACACACCAACATGGCCCAATCATAGACACAATCCCCAGTAATGATAGGAGCCATAGACATCAATTTAGGCCCCTCAGCTATTCCAAGGCCCCAGATTAAGTCCCAATCCTTGGTCATAGTCCAGGCCAGACATCTCCCTGGACATGGGTGGTTGGCTGGCCATTAACAACAGTCAGCTCCTCTTCACTGTCACTGCCCTGTATCTGCCTCTCTCCCCAGTCCACAAATCATTCTAACTCTATTCTTCCACCTTCTCATTTTGTACTTTCTCACCACAATGGTTCCCAACCACCCAGCACTAGGACTCGATTGGATCACAGGTGGCACTTGGTTGAACACTGATCACCCCAGCCATAGCGATGATATGAAGCTACTGCCTTTCCTCTCTCCCCTGCCCAGGCTTAGAGACCATGGGCAGTACTTGGAACAATGGTATCTGATTGCCTGGCACCTCCTGGCACCAGTCAGTCTCCTGGGTAATGGTGGCACCACAGTTCCAAAAATCTAGGGAGGGCACTATCTATGTTCATTGCAGATGTGGGCCTGGGGAGAGTTGGTAGCTCCTGAGTGATCATGGCCCATGCAGACTCAAAAGTCTGTGGTGAGGGTGCCATTTGACACTGGGATTCTTATTCCAAAGTTGGAAACAAAAAGTAATAAACCAATAGCTACAATATTTAATAAAATATTAACTTGAATACAAAACTTGTACTTACAAAACTTGCATACGAATGAGAAGTTTTGAAAGTTACATTGTTCATAGTGTTTTTTAGGAACTCTAGTACAAGCATGGTTTGACCATAATAAAGAATAAATCAATATAGAAAACCAACTGGCAGAGTAGAATCTAGCTGTCCCTTTCAGTATTTCAGTAGCTCTGAATTTAAACAACCAATTGACAACTTCATAGGGAGGTATATGGCTAAAGTATCTCACTGGAGTTAATGTTGAACAGAAAGACCCGGGGAGAGTCACAGTCTCTTAGTATCTAGCAGAAGCTCAGAAAACGAGCATCAACTCTGGGCCATCAGCAGTCAGCACATAGAAGAGTAACAGAAAGGAAACTAGAGAGACAGAGCATCATGTAGTCCAGATTAGTCTCACACTCAGTATATAGAGGAGGAACTTCTGATCCTCCTGCCTGTAGAGTGCTGAGATGAAGGGAATATGCTACATGGTAACTACTCTTTGCTTTCCATATTTCTCGACCTCACTTACTTTTGCTTTCCTTCTTTATTATCCTTAAAATAGTTTTGATTTGAGGGAGACATCCTATTTAGGGCTGAGTGTTCCAGGGTCTTTCACTCATCTCAAAATGTCTGGTTGTGGCTCTTTTAATTGTTCCTACCTGCTGCAGAAGGAGCTTCTATGATGATGGTTGAACAAGGCACTGTTCTATGAATATAACACATTAGGAGTCATTTTGTTACTACATGAATAGTTTTTCATATTTTGGACCAGTATTCTTTGGCTTTACCTTAGGTCCCTAGGTTATCTAGTCTCAGTATTGGGTATGGACTCCTTCGCATGGAGTGAGTCTTAAGTCCAATTAGTTATTGGTTGGTCACTCTCACAATTGGTGAAAAATAGATAAAGAATAGAACATAAAGTCTATAAATAAATACACGTAGTTACAAACAACCTATTTTTGATAAAGGTGTCAAAAACAGGCAATAGGTTAGAAACAGTCTTCAACAAGTCAATATTAGATATTTCCAAGTAGAATAATGAAGCAAAATCTCCATATATCAATTTGCAAAACATAATTCAAATTCGATTCACCATGGACCTTCATTAAAGATCTGAAACTTTGAAATCACTAGAGAAACCACTAGAGGAAAACACTTGAGGTAAGTGTGCAGTCAGGAGATTTCTGAAAAGGACAAATAGCTTGGAAAACAACCGAAAGAACTGCAAATAGATTTCTATGAAATTTAAAATCTCTGCACAGTCAAGTGTCATCAGCAGATGTGAAGAAAAGTGTACAGAGTTAGAAAAAAATATTTCCCAACTGGATATTTGGTAAGTGCCTGATATGAAGACTCTGTAAAGAAGCTCCAAAATTAAACATTAACACCTTCCAAGTCATCCAATAATTAAATGGGCAAATGAATTGTGTAAACTGTTCTCAAAAGAATAAATATAAACAACCAAAACTACATTTAAAATGTTAACATACTTATCATTAGGGAACTATAAGTCAAAATTACAACACGATTCCATCTGGGCCTAATAAAAGTAGCAATTATCAAAGAGACAAATAACAACAAATGCTAGTGAGAATTCAGGGAAAGAAAATCCAGTATTCACTGATGCTGAGAATTTAAACTGGTGCAGTCAATATAGAAATCATTATAATATTTTCTGGAAAAAAAAAGCTAAAATTGAAACGATCCTATAATCTACTTGTTCCACTCTGGATATAAACTCAAGGGAGTCTATGTCAATGCACATAGAGTTATGTGTATATCTGTGTCTACAGCAGCATATTCAGAATAGCCAAACATGGCAATGGCTTAGACACTCATAAAGAAAAAATGCATATGTGTGTATGTATAAAATGGAGTTTTATTTAGTTGAAAAGAAGAGTGAAACTATACTATTTATAAGAATATGGATGGAACTTAAAATCTTGTGGGAAAAAATAGATTGGACTCAGAAAGACAAACACTGCATGCTTTCTCTCATATTCAGAATTTACATTTAAAAATTAAATTCACTTTATGTGTTTGTGTGTATCATCACAGCTGGAAAGAATATGTGAGGGGGTAGAAATGCATCAAATTGGGAGGAATGGGGACCCAATGTATGGTAATTCTGGGGGGAAAGGCACGTATCGCATTTTCTCACATAGGCAGATTTTAAATGGAATAGATTTAATCACACTCACATGTACAAATATACAGACACTGTGAATGTTGAAGAGGACCTATCTGAATGGAAGAAGAGGAACAGAAAGAAGAACAGAGGGGAGAAAAGGAGCTGATGATGGGAATATAAGCAAAGAAAAATGGTACGTACTTATGAGAATGTCACAATGAAATCCATTGTTTTATACAGTGACTAAAAGGCTGATTTGAAAGATGGGAAGAGAAGGAAAAGAAGAACAAAGATAGATTTTGGGAGAAAGGAAGATATAAACACCACTGATGAGAATCTACATTAGTCTCCACAGAAAGCAGTGTGGAGATTTTTTAAAAATCTAAACTAGAATTCCCATATTACCTACTCTGTCATTTCTGGAACAAACCTGAAGGAATCATCCATCATACAGCAGAACGGGTCAGAGAGTTACACTTACTATAGCACAATTCAGAAATTCCAACATACTAAATCAGCCTGTGTGCCACCAGTGGGTGAATGGTTTAAGAAAAATGACGCGTATTTACATGATAAAGTATTATTCAACTTCATCATCAACAAAACGTGTCGTTTTTAGGGAAGTGGAAGGAAATGGAGATCACCAAGTTAAGGGAAACAAGCTTGTCTTCATCTGTGTTCTACTGCTGTGAAGAAACACTATGACCATAGCAACTTTTATAAATGAGAGAATTTAACTGAGGATCGCTTACAGTTTCAAATATTTGGTCCATTACTATCATGCCAGAAAGCTTGTTGGCAGGCAGTCAGACATGCTGCTGGAAAAGAACCCGAGAGTTCTACAGCAGGATCACAGAGAGTCGCAGGAGAGAGATAATGGGTTTGTCTTGGGATTTTTTAAACCCCAAAACATCTCCCCCATAATACATTTTCTCCAACAAGGACACTTTTCCTATACCTTCTCATGTCGTGTTACTCTCTGATGGTTGCGAGCTTATGGGGATCATTCTTATTCAAACCACAGATAAATATCACTCTTTTTCTCACATATGAAAATCAAGGAAGAAAAGATTTTAAAAGAAAAGGCAAAGCAAACAGTTGGCTATTTATTGGGAAGATGACTCAATTCAATGCAGGCATTAGAGAGGGAATGGGAAAATACACCCACATGCATTCTATGCAGTCTTAAGAATACGAGAACACCCTTTTATTTTGTACAGTTATTAATCTTGCAATACAATGACCAAATAAAAATGTAACGCCTCATGTCTACTGAGGCACTGTGCTGACAAGCACCTCTGAGCTAGTACTCAGGAAGCTGAGGCAGGAGGATGGTTAGTTTGAAGTATCGGCTACACAATGAGTGCCATGTTCTCCTGAAGTACGTAATTAAACATTGTAAAATAAACTGAAGAGTCCACATAAAAAGGACAAAAATATAAAGCAACAAATGATAAACACATTCAAAATGATTGTGGTAAAACCTCCCCAGAGACTAGAGCCTCTCTACTATGAGCCACTTCACAGGATACAAACCAGATATCTGAGCATAGAGAAGGGGAGGAGAGCTGCTCGAGATTCTTTAGATCCAGTATGGAGCAGGAATCCTTCAAAAGTATTTTGTTGAAAGTCAGTGTTCTAAAGCACCAAATCTGTTGTGCACGCAATAAAGGCAATAAGACACTTAGTTGTTGTCACCAAGTCTGTTGTGCATGCAAGAAGATTTCTCTGTCCTGGAACTAGCTCTTGTAGACCAGGCTGGCCATGAACTCACAGAGATCTGCCTGTCTCTGCCTCCTGAGAACTGGGATTAAAGGCGTGTGCCACCACTGCCTGGCTTGCAAGAAGATTTTTACTTGCTATCCCCAAGTCTAAATTGCATACAATAAGACTCTCACTTGCTTTCAAGTAGCATTTGTTTTCTGTGAGTGCAAAAGCATTATAGCAAGTATTTGTAAAACTACATATTAATGCTGAAATTGAGGATGCGTATCATAATTGAGAGGTGTAGGATGAATAATGTAGTGACACGAGGGGAACAAACTAGAGCATTATGAGATCTAGCCAGGTGCAGTTAGAGAGAAGTGGCTAGTTGCAATGGCAAACTAAGAAAAGAGAACATTCCTGATGAGTAAGGTAGGAAAAGAATTTACTCTTAATGCAAACGATTTTGCTCTTAAGATGTCATTAAAGCATGTTGAGCATTGTCAACAGTGTTAGCACCAGAAGGGAAATGCCAAGATTCCCCAGTAACATGTAATCAAGGAAGACAATTCAAATTCTGCTGATATTCTCAGTAACATCCAGCAATCACAGCTTTATCTTATTTCTAACTATACCTCCGTCTCTGGGCCATCCCCATACAGAAAGTATTGTGCAGCCTCTCTGTAGTTAGTTGCTGACCATTTTTTTTTTAAAAAGTGGTTTATATGTTTAACCACTAGGTCAGTTAGATAGTTTTCTTTACGAAAACTCAGAACTATTTCCAAAAAAAAAAAATATGCTCTGTAAATTGTTTTCTTTTATTTCTGGTTCAGAAATACTTCAGAGCTTAACATAGGAATCCAATGTATAAGCTTACCTTTTCACACATGTGGGTCCTCTTCTTAATGAAAGACAGGCCTCACTTTTGATGATGGCATCCCTGTTTGGGATCACCTCTCTTGTTGGTAAACAGAGATTCTTAGTGACACTGAATGAGTCTAAGCATACCTGATATATTTATTGCTACAAAATAGCTGGATGACTCTTTCAGTTGTGCATAAAAACATATCAACATGGGGAAGTTGAGGGATGCTGGTCATACTGATGATATTTAAATATCATTTCAGAGAATTTAGGCAGTAACCCATCTAACTCTAACTCATTTTGTCAAATATTTTAACTCTAGAGTCAAGAAAGTGCAGCAAGTGTTTCAAGAGCATTTGAGAGGTTCCCTCAGAGACCCATCATGGGCACAGATTTTGTTTCTTTGGCTTTTCATCACAGTGTCCTTAAATACACATGATGTGGGAGGTGATGTCTGCTGTGACTATGTTTTATTGTCATTGGTTAATAAAGGAGTTGTTTTCTATCAATGACTTAACAGAGTAAAGCCAGGCAGAATATCTCAACAGAGATGTAATGAGAGAGTAGGTAGAGCCAGTGAGAAGCCATGTAGTCCTGCTTGAGACAGACCGCCAGATGGAACTTTTCCCGGTAAGCCACAGTCACGTGGTGATACACAGATTAATGGAGATGGGTTAGTTTAGAATATAAGGGTTAGCTAGAAATATGCTTAAGCTATTGGCCAAACAGTAGTGCAAATAATATGGTTTCAGAGGGATTATTTCATGGTCCACGTAGTTGGGAACGAATAGGCGTCATCCTAGTACATATACTGATCAGGGGACAAAGAAACACTTTGCTGTCCAGCAACCAAAGAAAATGCTACTCAATAATTTTATTGGTTGGGATCTTCTTACCCCTTGAAAGAAAGAGCACACATTACTATCATAGGGAAATGTACATTTAGTATACACATCATAGGTTTCCATAATTGTTATATATGATTAATTCTTTAAGTATTTATATTCTAGATTAAGTGGGCAAGCAGCCTATTAACCTTGTCTTTATTGTAAAACTTACCCTCATAAGATGAAAACATTGAGTTAGAAAACATGATTACATTGAAGTATTTATAAGGTGTGTGGTGGTTTAAGTGAGAATGTCCCCCACAGGCTCATGTATTGGACTGTTTGGATCTCAGTTGGTGACTTGCTTAGGAAAGATTAGGAGATGTAGGGTGGACTTTGAGTTTTCAGAAGTTTATGTCAGGCCTAACCCCACTCTCTTCCTCACTGACTGTAACTTACTTATCAAATGTGAGCTCTCAAGCACTGCTCCAGCACCATGCATGCCTGATTGCTGACTGACTTCCGGTTGCCATGCTCCCACCATAAAGGTCATGGACTAATCTGAAACTGTAAGTAAGACCCCAAGTTAAATATTTTCTTTGATAATTTGCCTTAGTCATCGCCAGAACAATAGACTAGTAAATAAGATGATGTGGGACAATGGTCTGTATTCTGTCAATTATATTTTAAATAAATGCTGATTGGCCAGTAGCCAGGCAGGAAGTACAGGCGGGACAACCAGTCAGGAAGTAGAGGCGGGTCAATGACAACAGGAGAATTCTGGGAAGAGGAAAGCTGTATGTGCACTCCTTACATGGCCATAGAAAAAGCAAGATGTGACTGCCTCACTGAGGAGGTACCGAGCCATGTGGCTAACATAGGCAAGAATAATGGGCTAATATAAGTTTTAAAAGTTAATAAGAAGCTTGAGATAATGGGCCAATCATTTTATAACTAATGTAGACTTCTGTGTGATTTCTTTTTGACTTAACGATTGTGGGAACCAGGCAGTAAAGAAAACTCAGTCAACACTAAGACAAGGGGAATCTACTCTTGAGATATAAATACTACTTATTTGTATTGAAATAGCCAATTTGGAGTAACATTCTTTAAATAAAAATATTTCTTACACGCATGTGCATAATATGTATGTATATGAATTAAAACAGGATAGTCAATATCCATCTATGTGATCTTGTACTATGCATGTCTGACAAGCACGCCATATACATAGATGACTAGAACAACACATTGACATATGCTGTGAGTGCTGCCATAAGATAAACAGTGTATGAATTCCACCCCATGCTCATTTGTTAGCTTGGCCAATTTTGAAAGCAAAGAACCACTTAGTGTTGAGCTGAATGGCAGAAATGTCTCCATAAAGACAGTACAATTCCAAGCTTTATAAATAATACTACTCACTAGGAAAGCAAGTATACAAATCAATTTAAATTCTAATTATACATCTGTTGTAGTTAGGGTATTATTTGTCTAGCTATGTTTTGCAAAAAGCTGATTATGAACACTTTCTTTGGGACCATTCTAGGCACTTTGAAAGAGTCAGAAATGTATAAGGAAGAAAAATAATACATGTGATGTTATTATATTCCTACAATAAGGAAAAATGCACTTCTCTGACAGTGAGGATCAGCCATGCAAAGAGGCATCTGGTGGACCAGTCATTCTGAAATGTGGCCCAGGAGCACAGACAAATTCCAACTCTTCTCTACTCTGTTAGGAATGTGAATACCTCTTTTCCCAGCTCACAGAAGGGAAGCTGGCACTGAGGATAGCATTCTGGTGCTGCAAGCCCTTCAGGGAATTCCGTTATGAGCGATATAGAGAACTCACTGTGCTCATTTCTGCATGATAAGGAAAACCTGGTGAGTTATACAGTTTACAAGTAAGACTCATTCTATATTAGCTTAAGGGGAGTGAAATTACAGTTTAATTATGATTGAGGTTACATAATTTCCAATTAATAAATGATGCGTGGATGGATATGACTTGATGGTTTTATCAAATCAGCACTGCAAGTGAAAAGATGCACTCCAGAGTTAGTCCAGCAAGTGAGTTGTTCTGTTTACTAGCAATCTTGTCATCTAGAATTCTTTTAGATAGGTCTACCTATTTCATTCCAACAAGTGAGGTGGTCATTAATCTTCCTACGAATCCACTCACCTCTGCCTCCCCATGGCCACTGTTTCACTGTGACTCAAGTCTCATGCGCATTCTTACTGGACACCATGAATCAGTTTAGAGAGTAGAAGAACTTTCAATGGATTACTACAGGACTTAATGACAACTGTAGATCCAAGGTAGTATAATCATTAGAGAATAGAGAATGACCCAAAAAACTTAGAAGCTGGGCAAAGCTCAACCTGTCTCCTGCTTCACGACTTGGTGATAATGTGACTCATGTCAGGGATAATCAGGCAGGCTCAAGGTATTTAATGCTTCAGTTCTTCATTCCAGTGTTCCATCTTTATTTCATGACTAACACCACAAATAAACATTATTATGATTGTGCTTCATATTCTGAGTGAGAAGCAGTTTAAAATTCCAGGCACATTTTTCCTTTCTGTGAATGCAATTGTACACTTGAACTATTAATTTATACACATGAATTTTATCTTTCTAAGGAACTAACGATTAAGAATGCTAGGAAAGAGTAGAACAATTTTGCAAGTGAAAGATACTTGAAAAATATCTACAAAACAAAAGATATAACCTTTCCTGGAACTTCAAAGTAGAAGGAAACTCAGCCTCCACACTGTAATTTACACTCCCTGAAGGAATTTCTTCTTGCTGAAGCATCTGCAACTCCCAGAGAGGAACCGAGGATGACTACATAAGGGTTAAGTCTGCACAAGGGCAAAGCACAAAATGGAAGAGTCTTTTCTTGTGTTCCTGTAGAGCTTTAGCCTCATTCCCATGATTACAATATTATGTATTTTATGCAATTGATTTATTTTTTAATTTTTCTCCTCCTTGAATGTTTAAAAGTTTCTCTGGTCAACTGTTGTTACACAGAGCACACACTTGTTATGTGACATTTCCCCACAGATTATAACGTATGACTAAAGTGTTATAATACAAGCAGTAATGATGTTATTATATGCATTAATGACAACAATAAACACCTCACCTATGTCATCAACATCCACATCAACAGAAAACGATTTTCTAGCATTCCAGAAATGGTTTATATTTTTAATGTTTCCCCAAGGCATGAAGGTGGTTCAATAACCATCACGTCCTGCCATTTGGAGGTGACAGAGTCCTCAGAGCTTGCTCTTTTTGGAGGAAGTTGGGTCACTGGGGGTATCCCTTGAACTGGATTTTAGCACTTTGGTGTCTTCCTCTTGCTCTTTCCTGAGTAGTGATTTTTCTCCAGTGTTTTGCCACAGAAACAGAGAGTTGACTGAGAATACATTCACATGTTTGTTACATGAATGAAAACAGAAGAATATTTTGTAATGTAATATCTTCTAGGTCTAAATCAATGACAAACCAGTGCTTGACTGCAAAGTGCCGAAGTCAAGAATCATATGGAATGTGGTCTGGAGTTTTTCATTCTAGCACAGCCAATATCACTATTACAGTCAATTTGTAAACTTAGCCTAGCATGAGGGAAAGAATTCAGAAGCTGTTGAGGAAGATATTATAGCCTTACGTAATATTAGTAACCTTTCTCAAAGGGTGAAACTGAAAAGCAGAGCCAATCCATGAATGATTCTAACAATAGGAGCTTTTAATCAGACTACAACAGAAAAATAGTTGCAATGTGGTGTGCATCCAAATATTGCCAAAATGCTGACATACACACATTACATGACCATGTATCATCACAAAGCAAATGCAAAAGGCTGAGTCTGTCTGCCAGGGACACTAATTCTTAAAGAGATTAGCTTTGTAGCTCTGTGAAAACATGGATAATTATAGCATCATGTTTATTATGCTGTTGCTTACAAAGCATGCATTTATTGTAATGCAGTTTTCTCCCCTAGGGCCCTCAGTACAAATATAGATATTATACTTTGCATTAAATGGTGAAGGTGCAAAGCCTTGGCCGTGAAGACTGAATAGAGGGATACGGCTCTAGCTTGCAGTATGCCATAGGCAAACGGCTTTATTTCCCTGTCAGGCCTGTGTATTTTCTACCTTGGGAACTATAGGGTTTCTCCTAACATTTAGAAAGCAGTCCTACTTAGCGTGATGGCAAGATACGTGGCAAATAGTCCCTTCAGTTCTCATGGGCACCACCGACAAAGAACTATTTAATGAAGCCCTCGGGCCCAAATGAGTTTTGGTCAATAACGCAGGCCTTAGTTTAGCAGCTTTGACCAACATAAATGCCAAAGTTAGTCAGACAAACATGACTGTAGCGGCTCACAGGAATACTAAGTGACAGGGCACTTTTCCAGGCATGCAGAGGTGAGGCGCATTAAGCCTGCACTTCATTACTGTCACCCTAGGGAAGCAGCAGTCACAGTAACACTTAATGGGAAGCTGAATATAAGGACACAGTCCAGACTTCCTGTTGTACAGGGGAGAAAAAGGGAAAGAGAGAGAGAGAGAGAGAGGGAGAGAGATTGATTTTGAGCAGCTGTGAGTTGGCCTTCATGCCAGGAGGGTAGGTGACCATGTGGCTACTCAACAGGATAGGGTCTAGTGATTTCATTAAATCTGTCTGTTCATCGCTAATTGAACCAAACTCCATCTTAGCATGAATTGAGGTGAAAGGTGAAATAATCACTGATCAATTATTTACTTTACCCCACCTCTATATAACTGTAAAACAAGCTATGTGTTGATCTAGACTCTTTACTAAACATATTATCTACAAGTAATTAGTGGGCTCTAAACGAAAAGGAAATGTTATTTGTATTCTTGAAACTGCTTGGGAAAAAGATGACATGAGACTAAATCCTTCCAATCCCCCAGAGAGGCTGCTGAAATTGCTATTAAGTAAAAGAAGAAAGAAAGACTGACTGAGAGACACAAAATAAAGCCTTACAATAAAGATTGAGTGTGCTGCAATAACCACTAGATATGAAGAGCAAAGAGAAAGGCATCAAACAATGAGTCCTCATAGTAAAGAAATTGTGTTTTAAATAAAAGAAGAAAAGGAAGGAAGGGAAAGAGACAGATGGAGCAGAGTGCAGAGTAAACAGGAAGTACACGAAAGGAGCAACTAATTACATCTAACTCTTAAACTAGCTATAAAAGCATATAGCTTATGGAACAAGCAGCATTCACGTTACATTTTCAGGACAGAGAAGTAAATTAGTTCTGACCCACAAGGCACACTAGTAAAGGAAGAAGAGTATGTGCGGTGTGTTTATTATCAGTGGAATGGAAAGAAGCAGCAGCTACGTGTTCGTTGCCATGTACAACTAATGACTTGGAAGACATGAGTCACCTTCAGGTCTTCATGGAGTTAGAGACATGACCAGTAGTATTTGCTATTGTGTCCTGAACAGGTTGCACTCAATTGTGTCAGGCCCCATGACATTTTGCTTCGGGTCTCTAACTCTGGTTTTTAGAACTACACCACCAGAGAGAAAAGTTGTTTTAGCAGAGACAGGAAGAATACATGAGCAAGATGCAAAACATGAATCTTTGAGTAGTCCCCTTCCTTTGTAAGAGAATAGATTGTTGTTAGAAACTGATGGGTTTTAAGTAAAATAAACAGACAGAGCAACAAACAAAATTAGAGCAATGGAGTTTAGTGAAAAGCAGCATTCAGTATCATTCACATTTTCTTACTTTTAAGAGGAATTTATTTATAAAGGAAGACAATGAATTTGAAGAGGTCTTTTGACACATTATTCCTTCTTACTCAGCAGTGAGGATAAATATGGCCTGTCTGAATTTATGCGATTCCGGAAACAACTACTGAGGGATGATTTTAAGGAGAAAGAATAAAGATCTCATTTTAAAACTTCTTTTTTCACTCTGCCAGACTATTTAATTGAAATTACATAAAAAATACATACATTGCAGCAGCCTGATAATGATCTGGGGGCTGTGAGACAGAAACAGCAAATGCATGGCAGTGTTTGACTTACCTTTTAGGTCAACCTCATCCTAAAGTCCTAGGGCTCTGGTGTACTAATAAGTCCCTTTAGCCTTGCTCCTGCTGGATTTTTAACTTTATCGCTGCTTCATTTCTTGTCTTTCTTTCTTTTTTTAATTTTATTTTTGAATCAATCTCATTTTATACACCAATCCTGCTTCCCTCTCCCTCCAGTCCTCCTGTTCCCACTTCCACAATCTTTTCCCCACCCCACCTACCATCCACTCCTTAGAGAGGGTAAGGCCTCCCATGGAGAGTCATCAAAGTCTGGCATATCACTTGAGGCAGGACGAAGGTCCTCCCCACTGTATCAAGACTGAGCAAGGTATCTGTCTATAGCGCATAGGCTCCAAAGAGCCAGTTCACACACTAGGGATAAATCCTGGTACCACGGCTAGTGGCCCAATAAACTGCTCAATCCACACAACTGTCAATCATATTCAGAGGACCTAGTTCGGTCTTATACAGGTCCCCCTTAATTGTCATCACAGAAACTTCATCTAGTATCTGATGGAAGAAGATGCAGAGATTCACAGCTAAGCACTGGGCCAAACTCCTGGAGAGCAATCATACAGAGGGAGCAGTAAACTTACTGGTAAAAGGGACAAGACCATGATGGGGAAACTCACAGAAACAGTTGACTCAAGCTGCTCCATTTCTTAGCAGATACATTCTATGACTTTATTTATTGAAGCTGCTTCTGAACTTGTTTCACGTAGCAGTTATATGCAAATCAAAGTGAATCTACTCATTGCAAAGTAACAAAAACAGACTCAACAGCAAAGTCTGTTGAAAGGCAAGGTGGCTCAAAGCCTACTTTCAATGATAGTGTAGTATATTTCCTGTCTGAGAAAAACAGCTCCACCTGATATAATCACCACTCTTACATACTATACGGATCATGAATTCTTATACCTCCAATACATCACAAATGTGCAAACAGACACTTTATGGGGGGGTGATCTTGGATGATTTGTGTTCTTTTAAAAGACTATGATAGACTGGTGGCTTATGAACAACCTATATTTTATTTTCCATATTTCTGAAGGCTAAGAATACTAAGATCCAGGTGTTGGCATACTTATTGCCTGGTGCGGGCTGTCTCTTGCTTCAGAGATATTATTTCTCATTATAACCTTGCACACTGGAAGGGGCTAACAAAGTCTCTAGACTGTATTTAGAAAATCTCCAAAATCCATTTGTAAGATTTTCTACTCTAATAGCCTAATTACCTCCTCCAAACCCACCCACTGATGTCCTCATGTGGGCCATTGGTTTAATATCTGGATATTGGTGGAAGAAAGACATTTAACTTATAAAATGCATAGTGAAGGGGCAAAAATGTGCAGGCATCAGTGAGATTTGTCAGAAATTATTTTATGTTAGTCTACAGCAGGTTTGAACAAAATCCCTTTTTGCCTGGGAAGATAAAGAAATGTCAAGGTTATCCTATAAGACTGACATATTACTTATAATTTTGTCTGTTTTCTGAGGGAGGAAATAAACAGGTTGAGTTATTGGTAGAGACAAGAAATTATACTCCAATCCATGTATTCCCATGGGAATGTGTTTGGAAGTGTATATCTTCTGCTATGCATAACCAAGAAAAGATAGGTTAAGAACTGCTGGTCCAACAGAAGGAAAATGGATTTCCTTTTAGGCAGACCTGATTATAATTCTATTTCTGTCACTATGGCTTCAGACAAGCTACTTACCTACCCTTAGCCTCAGTTTTCTTATATGTATAATTGGAAAAGGCATTTCTACCACTTACAAGATAAAAATGTAGATCTTTGATATTTTACTTTGTTCTGATTCTTCTCCTAAGCTTCATATACAGTGATTGCATAGTTTAACAAGCTTTTTACAAGAAGAATTAAAAATGACATTGACTGTGTGACATGCATTGGTCTGAGAAATGAGCCGTTGTGAAGGGTAATCATTGGGGATGTTGCATCTGCTGTCTAATATGGGTCACCAAGATGCTTGTCTGTCAACTCTGCTTGCAACAGAGGTTGGTGGCCTGTGTCACTCCATGGGGAATGTGGCAGTCTGTGGTTCTCAGGACTAGAGAGAAAGATCATTACTGAAAGTGTAAATTGATAATGTCTTGCAAGCAGTGTAGTTTCCACAGATTTAGTAGCAGATTCGACTAGATACTGCCAGGGAGAATTGTAAGGTATACGATGACACACTGGTACTTAACATGTTTTCTTATGACAACATTTTGTTACTTTGTTGCTGTTACTCCCGAAACCCTTTCTAACTACCTGTCTGAGTCTAAAAAGGATTTATCTACTGGGCGAATTGAGCGACACATGAATCAGGGGCCAGTCACTTTGATAGTCATGTCACTTCCTGGCCTGGAATCCATAACTTTTTATAGGATGGCAACAACAGCTATGATGGAAAAGCAGCTAGCTGTACTTTCCTCCTAATGTCACGTGCATACAGCTGTGTGAGAGTAAACAGCCTTTTCCAGTTCCTTCCTAACAAAACAATTGCTTACTGTTATTAAACCTAAAGATTGATCTAGCAAGAATCCTTAGAATTCGTTACTTTCTTGACATTTCAAACACTTTTATAAATGAGTATGAATATTTCTGATTATCATTGATTATTAGATCCTGGTTGGATTTTACAAGAAGTATATATACTAATACATTTCTAAACCTTTGGTTCTTAACCTGTTCATCAACTCTATTAAAGGACAATTGCCATTTACATTTTACATACGACTAAGTAAGCTGATGTTTTGGACATGTTAAATACCAGATAATCACACAGAATGGTGAGTCCCACACTTTTAGCATAATCTTGGGTCAAACTATGAAAATTTCCATAATCAAATCATTGAATAATCTCCAAAAATTCTTATTTTTATTATACATTCTATTATATTATTATAAATAGACTCTCCAGCCATTCCCTTTTTCATTCTAGTCCTTTAGCCATTCTTTATAGTTCCTGAATCTTTCATCCTACAGCTTGCCCCAAGTGATCTGTTGTGAAATGCCTTTCATAAAATGTGCCAGACACCCGTCCCCTGGTAGAGTCTAGCTCCTATCAGCTAAGTATGAATCCAAATATCAAAGCACAGAAGTCGATTGTATGATGTCCATCCCTTGCAAAGACGTGGTGTACCTTTCAACCTTTTCAAACCCCTGGCCTCTAAAGAAATCACTGCTTGCTTCCAGGCTAAATGTTCAACAAGAGATACATGCTGCTCTGGCTATAGGTAACTAGCATGTCCTCATCAAGTGATTGTTCTTTGAATGTCCCAGAATCCACAAGGAAAAAACATGACTCAGTGTTCTCAAATAACTAACTCAGAATTTTGCAAGTCTATTCAGAAAGGTCAAAAGCAACAATGTGGTCAAAAAACCACAAAAGTTTTAACATACCTTAATAACTTTGAATGTTTTCTATTGAAGCTGATTAAACTCTCTTGGGAATATGTGACTAACTCTAAATATGAATGCTTAAAGGAATAATTTTTAATATCCATGTCCTATATTTTTTGTTTTTATTGTGTGAATTATTTCAAAGATATATAATGTGCTGAATGCTGCATTTCTATCAGAGTACCTATTTTCTGATTTGTTTTTGTTCATGAATATGTGTGAACACCTATGTGAACAAGTTTTATGTATATGGGATATGTATATGGGAATACCTGAGAAGTGCAAAAACAGTGTCACATCCTCTGGAGTTGGAGTTCCTGGTGGTTCTCAGCTACCTAACATAGGTGCTAAGAGTAAACTCCAGTGTACCGCAGGTGCAGAAAGCACTAATCACCACTGAGCCGTTTTCTCTAGCTCCCTGTTTACTTTTTGAAGCATAAGGCATTGTGGACTCAGCTGACATCCAACTCACAGTGCCTCCTGCTTGTGCTCTGCGGAGGCAGGCATGACGTAAAGCTGGGATTCACCATCGCCAAGCCTTCTGTCACTACATATGTTACTGAATGCAAAGTCCACACCATGATTTTTCTTCTATTTCTGATTATATACATATATGTATATATGGAAATTTACATGTATGAATATATATTGCGGTGCTGTGTATATTTCCCCTCTTTCTTTAATGTTATGTTTCTAATTTTGCTCATGCCAATATATGTATACCTGGATAATCACCCATTAAGTCAATCTATGACAAATTGTTAGACGATTATCAGTTTAGTAGCAAACCTTTTGTAGAAAGGTCACTTGATTACATGTGCTGTCCCACGGCTGCAGTAATGCTGTAATTAACAGTCATCATCAAAGCATATGTGGGAGTTTTCATAACATCTATCCTACAGGGTGGAGTAGCTGGATCAGGGCAGAGGCCATGTAACGTACTCAACGCTGCTAGGTTTTGAAAAAATGTTTCTGAAAATACCTGCTCAGAACGTATTTTATATAAAAATCAGAACAAATGGTTCTCTGGTTGAGAAAAACATAAAATATCTAGAATTTTCAACAACCTTATGTATAAGGATAAGAAATGGTCAGTAGATATATTTTTAAAAGATAAACACAAATTCTAAACCTGTTGTGAAATGTTCTCATTGAGGAATATTACAAGAAGGGTGTTTTGAAATGCTCTACTGTTCTTCCTAGTGCAAGGGAAAATGATGATGTCATAGTTGTTCATGGTATGATATAATGCAGTATTTCTTTTAGGTCCCATTGGGAATGTACCATTCTGCAGCTGATAGGAAAGTTATACTTCTTAATATCTTGGTGCATTTCACGTTATACACTTATCTAAACTTTGTAATTGTTGGTATGTTCCTCTTTGCTTTGACCACATACTGAAATATGTCGCTGCTATGATGCAAAACTGAATGGCAGGCTAAAACAGTGATTGCCCCTAGTTTGTTTCCAGCTCATGTTCTCTTGCCAACCAACTTCTTCAGGTGATGTGGTTCATCTAAGTATTTTCCCAAGGCGCTTGTAGTCCCGTTGGAACAAACCAAGGTATATTATGATAAACCAATGAAACAATCAAACAAGTGCCAATGAACATATACTTAAAATGCAGAGAACAGTTTGAGAGCTCAACCCCAGTTGTTACATTCACAGAGCATTCCAACAACTAAGGCTCAGGAACTATCGTAGAAAAGAGGATGGAGAGATTGTAAGCCAGAGGGCAGAAAGTTTGCTGTGGGATTGTGTCTTCTAGTTAGGGCAGGGAAGCTATACTCATCGAGTCTCAACAATATGCCAGTCAAAACAAAGCTTGAACAATGACAATGCCAGATCACATGCTAACTGTATAGGGGGTATCTCGTGAGGCCCACCTTAGATAAAGTGCTTCAAACAATAAATGACTACTGACAGAGAGAGACAATTATTCTTCCTTGGGATGAGCTGCTCCCCATTGTTTATCTAATACTAAGTAGTTCAACCTAAAAGAATATATATGCAAGAAACACTAAGCATACTAAACTGATTTTATTTACATAATTATTTATTTATATACATATAGAGAGGCATATAGGTTTATATGTATAACAATAGTAATTAAAGAATAAGAGGCAATGGATATTAAGAGGGAGAGGGAGGGCCATGAGTGGGAAAGAAGATAATTAGATATTTCTAGTCTCTGAATGTGATATGTTCCCTCTACGTATTGCTGGTGATACAAAAGAAGTAAGTACAACTCCTACTGTGTTTATTTTGTAATTTTGTGTGTTTATACAAGAAAGGGTGATTCTAGGCATGGTGGTGTTCACATTTACTCTCAACCCTGGGTAAGGGAAGGATCTGAGTTCAAGGTCTGTCTAACTATACAGCAAGTTTGAGATGTGACTAAATGATGAAATGTTTACTGAAAGGTAACATTAGGTTGGCTAAATTTTAAAATGTAAGCATGGTGGAAACTCTGACTGAGTAAAGTCCTGAGTAAAGTGCCTTAAGGATGCGGGCTCTGCCATGTCAAGGACACCAGTCTCATAAATATGGTAATGTCTTACTTGGGTGGACCTAAGAGAGATAATAAAGCTTCCTTCAAGGTCTGAGTGTGTACAAAAACAAACAATTCCAGCTTCTTCCTCCTCTGGACATTTAGCCTGAGATTGCTTGCTTACAGAGACCTCCTATGGAAACTAGCTGTTCCCCACCCTCAGCCTGACTGTGCTTATAAAACACGCAAAGGTCAATAGTAGGTGTACTTCTGTCAGAGTCCACAAATAATACCAGAGCTCAGTGCCATACGTCTATGTGTCAGTCCTTTTTCCGCTCCTTCACAGCCCCTAGTCAGAGTTCTCAGACCAAAGCCTCATTCATGGGTTGGTGTAATAAAGAAAAATTTAGCTCCTATTCTAGATACAGCAGTTCAAACTCATGCACAAGCATCTATCAGCTCACAGGAGTACTCTTATAAGTAAGTTACTCAGGGAGTGGAGGTGTCATATCTGTTTCACCACGACCCATTCTAGTGGTTACCAGTTTAGTCCCACTAAAACGAGAGCTCCCTGCCTGGGGGAAAGCCCCAATCCCTTTCAAAGACCTTTCAATGTGCCAAACACAAACACAAGTTAGGAATTTCAGTCTTAACATGATCCCTGGAGAAGCACACTATATCCACGCTTTCCACCTGCCTTTAAGAAGTCGAAACAATGTTATGGTCATCTTCCTTTCTGTCTTCACTTATCCTATATATATAACTGCCAAATGTAATTTTGTTTTTCTACATTCTTATCTCCATTGTCTTGTTTCTTACATTCTTATGTTGTTAACAGTGCTCACAACTATTTTGTACTAAGAGAAAAGAATCTAGTGTAAAAAATAGAAGAGAAGGAAGACATTCTCACATGTCGCTATGCCTTGGCATATTCAACCTAAACAGGGGATGCATCAGATACTCTCCTTTGGTTATGGAATGGTAGCTTCTACCACCACCACCTCCCAAGGCATTAAGGATTAGTTTATTTTAAAATGCCAATTTTAAAAAGGTTAAAATTCACTCTTTAGTATGTATTTGTGCAAGCATTTGAGGAAAAAATTGAATCAGCTCTCATTATTTGTTTTGCTGGCAGGATTGCTACACAGTTATATTGTTAAAAAAACACCATTGTGAGTGTTCTAGATGCCTGACATAAGGAAAAATGAAAGCTATTGTTAAGAAATTTATATGGAGCCGTTTACCTTTTGATGATCTTTCCATATTAGCTCTTATTATATGTAGCCTTTGTGAGGAGCTAAATGATAGAGCAATGGATGTTTATGTGTACGTTCTTAAGAAAGAATACATTGGCAACATTAATTTCTATGTGCAATTAATACATCTTTAATATGATAATACACAACACCAAAGTAAAGCAACTATTAAACTAGAGTACTTCAAGAATTCACTGGAGACTTGTATTCATTTATAAAATGTTAAGATGCACTGAAAAGAGTAAGCAAATAACCAAAATGGATGGACAAAGTGCTTTTAAAAATAAGAGTGGAAACATCACAGCTGTTCAGTATAAAACCTTTGCAAGAAAAGCAAAACAAATTTGAGATATTCTAGACCCTGCCTTGGAGTGTTCCCAGATAGATCAAATAATTAAGGAATGTCACGAGGGTTAATTGATGTCAGTGGAGCCAAGGCTATGGAAAGTACTCACTGCAGGTGGAAGGTGAATAATTGGCTCTGTCCAGGGCTATTTTCTGAGTGACCTATGCTGATTCCTATCAGCAGGCAGAATTAGTTATCTCTGCCAGAGTGTCCCTTCAGGGTCTGTTCATTTTTCATTTCCCTGCCATTCAGTTGAGTTATTCCCTAAATGAATCAATCCCTAATTTGTAATTAGATCCAATGCTGTCATTAGATCTACAGTCAAAAAGTTTGCAGATGACAACATGAACTGTGGGACAAATCAGAAATATTGCCTGTTTGTTTCTCATAAAGGCAATGGAATCTTGACTTCCTTAAACTGATTGTTCACCAAGACATTATTATTCTTTCCTTGTCTTCCATATAAATGTGTATATATATATATATATATATATATATATATATATATATATATATATGCATGCAGCTGATTTTCTAAATTTGTGGATTTATCAGCGGCATTGACAGCCAGTCTTATCTTCTGCTTTCTATAGTAACTACTAAGAATGTAAGATCAAATCATCATCCTTCAGAATCAAAACTAAAGAGTAGGAATTTCTTTCAGCTGTTATGAAACACTATTATATAATGGAATACAGAAGATAAAGGTAGAGAAGCAAGTTGAGTTTCAGCTGTAATCTTTCCCTCTATAAAACTTTAAGGCCCATGACTCCAACGTAGGGCTATTAGAATCATAGTCAGACCTTACTGCGTCCCTTCTTTACTCCACTGTACATCCATAAATAGAGAAGGTTGTGCACAGAAGAAAGAATCTGACTTGCTACTGATGCCTTATTTCCTTGCCCTCTGACAGTATTCAGAGACCTAGTACTTTTATGGCCATAAGACTTCCAAAAAAAAGTCTCCCAACTGTAGCACATCATGGGACTCAAAACATTCTACAGCATATACCCAGCAGTATGAAACTTTCCATTCCTTGCTTTTGCACCAACAATTAAATTACCCAGTCCTCACATATTAATTTCTAATATACAGCAATGATAGGTGGCTAATTAATTACTCCCAGATAACATTGCCTAATACTTCCTCTTTCACTGAGTTCAGTAATATTTTGCACCCAATGGTAAATCACTAGAGAACTTGAGAAAGACAGCATTGAGAAACTCTCCCAGTGTAGCATGATAACCCAAGGGCTAATATTCACCAGCATTTTCTCATCTAGTATAGAATTTAAAAGCAAATGGTTAATGTCTGAATAAGACGATATCAAATCTGAGAGCATATACTAGCATGTTCCCTGTCCTCTTAGCCTATTTTCTTTCTGTGCACTCTCAGGGGAGTTTGGTAACTGGATGATCATAGCTACCATGTCTAAGAAACCCATGCCTAGTCTCAAATATCACAGCAGCAATTACTAGCGCCCTAATTCAAATGTTTCAAAAGGCAGGTATAGCATGTAAGAAGCCAGATTTCTCAACACTAGTAAACAAAAGAAGCTAGAGAAGAGTTTAACTAAATCTTACTCAGGAAAAGATTTTTACAGCATCAGTAGAGATGTTTTCTAATATCAAGAGTCACTGTTTTCCCAAATTGACAGCCCAAAGAATTTATTACTAATGAGTCTTCTGAGGCAAATTGTACATGATCTCCAGGAAAACTGGATATTGCAATCTAGTCGTGAGATGTCCTCTTCATTCATGACTCAGAGGCATTGTGAACAACCAAAGCAATCTAAGGAAATCACCTGGGAATCTAGTTCATGGGCCCACATGTGAACTTAGCTCAACATTAACATGACTTTTGCAACAATAGTCTTTTGCTGATCATTAAAGTGAGAGGTGTGAAGATTTCCCAAAGATAGCTGTGGGATTCTCTGCCTATTGATCATCCTAACGGGTACAGAAACTACTTTAAATCATTCCAGTGCTTTTCCAGAGTTCACAGCTAAGTGATACTTCGGTTCCCAACTTAGTCCAACTCAAGAAAAAAAAAAAACATTAAAAATCTCTGCATCAATAATTATAGAGTCAAAAAGACCAATTTCTCTCCCATCATTTTAATAACAACTGGAAATGTGGCTCATCTATCCACAGGTGATCATTAGAATTACAAGCTCAGAGCAGGAAGAGACCTTGGTATGTTCATGGACGCAGTCCAGGAAGGCCTGCAACTAAGTCATCCAGGCAGAGGCACATTTACCCTAATTTTAAAAGCTATAGGGATAGAGCTCTTGGGGCTTCTTACTGTGAATAGAGAGAAAATCTTTCTCACATTTTAATAATCTCTCCTATTAAAGACCAAATCCATTCATCTTTGCCTGGCTGAGACGGAGGAAAGCTTCTCTTCTGCCGTCACATGCACTTTTCACGTAGACCAAAGTAGGCTTCTTCTTTGAGAACCACATTTTCCCTAGAATTTCAAAGATATTTAAAAATATTTTATGGCATTTATTTTGCTTCTAAACTTTATCTCGTTTTTCTTAGTTCTCAAGCCTATACCTGTCTATTCTTTTCAAGTAGAAGAGAGAAACTCTCCAGGTGTCCTGGATGGTGGGTACTTGCCATAGAGCTCCTTAAGAGGGGCTAGAGGGATCAAGAAAACAAATTTCAAAAATTTTAAATTTTTACTTGATCTGAATTTATATCTAAAAAACAAGCCTTCTGTTTAGTAGGACTTTATATAGGGTTGGAACAACTTAAATTTTTAAATCTTCCTTTTCAATTGTAATTATATAACATAAATAACATGATAATTAAGTAAGATTTAAGTTTATTTCCATTGGATTATCAAAACTTAGAATACTGAAGATGTCGGAAACAGAAGGCGTCATGTACTCTGTATAAGAATAAATTTTAATATGGTCATTCTGGAAAGCAATTGGATAACTCTTGTTCAACTGATCATTCATAGGACCTATGATGTCAGATCCAAACAAGTATACACTTATATATGCTATGTTATTTATTCTAAATGCAATGTCTTACAGAAGTAGGGAAATGCATAATAATACTTATTGATGCATTATTTGCGGCATGGGAGAAACAGTATTTATAGGTGGAGCAATAAAATGTGTATTATTTATGCTCTAAAACTCCAAGCAGGCATGAGAATTAACATTAAAAGACATGAATATCTCAAATAAATCACGTTCAATCATAAGTAGATACTATCTTTTCAATTAAAATATTATGAATTATGTATAGAAAAATAAAAAATTAAAAAAATTGGGTAGAACACTACTAAAAATAAGCCTTTAGCACAATTTTCTTTTCCTTAAATTTGTCATGAGTTTGTGTACTTTGAAATGCACATAAAATATGATTTTGTTATATGAATATGCAAGGAAATCTTCCAGTTTTTTTTAAGATAGGGTCATGGAAGTGAGGAGGAACAAGGTAGTTGTGCTCAGGAATGACTGGGAAAAGACATTTAAATAAATTTTATAACCTCAGGATTACAGCTAACTTAACAATTAATCACACATTCCCACAAATCACTATAGATAGTTTTGGGATGTAAGGGAGAAGAATATAGAAGAGAAAGTGAAATTGAAGTGGAATTTTAAAATATAATGTGAAACGCTGCTTCACGTATGAAGGCTGGTACGTAAGAGAAGGACATGGGGGCTGGTGGTCCAGGTTTTCCATCTTTAATGGACTGGCCTATCTAATAACATTGATGAAATAAAAGTTTATCTATAGTTTTGAATGAGTTGATATCTTTTAAATTACAGAAACTTAAAGGGTGGGTGGTGATGGAGCATTAAAGTTAGTCATTCTATTATGACTGACTTACTTTTTATTGTATTAGAGCCACAATCACCCCCATTTATTTCAATGCATGATGTTAGTGGTAAGGAAATTGCATTCCTAAAGAAATCTCACACTCATTCTCCTTTTAAATCATAAAGTGTCAGTGAAAAACGAGAAAATATAATATGTTATGATTATTATGTTCAAGTTATTCCATTTATTATCTATCTCCCTATGACAAGTTTATACATAATTTCATCTAATTTTGGAGTATTTCTTGATTCTGTTTTTATATATTTTCATTCTTATATATATCTCATAAGAATATGAGGTGAATTATAGAGATACAGAATTCATAAAATTATATAAAAGAATTAAGACAGCAAAAATCCTTCACCAAAATTAGCAGGGGAAACAATTTTACACTTGACAAACAAATTTTAAGAGAATAAAAGAGAATGAACACTAATATAGATGAATTCAAGTCTAATTCACAATCTAATATATTTATAAAAATTAGTCAAACGTTTCATTTGCTGTTCAGAATTGACCATTCTTTATCAATACTGAGCATTTAATACAACAGCAATTGAATTCTTAACTTCATGCCCATACAAAGATAAACTAAACTCAAATATTTCTTGGAAAAATGTCCACAATTCAAGGGTTTATTATGAAAAAAGAAACTAAGATTTACCAACAGTAAATCTTTGGGTAGTGATATAATCAACTCCACACAAATACATCCCCCCTGCACAAATATAATTTGACTGAATTACAGAGTATGCATGTTCTATGGCCTCCCAACATTCATTTGTTGAACACAATACCCTAATACAACAGTGCTGAGAAGGTAGTTAGGCATTTCACTGTTGTTTCCATTACGAATTATCTGCCTGCATATATTGCTTAGTATCTATTTAAGATCCTTGTTTCAGGAATGGCCTAATTATCCTGGGAGTAGAGTCTGGTTAAAAGGATGATTCTTATCTCTCCTTCTCAACCTCCTCTTGTTTCTTCTGTGATGGGATATAAGACATTATCCAACAAAGGGAAACCTTTTGGCCTTAGTCTCAACAACTTTCAGAAACAAATTTCTATTCTTTATCAATTACTCAATCTCAAATATTTTGTTACTGGAACACAAAACAAAGCCTGTGTAACAGTATATCTGTGTGTGTGTGCATATATATATATATATATGTATATATATATATATGTGTGTGTGTGTGTGTGTGTGTGTGTGTCTGTATGTGTGTGTGTGTATGCAATGACAACATTTTAGTTTGATAATACATACTGAAAAAAATGTACTGACAGGTCTGTACTGTTGGGTACTGTGTCTTATATTTAGAAATTCTGGATGAGCAGTTTATGATGAGTATGTGTTAATATGATTGATAAGGCCTTGCAGATATGTGATCTGGACACTTTGTCACATTTATTTGCAGTTATTGGCCTTGTTATATACCTCCCCACAGGTATGAAGTATGTATTACAATTCAGAGCAACAACTTACACAAGGCTAAACAGGTCTGCTGTCTGCTGGAACGCCAATTTAAAACCATAAAAATATTTATTTTCCCAATAATTGGGTAGCTTACTTAACTGGGTAAGTATATATGATGGCGAGCTTACAAATTCTGTTTCTTTTGACTTTTTTTTTCTGAGGCAGATGCTCTGGTTACAGTTGGAAAATTATGTGCTGAACTCATTTACTTCAAGGGTTTCCCACACCCTCCATTGCTACACTATCGATCATTAATTGCATTTGTTTCCAAGCACTTCCTGGGAAGATAACTATTTGTCACTTGCTGCTGATGTACCATCTGTTCACAGAACATGAAAGTCATGAATAAAGAAAGTTTTCCTGAGGAGAAAGGAGAGCGTGTTTGAGAGGAAACCAGGCCTTTACACAAATGTCAGCATGGGCTCGCATACACAGGCTTCCCAGACAGAGAGCATGGCTCTCAGCAGTAACAACAGATTAGAGACACTTTGACTAACTGCTTCAGGAATTTTCCCTGACTGCTGGGAACCAACATCTATTCAACCCATTTGGGTCCCCAAATGTAACGCTTCCTCCCAAGTCCAGCTGTGAGCACTGATGTGCTTATTATTTGGTTTCCTTGCAGAAGCTTTGGTGAGGGGGCTTGACTTACAGGGGCATAGGTGACACCAAAACAGCTAAGTCATATAAAATTCCTGTCCTGGCATGGATGTCAGCGTCTGCAGATCTATACCACTGAAGTCTCAATTCCAGCTGTGTGCTTTCTACCCTCTATATGCTTTATCATCTCTCTAAGGAACCTGTACCTGGGGAAGGCTTTCAAACACCTGGCCAAGAGGTTCAAGAGGGAGTGGTTTGAACTTCTGGTGAGAGTCTAAAAACAAGAACAGTTCTTTCCCTCTACAAATGGTTGTCAAGAGGCCTGATTTTGAGAGTTGCTTTCAATTATTAATTCATTTGTTTTACAGGCCAACGGCAGCCTTTCCTCCTTCCTCTTCTCTCCCTCCCCCTGCACTCCTCTAGCCTCCTCATAATAGCTCAGAGAGGGGCAGGCCTCCAAAGGGCATCAGCATAGCAGGGCATATCGAGCTGCCATAAGACCAAATGCTCCCCTCACCTCCCCGATAGACCGGCTTGGCAAGGCAATCCAACGTGAGGAATAGGTTCCTAATAGCCAGTCCAATCACGTTGGGCAGCTTCAGTTCCCATTGCTGGGAGTCCCATATCCAACAAGCTACAGATCCAACACCAAACATTGGACCATCGTGCTCCGGGAATCCTGCTGAGGAGAGGGAGGAGGGATTGGACGAAACTGGGTCAGGAACATCTCAGGAAAACCCACAGAAACCACCAGCCTGGCTCATGTGAACTCACAGAATTTGAACAAACAACCAGGGAGCCTGGATGAGACCGACCTAGGCCCTCTGCATATATGTGACCGATGAGTAACTTGGTCTATATGTAAGAGTTTCTTACGGATAATCACAGCCGCTCTGATGAAGATGGTAATGGCTGTTATGCTGGGGGTCTGAGTTCCACAACCTTCACGCACAGTGTTCACTGCCCACTGTGCATTTCCCAGCAGCACCAACTGTAGCATCAACACAGTACTTCAGGGGTTGAGTCTGTGGGAGGCCAATCAAGTGCCTGTTCCCCCAAGCAGCTTTCATGAAAAAGACCCAGTAAGGGTTACATTGGAGCTCAAGATCAAGACAGGCATTTTTAGAAGACCTTTAAAAAGCAAAGCAAACACTTTTAAAAAGCCTAAAGCAGAACTGACTACAAAGTAGAGGAGAAGGGTGGGAAATAAACAGTTCTTTAAAACGTGCTAAAACATTGGGGCATTTGGGTTCTTTGGCCTGAGCTCAGGAAGTGAAAATGAGTATATGATTCAGGGTCTTCCTCAATTATTTAGAGGGATAACATGAGTATAAAAAGCAGATTTAAGAGCACCCAACAGAAAGGTAAAAAAGAAAGTACCAGAAAACAGTGAAAGCATTAAGCTTTTCACCAATATAGTCATCCATCAGTAGTTACAAGTTCATTGGTCTCATAAGTCACTCATTAGTTTAGCCTGATATGATCACACATTAATTCAATCAGTTATGCATTTGTAATTTTAGTAATTGCCATGAATAAGAAGTTTTTGAAGTCTTCTCAGCATGATTGTGTTCATTAAGGGTTTAGGCTATATAATAGAAAGTAAATGAATTCTTAATAAAGGTGGTGCCCTTATTAAGCATTGACTACATGCTAGAAAATATGCAAGTGACTGAGATTACTAGCAAGAAACCAGGTATTAACCTAACAGCGACAAAACTTAGTGATTGTCAGGGATTAGTGACTGGAACCTGAATGGGGCTAGGTAGGGAAACTGGATATGAAGACAGAAAATGGAAGGAATCAAAATACAGCCAGGTTGGAGGAATAAATGTAAACACTATAAAGCATAACAGGGTGAAGATAGTAGAGACTTACTCTAGTATCACAAAAAGCTTAAAGGGAAAATCTGAAAGTCTCCAGCAGAGAAAAATAGTTAAGTGTTTGAGTGGGAAAAAATGGTAATTAGACTGATGTGATCATTATACATTGTGCATGCATATTGAAGTATACATATATGGTTATACAATACATTGTGTCCCATTGTAAATATTAAACAAATGAAAGGATGGGAAAGTGAAGAATTACTTTAAGCTGATCCAAGGTGATGAGAATGACAGAGCGAAAGAGAAAGACGAGCCCTTGACAACTCAGCTGTCTCTGAAGAAACATGGGACAAAGTCTCTAGGCTTGTGAGAAAAGCCCTGCATTGTGGATGGCCTTTTTCTGCTGAGCCTTTTTCTGTGCTGTGCTGGCTGTTTCTTTTGTTTGCAAGAAATCCTTCCTCATATAAACTCCTCTTCCCCCTGCATTTTATCCCATATTTATTCTAACTGTACTGCCAGGGTACCCTCCTCCACTGTTCACATGCCCCAAACAACTCAATCTTCAAGGCTATTTGAAGTGTCATTTGCTTTAAGATGAACTCGATCTTCTAGTCTGAAGGAATTACTCTTAATCCCACTGCTCAGCATCCACGTTAATGTCTAAAAATCCTTTTGTACCTTTAAAATCTATTAGTCAGACACCCCATACCTCACCACAGGCTATACCTGCTAGAACACGCAGACCTTAGCTCAGGACTTTCCCCATACTCTAGGTTCCTGCAATGAAACATTTCCTACTGCCACCTTCTACTACCTACAACCACAGACCATGCTGCCCCTGAAGAACTTCTCCACTGTTTCTGCTTCCTCAGGCAGATTCCCCTGCCCAATCACAGGTCACACTTGCTAAGCAAGGCGAGGCTCCACCTGTCGACTTTCTACACTCTCTAGGTTCCCTATATCAAATACTCCTATACAACTACAGGCCCTAAGTCCCAGAAGAAAAAGACCCTGCCTTCTAGATGACCAGATAAGCCACACAGCCTGTCCCCAGTTCCCTCTCCGCTCCTCATCACTATATCCCAGGCACAAGCTCAAAAAGATACTCCCTGCTGGACTAGACTTCACAAAGGTCACCAGAATTAAAGACTCTAACCTAGACAGAGACTTCCTGTTGGATGAGAAACCAAGCAGCCATCCAGAACTTGTGCCTTCAAACTCAGTTGGAGACCTCCTTCTTGAAAAGACACTATGCCATCCACCAGAAATCCAGTCCCCACACAGTAATAGTGGGAGACTTCAATATCCACTCTCACCACTGGACAGGTAGGTATGCCAGACATAAAATTAACAGAGAAAAACAGGAACTTATAGATGTTATGACTCAAATGGACTTAACAGACATCTATAGAACATTTTATCCAAACATAAAAGAATATAATTTCTTTTCAGCACCTCATGGAACCTTCTAAAAAACTGACCACACACTAGGTAACAAAACAAACCTCAACAGATACAAAGCAAAGTTGGAATAACCCCATGTATCTTATTGGATCATTGTGGCTTAAAATTAGAATTAAACAGCAATACGAATTTCAGAAAGCCCACAAACATATGGAAATTAAACAATGCTCACCTGAATCATCAATGAGTCAAGAAAGAAATAAAAGAAGAAATTTGACCACACAGCATACCCAAATTTATTGAACATAATGCAAGCAGTGTTAAGAGCAAAGTTTATAGCACCAAATTCCTACATAAAGAAGCTGGAAAAATCGCACAGCAGTGAGTAACACCTGAAAACTCTAGAACAAAAAGAAGCAAACTCATCCAGGATGACTAGACAGCAGAAAATAATCAAATTCAGAGCTGAAATCAACAAAATAGGCACAAGCAAACTAGCAAACAAAAAACAATACGAAGAATCAATGAGACAAAGATCTGGTTTTTCAAAACAATCAACGAAATAGACAAACCTTTATCTAAACTAACCAAAAGGCAGAGAGAAAATATTCAAATTAACAAAATCAGAAATGAAAAAGGGAACATTAAAAACAGACACAGAGGTATAAATTCTTAACATCTATGCCCAGAATACAAGGGTACCAAATGTTTGAAAAGTTTGCAAAAGAAACATTCTTAAGTTTAAACTACATATTGACCCTCACATATTAACAGGGGTAAATTTCAGTACCCCACTCTCACCAATGGACAAGCATGCAAAAGCTAAACAGAAAAATACTTTAGTGAACAGATGTTATAAACCAAATGGACCTAATAGTTATTTACAGAGCATTTCACCCAAACACAAAAGGATATATCTTCTCTGCAGCTCATGGATCTTTTCCCAAAATTGACCACATACTCAGTCACAAAGCAAATCTCAACAGATTCAAGAAAATTGAAATAACCTCCAGCATCCTCAAAGGTCACCATGGGTTAAAACTGAACTTCAACAACAGAAACAACATACCTATGAGTCTACAAACTCATGGAAACTGAAAATTTTTCTATTAAATGACAGCTGGGGTAAGACAGAAGTAAAGAAATTAAAGACTTCCTAGAATTCAACGAGAATGATTGCACAGCAAACTCATACTTATGGGACACAATGAAAACAATACTAGGAGGAAAGTCCATAGCCCTAAATGCCTTCATAAAAAAATTTGGCAAGATCTCATACTGGCAACATAATGTTATACCTGGAAGTCCTTGAACAATGAGAAGCTAGCATTCCCAAGAAGAGTAAAAGATGGGAAATAATCAAAGGGTAACAAAATCAGAAATGAAAAGGCAGACATACCAGCAAACACTGAGGAAACCCAAAGAATTATTAGGTCATATTTTAAAAACCTGTACTATACAAAATTGGAAAATCTAAAAGAACTGGATAATTTGCTTGACAGATACTTCTTACAAAGGTTGAATCAAGATCAGATAAATAATTATATAGACCTATAAGACCTAAGGAAATAGAAACAGTCACTAAAAATTAAAAAATCTCCAAGCTAAAAAAGAAAGGAAGGAAGGAAGAAAGGAAGAAAAAAGTCAAGAGTCTGATGATTTTAGTGCAAAATTCTACTAGACCTTCAAAGAAGAGTTAATACCAACACTATTCAAATTATTTCACAAAATAGAAACAATAGGATCATTGCCAAATTCATCTTATGAGACCATCCTTACCCTGGTAACAAAACCACAGAATGATTCAGCAAAGAAAGAGAATTACAGGCTGATTTCTCTTATGAACATAGATGAGAAAATAATCAACAAAATATTTGAAAATCTAATTCAAGAACACATCACAAGGTTCATCCATCACGAACAGGTAGGCTTCATTAAAAAGATGCAGGGATGGTTCAACACAAAAAAAGATCAGTAAATGTAATCTACGATATAAACAAACTGAACAAGAAAGCTCACATGATCTTTTGTGATGCTGGAAAGGCAAATCCAACACCCTTTAGGGACATGCAAATCACAAGGACTTTAAGATTCCATCTTATCTTGTCACTATTACCTAAGATCAACAACACAAATGACAGCTCATGCTGGTGAGGATGCGGAGCAATAGGAACAGTCCTCCTTTGCTGCTGAGTGTGAAAACTCCTACAGGCACTATGAAAATAAATATAGTGGTTTCTTCAAAAATTGGGAATTGATATACCTCAAAATCCAGCTGTATCATTCTTTGACATAACCCCCAAATAAACTCCATCATACCTTAAGGACATTTGTCCAACTATGTTCATAGAGGCTTTAATCATTATAGCAGGAAACTGGAAACAACCTAGATGTCCCTCAACTGAAGAACGGATGAATGAAATGTGATATATTTACACAGTGGGGTATTTCTCAGCTGTTTGAGAAAAATGACATCATGAAATTTCAGGCAAATGGGTGGAACTTAAAAAAAAATCCCAAGGGAGGCAATCCAGACCCAGAAAGACAAACATTATATGTACTCACTTATAAGTGGATATTAGGTGTTAAATAAAGGACAATCACACTGAAATTCACAGATCTGGAGAAGCAAGATAAAATGGAGAGGTTTGGGGGGATACCTAGGTCTCCATGGGAAGGGGAAATAGGTAATGAGGTTGGACTGGAGGTGAGTAGGGATGGGGACAGAAAAGATCAGGTGGGGAGGCAGGAAGGAATGTGAAAATAAAGAAGATCACTGCAATAGATGGGCACTGAGGGGGTGATACAGAACCTGGTGCAACTGAAACTTCCAGGAACCCCTAGGGCCTCTAGTAACTGAGAATATGGAACCTGAACTATCCATCTTCTATAACTAAGACTGGCTCTCAGTGGTGGGACTGGGATTCCAATCCAGCCTCAAAAATCTATGACCTACAATCTGCCCTACATGCTAGATGTGCTGGGGTTCAGAGCTTGTGGGTGTGGCTAAGCAAAGACTGGTCTAACCTGAAGAACAAGTCAGGAGAAGGAGCTGACTTTGGATGATGAGCCAGGATCCAGAGGTCAGACTGACAAAAAGACTGACAGAAAGGAAAAAAGTCAATGAAGTGATTCCTAATGATATTCTGCTTTACTTATAGGGTCAGTGCCTAGGCCAATAGTCATCAAAAATTAATAAGAATAAAATCTATATATCTTCATCTTTTGATAGAACTTTGTTTTCTCAAGAACAAGAGTCACGCCCCAAATTGTGTTCCTTTCACATTGCCAACAACAACTTTACCTGTGAGAGGTGTTCTGTTATAATAAGTGTTGCTGGACAGAATAATGAAAGGAAATGTGAAAAAGCATCTCCATTTAAATAAGACTAGCACTAAAATGTGTTTCTGAGACTTACAATAAAGAAAATCATGAGAAGTAGGAAAGACAGAGAAAAGAATACATAGCCATTTTAGACACCTCTTACAGAAAATGGTGTGTTTTGGATTTGTGGCTTGTGTTTCATGGCAATTTAGTTACCATATACTGTCCTGACACTTGTATGCTTTGGAGTTTAGAGATAAGGAGGCAACCACTATTGCATTTTATTGTTCATATATCACCAATGACAACCACAAGGCTGCTTTTGCTAAGTCAGGGACACACAATGTGTACAGGAAAATAAAGGAAGAGAACATGTAGAGGAGAGTCATAATAAAGGCTGCAGATAAAAGGAGACAAGAACAGAGCCACAAATGCCACCAATAAACCACCCCTGCCCCTTGTGGGTTGATAGACTATTAGATGTTTGGTTATTGGAAGACAGCAAAGTAGGCTCTAGGATGTGAATGGGAAAGGGAGTGGAAAGTAAATGACTTCCTCCGACTTGACCAAAGCTTGACTTGATAATGCAATTCCACCTTGTCATCTTCCGCTCTCTGATTGACGTCTGGATTTCTGAATTCATGCTGTTCTTGTAGACACAGGAACAGTTTTTTCACTGTACATCATTTGTATTGGGAAATTTTGATCTTTCAACATCAAAGGCTAATGCCTAAAGAAGAAGTACTAAAGATAAAAAGAGGAAAAACTAAAGCAGACAGATTTACTCGTATATTGAAGGAATAACAAATTTATATAGAGGGAAGTCAATGGTTTCCAAAAAGACCAATATTCAAAAACTTGTTGGCTCATAAGAGCCAGATATGAGAATCAGAGTATTAATGACAGGAAGATTGTATTTTCTGATCTGTGCTTCTTTGACATGGGAGCATAGACTTTGTGAAAATTTCTGTCACTGTGTGAGGATTTGTATATATTTCTTTCTGTATTACATGCTGGTAAATTGTAACTTAGTAAAATGTCCTGAAAAACTCATATGTTTAGTCTGAAAGAAAATTTATCATGAAGTTCACACAAACACAAGGATTTGGCTGAGGGATGACCCAAATTGCCATGTGGAGGCACCTGCAGCATATATATTCTTGTGAATGTATGTGTAAATATGTATGCGTACACATGGAGGTCAAAGGTTGACTTCAAGTGTCTTCCACAGTTGTTTTCCCCTTTACTTTTTGGAGACAGGGTCTCTCATTGAACCTAGAGTAAGCTAATTAAGCCAGAGCAGCTGGCAGGCAACCTCTAGGGATCCATCTGTTTCCACCTTCTCAGCTTTTTCATATAAAAATGAATTTTATAATCTGGCTCAATGTGGTTGCTTGAGATTGAAACTCAGATCTTCATGTCTCTTCAGAAAGCACTTTCATGAGTGAGTCACCTTCCTAGCTTCCAATTGCCCTTTTACAGAATTTCTTCTCATTGATTTAATTGAAGTTTATTCCTAAGGACACATTTATTAAAAGCCTGTCCCTCTGTGCTGTGTCCCTGAAGGGAATATTGGAATATTGCTTTCTTCATCCCTTTCCACTCTTTTTTGTTCCCAGCTATGAGCTGAATGCTCTTGTGACTTTCTATGTTCCTTTTATGATGCAATGAATCACCTAAAAAATAATAGGGCTAACTACTTGTGGACTAGAACCTATAAAACTTCAAGCCAAAACTAACATTTCCTGTTTATAAGGTGATTATCTCCTGTATTTTACATAATAATATGACATATTGGAAGACTACTTTGCACCTGGACAGCCAAGCCAATATAAACTACAGATGGCCCTGGATTTGCAATCGTTCAGCTTTTAGCTTTGCGATGACATGGAAGCTACTTGTGCTCAATAGAAAGTGAGCTACACAGGGGTTTGGTTTCTTTCCAGCATAGTGATAAAAATTTTCTTAAGATGCTCGACTACAAGGTAAATGTAAATGTTGTGAGTAAATTTAAGGTAGTGAGAGGTTGAGTAGATTATATATACTCAATTAATTTTAGACGTACAATATTTTCAAATTAAAGTGAATTTTTCTAAATGTAACCCTATTGGCACTAGAAGTACAACCACATTTTATTCCAGCAAGCCAAATAATTGCATCTAACTGATCCCCAGCAAAATGGAGTTGTATCTGACTTCACCCGGTACTACTATAGAAAACAAACTCAAAGTGACAATTGGTAGGGTTATTGTTACGTACAACAAAGATCCAAAAAGGATCAATCTAGAAAGAAGGGAGTAGAAAAAAGAATGCTGTGATTACTACTGATGAATAAAGAAAACTGGATTGGCCTAATAGGGTAGAACAGAGGTAGGCAAGGAAAACTAAACTGAATACTGGGAGAAAGGAGGTGGAGTCAGAGAGAAGCCATGGAGTTGCTGGAGAGACAGATGCTGAACCTTGCCAGTAAGCCACAATCATGTGGCGATACACAGATTAATGAAAATGAGTTACATTAAGATCTAAGAGTTAGCAAATAAAAAGCTAGAGCTAATGTGATAAGCAGTGATTTAAATAATATAGTTTCTGTGTGATTATTTCGGGAGTCTGAACGGCTGGGAAATGAACAGGCAGATTCCTACAACAACAGTGTATTGTTTTCTCTTAAGAAGTAAAATTACTAACTTATACTAAGACTATAAAACATCACAGTAAGATGTGGGTTAGCAGTTTTTAGTACTTAGGAACTAAAATATTGTACCTTTAGGGCCCCCCACTGTATGAGCTTGTAGAATCTCTCTGAGGGCTGTGTCATGTAGTATCAGCCTGTCTCCTCTTTCGCATCCTTCCCTCAAGCCTTAAGTGTACATCTGGCCCTTGCTGTAAGCCAGAATCATGCAAGCATCATTTCTTTCTACAGATCCCATAAGGAAAGGCTTTTAATCCACTGAATAATTTGTTTCAGCTGTGGACAGGCAAGTACTTTTGGAGCAGGAAAGAAGTGAGAATTATATTCATAATGCCTCCATCTACCATGAGACTCTATTTTTAATAGAGAATAGGGAAAATAATTTCAAAAGACAGAGGGTGGAAATGAAATGGCAGGAGTTTTGTGGTTTTCTGCTCATAATGTATAATTACAGTGTGCCCAGGAAGGCAGTAAAACCTAGCAGAAAGTCTAAATTGCTATTAAAAAGAAGAGTCTGGAAGTGGACTAACTTTTGGAATGAAGAAGGTGGATAATTACAGGATGAGGCTTTATACTGTCACATCTACCATATTTGCTTGATTCAAATTAGATTGAGAAGAAAGAATACAATCAGGCTACTATTGACTAGGAAGAAAAAAACTAAATATGATCCTCTTGTAGAAAATTAAGCATTTATTGAGTGCTTGCTGTGTACAGAAGTAGATATTGCTTAGGTACTGATTATGTTAGTCTTAAATCCCAGCGAAAAACATTCAAGCACATTTTCTTTTGTTTCTCCCACATCCTAGACTCAAATGGACAATCTTCATCAATCTGGCTGCAATCACAATATCTAAAATTACCTCAGTTTTATACAGTGAAACTGATAGATGCATAACATATTTTTCCAACCACACTACTTATGTACTTTGGAAACAATTGAACATTTTCACACAGTAAAATTTTATCCTTTTTTCAGACGATCATGTCAGCACTATGCCTACAATCAAAAGCATTTTACATTCTCAATAAACTCCAATCATTTATGAAAGCACTGACCAGGGTTGGGAAGATGGTTTTGGTTTGTTTGTTGGGTTTTTTTTTTATATATTTGTTTTTTTCTTCTTTTCTTCTTTGTTGGCCTCATTTGCTTATAGTCAAAGAAACTGAAAATCTGCTTTCTTTTTTTAAAAAGAAGTGTTTAATTCTATATTGAGAGAAATGAACAGCCCTCTCCTAGAAAGGGAGGGGTTCTCTGTATTCGTGTAGAGGGAGCAGGATTGAGCTGATTATTCTACACATTCCCTTCTGATTCCAAAGGCTGTTTATAAAAAGCAGATGAAACTTCCTGTCCTAAATCATGTACATACATAGAATCCTACTCAATTATTTCTATATTCTGTGAAAACATAACTTTAATTCCAATTTGATCCTTAAGAAGATATGTATACATTCATAATCATTACTGTAAGATTGACTGTATAGAAAGATGATGATGAAGGTAGACTATTTGCCCAGAAAGGTCCTCATACTGACTCTGACAATCTCTGAATACGTGATTTTGTATACTAAAATAAATTTTGCACATATGATCTTGGTATGGGGTAGTCACCCTGGATTATTCAGATGTTCTTAATCTTTGGAAGGAGACGATTGCTAGCTGCTTTTAGAGAGAGAAGTAACAATGGGATAATAATCAAAGAAGGAAGTCTTATGCTCTGTATTTTAAAATAGGAGAAGAGTACATAATCCAGGAAAGGACTGTGTCTGCTAAGGTTAGAAAAGGCCAGGAAACAGATTCTCCCCAAGTAATTCCATGAAATAATCCAGCCTGCTACTTTCCAGATTTAAATCCAGTTAGAACTATGTTGGACTTCCAACCTAATAAATGTCAAATAATGAAGTTGATTATTTTATGTCATTTATTTTGTAGCAATATTTATAACAGCAATGAGAGTCTAACTCATGTAGGCTAGATGATAAGAGATAATTTGCATTAATATCTCAAATAAATGATCAAAGATATTTTATTTAAATGTTAGTGATACTGTCCCTCATCTTATTTCACAAAAGACTGTCAAATTCATAATAGAGTTCATATATTAATTACTCTCCAGCCATTCTTTATATGTAAAGACATTTTACACTACAACTGTACCACACAAAATTCTCAGTGAAAAATTATGGGGTAGCAGTTAAACTATTGAGTAAATTGCCTCTGATAACTGGGTCAGAGCTCGGTTTGCTTTAGGGCTCCAATAGTTGTCCTCATCACAATGTTGATCTGATTGTTGGGATAAATTACTTTTCTTGTTTATTTTACTATCTTAACTGTATTTCGCTAGCTTTACTGTGTGTACCTTTATTTCTCTCAAAGAACTTAGTATTTGTGGAATAGAATACTTGATATAAAAAAACTATATGAGGCAGAATGCAAAAATAAAAATCCTTAAACAGAGGTTAACTCAATGTCCCTGGAACCAGAAGGAAGTTTGCATGTTGTTCATATAGAAAGGGTATTCCAAAGGGAAAGGATGTCACTGAGCCGAGGACCTTGTTTAGATGACACACACTACTCTAGTATTATTGGAATGAAGCATTTATAAGAGAAGTTGTAGGGAACATAAGGTACCTGGAAAGAGAGTAAAAATGCAATATAATGAGCAAGGCCATCTAAGATTATCAATAATGCTTAGCATTGTAAGTAACAAGGGCATACTGCAATGCCTGAGGAAGACTAACTCAGCTATTGATGAATTTCAGAGAAACAAGATGCAAAAAAAAGCTTTGATGATGTTTGGAGAAATAAGAGGTAACAAATAAAGAAATTAACTTATTATAACAGTGACACACATGACAAATTTTGAGGCATAATAAATAGACATTTGGCAATGTATTGAAAAAAATCTAAGAAAGTAGAATTAATACAACATAAACAGTTATTGACTGTGAAAATGGAATGGAGAGGGAAGGAAATGGCCATGGTATGATGATGTGACAATGAGCAAGATACTGTAGTGGAAAGGACATCACTGAAAAAGGAAATCAACAAAACAGTTCATGGACCAAATGATAACTATCTGCCACATCTTATTTCAGGTCATATATATTCACATTTTTACCTCAGCATAGGGTTTTTCACCTTCATTTTATAAGTGCATAGAAAATGGAATGATCTTCTACAAGGTCCTGTAATAAGTGAGAATCAGAAATCTACAATTTCTCTGGTGAGTATGAAGGTCAGAAACTTTATATTATCCCATATATATGCCTATTTCATTTTGGTTCATGGGTTTAGGTGAGCTGAAGACTATCCACATCTAGCAAGAAATTGCATGTGTTTTGGAGGAGAATAAATGGTGTATATACCACATAGATTTCTCATGGCCCATAGGATTTGTGGCTTGGGAAGTGTCTGAGACTTTTATGGAGAGCACATGAAAGAAGAGAAGTCAAGAATAAAAATTAAGGATACTAAAAATTAAGAAATGAGCAGGAATGAAGTTTCACAGAAGTTGAGGAACAGTGTGACAGGAAGTGAGTGGCCCATTGAAATAGACCCTGAGACTTTATGTGAGGGTAAGGAGTCATTGAGTTTTCACCAAGACATTCTTTATGGGGTTAGAAAGGCAGCATTATGTCAATGTTCAGGCAGTGGCAGACAGATGAAAAGACGGTCACTAGTGAAGATATGAAGCCTCTTCTTTAAGATGCTTAACAATGACAGAAAGAGAGGCAGGATTGAGCAACCAAGGGCCGGGAAGACCCAGGTAGACATTGGTTTCTATACATTTCAATGTCTGTAGCGAGGTTTGATTGGGTAGAAAGAGGAAGTGTAAAAGGAAAGACACAAATGTATGAGAAAGGTACAACTATTCTGATTTTGTAGATGTGCTCATCACTTTTCTCAATGCTGTCACAAAAGACATTATTCAAAGAAAAATCTTCCCACATGATTTGAGGGATACTAGTTGACATGATGGGAGAAAGTATGGTGTTGGAAACTTGCCGACACTACATAGTTCAGGAAAAATAAGCTCTCACCTGATACAGGCCTGAAAGATTTAGCCCATAAAGCTCTACTCTCAAATAATTTTCCTTTGATGTGGGATTCCCCTCTGAATGCTGTGAAAATGCTTTATTTACCATTGGTTAATAAATAAGTTGTTTCGACCAATGACTTAGCATAGTTAAGCCAGTCAGGAAATCCAAACAAACGTAGAGAAAGTAGGTGGAGTCAGAGAGATGCCATGTAGCTGCCAAAGGAGAAAGACACCCAGAATTTTTCTGGTAGGCCACAATCTCATGGTGATACACAGATTAATAGAAATGGGTTAATTTAAGATGTAAGAGCTAGCTAGGAATATGCCTAAGCTATTGGTCAAACATTTTTGCAATTAGTATAGTTTCTGTGTTATTATTGTGTCTGGGTGACAGGGAAATTAACAAGCAGTCTCCATTTGCATGTATGCTTCGATGAGACCCTATATCCTGAAGGTTCCACAATTTCCCCTAATCAGTATCATTTGCTTAGGACCCAGTTTTCAAATGCATGTGCCACATGAGACATTTTAAATTTACACTTCCCAGGTTTTTTGGTGGCACTGTAATGGCTGACCTGCTTTGACCATGTGACCTGTGACATGATGGGCTGTGGAGTGCTCTGTGCAGCTCTCTATCTCATAGGGCCTTGGATGCCAAAAGAGGAGAAAACATGGGACTGGAGTATCAACATTCTTTGCTTTGGAATTTCTTTATACTAGATATCATCTTCTGAGGGTTCCATCACTTTCCATAGAGCTACATTGTGGGCCATTCCATTAACATGTGTGCTTGGGAGGGCATTCTACATCTGAAATGTCAGAGTGGAGACCAAATAACCCTCTATAATCTGAGCAGAATATGGAGTTGGGTTCTGTAGGTATTTCAAATACATCCATTAAGGAAAAATGCTGTATTCTAGAAATGACTCATCAGGTGGCTTTTTTATACTGTTAGCAAATACCAAAGATTGCCACGCAAACTTGTGATTTTGTTTTGCATGCATAAAGCAATTCAGATTTAAATACTTACACACAGGTTCAGTGGCTTATGTTGGCTACCAAAATGTAGTTCCAATTTAAGTAAGCAATTACAGAAAAAAAAACACATTTAGGACAACAGTGAGAGAGTATTTATGAAGGTTGTGGACTGTTTCGTCTAGTACATGCTGTACAGAATTCGCAATAGCAATAACATACATTTTACATAATGGCTAGACATAGAAGCTGAAAAATAGGATACAGCTTGATTTCATAAAAAGAGCAATAGAAACAATAAGAGCTTTGGAATCTGTTGAGAATGAGTTGAGAAAGGATAGATGCAGACAAAGGATAGTGGTTGCAAGGAGGAGGAAACAACTGAATCATCTGTTCTTCATTATTTTGTCCCTGTAAGAACAATTTACAAAGCAAAGAGAAGAGACAGGTACCAGAGGACTTAGCAAGGTTATGAGGATTGGGTTGGGATGGGACTTCCAATGGTTACATCATGGAAAATACCACATGATTTGTTCCTCTATCTCTCAATCTTTCACATACTCACTGTATGTTTATACTGTATTTGTAAAACAATATTAGTAGACATGGGGACAATGTAGTTATTTACTTTCCACAATTCACAATTCAATCCTGTTAGAACTATTTAAAATTATAATGATAATACATAATTAGAGAGGAAGACATACATTAGAATATGTACATGTGACTGTAACACTCATGTGCACACATAATGGACATATACTGAATTTCTTGTTTTGAGAAAATGAAGTGTTTTGCTTTACAGTAAAAATAGGCACAGTAAACTCCAGGATTCCCCCCAGGAACAGTTTGTCAATGATTTCTGCAGCTCCCTGGATGAGCACCAATCCAACCAAGCTTCCCTTTTGGTGCTTTTTAGCTTTGTACCCTTTCTTATTCCTTACGACAAGAACCCTTTTCTGTCCAGAAATGCCCTTGCACTCACTGCATAAAGAGATGTTCGCCACACGGACATCAGATAAAGTTTATTCTTCATGGTCATGGCCTTGATGGAATCCTTTTTACTACCCATATGTGACATTGAGGACAAGTCTCAGTGTTTTCTCTCCCTCTCTTTTCAATATCTCTCTCCCTCTTTACTCCACCATTTCTCTCATTCTCTTTCTTTGTCTAGAATAAGTTTTTTTTTTAAAGATTTATTTATTAATTAAGTATACAGTATTCTTAGTATTCTGCATGTATGCCTGCAGGCCAGAAGAGGGCACCAGATCTCACTACAGATGGTTGTGAGCCACCATGTGGTTGCTGGGAATTGAACTCAGGACCTTTGGAAGAGCAAGCAGAGCTCTTAACCACTGAGCCATCTCTCCAGCCCCTAGAATAAGTTTTGATACTTCCTTTTGATATGTAACACTCTACACAGCACTGTCATTGGATATAGAATACATGCTATAAAATTATACAAAGATTTTATCTTCAGAAATAAATCTCTAAAAAGCTAACTGGATCCAAAGAGCAGAGGTTACAGGTAGAATGGGTTCAAATCCAAGGTAGTGCACCAGATTCCAGTGTTCTCTAACACAACAGACTTCTTCAGTCCTCAGTGATACACACATTCTGACCCATACTCATGAAGTGCAACACTGAAGTTGGTGTCAACCTTGCAACGTCATTTCTCATTTTGCTCTTGAAATAAATCACCAGGGTTTCCTGTCTGTTAAAGGCGTGCTTCAACCATGACAATACATAATAAAAAGAAAGATTAATTGTTGAACTGGAAAATCCTTACAGTGACAAGGACAAATGAAATAAAATGAAAGAGGAAGAGAAAGGAAAAGTGAAAGGGAGAGAAGAGAAAATAAAGGAAAGATACAAGAGAGAATAAACCCTGGCTACTATATTCTTTTGCAATCCCCGTTTAGCTCAAGTTTCAGGGTTCTAGGCCAGGTTTTATCCTTAAAAGTCTATTGCCTAAACTATAAATAAAGGAGAATTTATGAGTCCCATTTGTGTTACTGAGTAGCTTTGATTAAAGCTATGTAGTATGACTTTCAACGGCTTAGGAGACCTGACATTGAATCCTCCATCCTTTATTTCCTTTAACTCACAGGAATACAATTTAATTCCACTTGGAGACCTTCAACAAAACACCCCTGTAATAAATTTGCAATACCATGGAGTATTGTGGAGTTGGTTTTGAGACTGAACTTGCTCAATGTCATTCTCTCCTAAACAGGCTCTGAAAAACAAAAAGACAATTTCTATGTGGAAAGCGTGTGGCCCCCACAGTTACCGTTACCAAGTCTCTCCATGGGCTACAGATGTCTTTCTATTCTACAGTCATGAATTTTGGTGTCTAGTAAAGCGTAGGTGTCATTAAGGTCTCCGTCTTCATTAAGTTTGGACCAGCCTAGAGGACATATACTGATAAAAGTGAGAGAACATGGATTAAAAGGGATTAAAGTCAAGAAGCAATTTACGGTAAAAGGTGGTAGTGAGTGTATTTTCATGCTATTTTAGATAAAAAAAATACTGGAATTGTGGAGAATGGCATCCCAGAAGAAAATAAAGTGATAAGAAAAAACAGAGAAGGAAGACTGTGGAGCAGTGAAGGAAGCCCTGGGTAAATGAAGTCCTGAGTGATGTCAAAAACTCATATGCCTCAGCACCACTGGGGTGACAAAACCTTCCTCAGGTGAGGCTCAGGTTTGGCAATGACTTCTTCTGCTTTCTGAGTATTAATATCATCCTTGTATACAATGTACAGCATTCCTCTCCTCTCTCCACCCTGGTATTTGTGGCCTGACTGATTCCCTAGAGAGACTTCTATCGAGATTAGCTAAACCTGCTCTCTTGATTCTGTGGTACACCACAAATCCTGCCTCTTTATTCAGCTGCATACAACAATTGAATATTCCTGTTTAACTGTAAATAATAAACATACTGAGCTTCCAAGGTGTTTCACTTCTGTATTAGAGATCTTAAGTCATCCAATTGTAGGTGTTCTGTCCTTGTATCTGTGTGTCTATCCTTTCTTTATTCCGTCACAGTCCAAGTCAATTCTAGTTTCTAAAGCCTGCCAGGAAAACTCAACAGAAGTTCTTATCACGAGTGTGATATTTCTGGCTAGGTGTTCAATAGCTCCCTCAACATGGAACTAAGGAAATTCCCAGGCATCCATAAGTATGACCCAGCTAAAACTCTAAACTACAGTGGATAGGATGCCTAAATTGGCCTTCTTTTATAATCAGATTGATGATTACGTTAATTATCATCATAGAACCTTCAACCAACAACTGATGGAAACAGATACAAAGATCTACAGAGAAGCACTGGACCGAGCTACCAGAGCCCAGTGCAAGGGAGGGAGGAGCAATAATATGGGCAAAGGAGTCAAGACCATGATGGTGATACTCACAGAAACAGCTGAATTGAGAGTTAGCAAGAGCTCACTGATAGCAGGGGGAACCTGCATAGACCAAATTAGACCCACCAAATGTGAGGGACAGTTTTGAGGCTTTGGCAATCTGTAACACCACTGGCAGTGGGGCCAGAATTTATCCCTAGTGCTTGAACTGGCTTCTAGAAGCACCTTCTCTTTGGAGGGACATCTTGCTCAGCCTAGATATAGGGAGGAGGGCATTGGACTTGCCTAGAAGTGAAGTGTCAGACTTTGTTGACTCTCCATGGGAAGCTTTAGCCTTTCTGAGTAATGGATGGAGGAAGGGATAAGGGAGAAAGAGAGGGAGTGGAAACAAGGATAATTATGTAAAATGAGAAAAGATTGTATCAATTTTTTTTTGATGATAAAAAGAAAGAGCTGGACGGTGTTGGCACATGCATTTATTTCCAGTACTTGGGAGTCAGAGGCAGGTGGACCTCTGTGAATTCGAGGCCAGAATATTCTACAAAGTGAGTTGCAGGACAGCTAGGGCTGTTACACAGAAAAACCTTGTCTTGAAAAACAACCAACCACAAAATATTTTTAGCCAAGTGGTAGTGGTCCCTGTTTTTTGGAGGGGGGGGGATGTGAATATGGACATTTTATTTCAGGTTACACACTGCATAGAATTTACTATCTTAATAAACTTAACACACGCAGGCCAGAGGCATTAAATACATCTATGGTTACATAATCATTTCCCCTGTATCTATTTCCTCTGTATCTATTGGATGCTAGGCTTCCTCATTCTCCTCCTCATCGACCCCAACAGCATCATGCGACTTTCCCTCTCCATGCGTTTGATCACGCACGTGATGTTCTTCTTGTCAGTGGGATCATGCAGTCTTTGTTCTTTTTTATTATTTATTTATTATTTATTAAAAATTTCCACCTCCTCCTCGCCTCCTGCTTTTAATCCCAGCACTCAGGAGGCAGAAGCAGGTGTATCTTTGTGAGTTGGATGCCAGCCTAGTCTACAAAAACTAGTTCCAGAATAGGCTCCAAAGCTACAGAGAAACCCTGTCTCAAAAACCAATATAAATAAATAAAGAAAGAAAGAAAAAAGAAAAAAGAAAATGGCCTTTCTTTCACAGCAATTACCACATTTATAACTGTAACTGTGTTCAATTTTTTGTGAGGTTTCTTTTTCCCATTTTAAAACTCAAGTGGCTTGAGACTATTCTGCACCTTCCCAGTAAAAGTGAATACAATGTGGATCTTGAAATCTTCAAAAGCTATTATATAGAGATGGCATGTAAGGTGAAACAACACAAAGCTGGATGTGTCCGAAAGTATAAAGTTAAAAGTAGGCAATAAGATGAGGAAAAAGTAGTTAATGGATAGTCTTAATAATAACATGTAATAATTTACATTTCAATAGAGAGCTTGAGGAGAAAACAATGTCTATTGAATAATCTAAACCAGAAACCACACACACACACACACACACACACACACACACACACACAATTGTGTGGTATTCCTACATATATATCATGCTCAATCTTTTCAATATAAAAGTTGTGAAAATTTTGTAATAGTGATGACAGTGTACAGACACAATCTAGATGTACTTGTACCCAGATTTGGCAGTGTTCTAAAACAAAACCCAGAGAAACAAACAAAAAGACACTAAACAATAAAAGAGACCAGAATTTATAAATGCAATGGAGGAGGTTCCAGCCCATTACTCTTTGCCCATTGAGTCCCTTCACTAGTAGGTGTTCTCAGTCTTACTGATTATAACCATGAGTTTTCTCGCTACTCCTCTCATGCTGAAATGAGAAAACTTATTCCTTAAGGCAGGGATCCCAAACAATGATAATTACACAAGATCATAGGGACCATAGAATGTACAGTGTAGCATTGCTCTTCAATTTTAGACTCAAACTCAATGGGCAGCGAGGCTTATGTATGAGATGATTTGAGTTTCTGTTAAATATGTAGGGTCTGCTTCTAATTGGAACTGGTCTGATAGAATGATAAAAAAAATACAGGATGAAAACTTTTGATATACTTCCAATTCAATGTAGCCTATAACCAAACTGGAACTGGTAGGCAAAAGAGATAAAAAAGAAAGATCAAAAAAAAAAAAGCAAATGATTTGCTTTCCCACAAAGTAGAAGCTTATTCTAAATGGAACTGTTTGCAAAGCTATGAGCACATGTGAGATTATGAAGAAAATGGAAGGCAGTCCTAGAACTCAGTGCTATAGATCGCACTCCACCAAACACTGTTTGGGTGACCATCGTTCCATCTATTGCTACGACAATCTCTACTCACTTTTCTGGTCTGAAACAGAGACACTACTATACTTTTCAACAACTTTTATACCTTCTTCCCCTGAAGTAATATATATCTATAACTGAAAACTACTGAATTGCTTATTTGGGTCTTTTTTTTTTTTAAAAAAAGAGCAATCAAAAGAGTTTAGTCAAGGTAAAACTGCAGATTTTAGCCTGAAAACAGAAGAAGTAACTTGTCTTCCAGGTTATTGACACTTTTATGGCAGTTCTATCATTTAGAAAATGTCTTTCCTTTTTTTTTACAGGAAAGACTTTGAAGTCCCTAAGTTTTCTTGTAAGTGAAATCTCTTATGTGTTCAGAGATGACATTGTTCTTCAGAGCTCATAGCCACTAAGCAGATCAAGCGTTGCAATTATTAGAATATCAGAGAATCAGTGCATCAAGAAGAAGACAGCAAAATGCAAGCACATAGAGAGAAATTAAAGCACTCCTGCTAAGAAATGCATCCCACAGATAAAGCAGGCAACTGAGACTTCGGCTCCCCCAACAGAGATCTAAAGACTGCCCTCATGTGACCCAACATTCTCAGTTGTTTCTTTCTAAGAATCATTTAGCAGTCTTTTGAAACTCTCCAAACTCTCTGATGCCTCATTGTATAATATATATCATGCAGTCTGCTGAATAAGTGCATGGCTAAATAAATGAAGGTAGATAGAACTTCAGTCTGTGAGCAAAAACTCAAGCAATTCCCTACTGCACTATTATAGCAACTTTAGGTGATGAAAGGAATCAGGGAAGAAGATAGAAAGGAACAGAATCACTTGCTCTGCAATTCTACAATTGTCTTAGGAGCTCTGACAGTTTTTGAGAACCAGCAAAAACACTCTGAACAAACCCCAGAGAGCTAGTTCTTTCAACGCCTAATGCAGGGATATGGTGCAGATAGAAAAGCATATGTGTTATTAAAGCATCGTTTGCCCACGCAGTAAAGCTCTGGTAGAAATAGAACTATATTAGTTTTACTATGGATTGAAAGCTATGGAATGGGAGCCTCATGAGTAGTCATGTTTAAGTTGATAATTTTTTTGGGAGGACAATCATAGCTATCTGCCTTTATTTTGTTTAGATGTCACAAATACAACATAGCACTGAAAGCTATTCAATTACTAGGGCTTGAGGAATTCAACAAAAGTATCTACATCCTCAATTATTGAACTTAATGCTCCTTACTCATACAAAATACAGTGGCACCAATAAAAGGACCGAGGTGATGGAGCCCCACTGTGCTGTGGGGTGAAAACTGCGCTGAAGTCAGAAGCTGGGCTATTAGTTCATAGAGCTGTTTGAGTATTGAAATAATGAATGTGATTTAGTATTAAAGTTCATAAATGACAGCTAAAAGCATTTTTATTTTTATGTTCATTCCCTAGAATTCAGCTTTCACCATTTTTCACTTGTTACAAACTTTTAATATCCTTAGTCCCCCATAATATTGCTGTACATCATTTTAAATATATCTTCATCATACTCTTTTCCAGGAGAAGATAGAAACTCTGCTCTTGTATCCTTCATAATACTTGCACTATTCACCCAACAGAGTTCTTGAAAAGAGCCAATATTACCCTAGGTGATATTGGCAAAACTGACTTCATAATTTTCAACTATAGTACTTTTTTAAAAAGTAAATTCAACATTCTCTCCTCATTTATTTATTTCTAGTTCTCAACTGTAGGTTTCCATTTCTTTTACCTAGTATCCACTTTTGCAATTTTAATCATAGTTTTATTCTAATCATACTGATCCCATATTCAAAGTTAGTCTTAATTTTTAGTGCAAATATGTTTAATAAAAGTTCATGTAATTGTTATTTAACTGGAACTGACATATTTATACTAGAACTGGTGCAGAAAAAGTAGAATGTTTTAATTACCACTGCTGTGGTCAGATATCAAAAAGGACAATTGTTCCTAAAGAACCTTGTGCACCTGACAAAGGAGGGAAAGATTTCAATAAGATTCAAGACAAGAATCTGTTCTTTCCTCCAAAACCACCACCTACTAATTTGCTGATAGTATTCTCTGTTGTTCACATGCAGCAATAAAGATCATAATTACAAAATCGATGTGAATTGTATTTCTGACATTTTTACAGACTGGGGAAATAATAAGTGAGGGTATGTGAATTATGATATAGTAGATCAATAGTTGGAATATATGTATTTAAATTAAAATTTTAGTCATTTCAAGCAGTAGGGTAACAGCTTGCAACTCATACTATAGCTGTGATAAAAGACTAAAACAATCTAATTTGATAGGACCCAAATAATACATACAGCACCTGGTAAGATGGGAAGGAAAGCAAAACAAAACCAAACTCATTTTGTACCTCAGCTACTAGTTCTGCACAAATGATGTGGGGCTTTGAGCATCTTTTGTTTCAATTTCATAGATCAATCAGGTATACCACCTAAAGGAAGTGGTCTCAAATCTCAGGATGATAGCTGCTAAGTACATACTGACGTCTTCAGGAAAGAAGCTGCTGCTTCATATGTTTCATTGAACACCACCATGAAGTAATAAAATAAGGCTCACTCATATTCTTGACACATTCCTCTTTTTATTCTTTCTGTCTTAATAGAACCTCTTGGAAAAAGTTTGCTACTATTTGTGGTGTCCCTGCTTACCACCATTACAGATTCAAGCTATTGCAATCTGGATTATGTACTCAGGCACCACTGAAACATGGCCATAACAGTCTCCTTATGGCCAATGGTAGTGTCTTGATGAATAACCTAGCAGGTAATTTTAGTTACAATTTTCTTCACATATGTTTTCAACGTGAATTGACATTATTGCCATTACCTGGTTCAAAATACTCACATGCTCCGTGTTCTCTTTTGGCATTCTTTTTGGATATGCCTTTTTCTTCATGCAGATTAATTTCTAGCATTCTCCAAAGAAGCAGACATGTTCTCTGCTCATCCGAGGTTTCTCTTGTTAATGAAGAGTATGTTGATGTTGCTCAGAAATGCTTTCTAACCTAGGTTTTTCCTTCCTACAGTGAGACAAATGAGACACAACTCTGCTCAGCATGGAGTTATCTCAATTACCCTGAGTCTCTTGTAGCATGACACCTTTTCTGTTTCCTCTATTTCTATGCTTTTAAGATTCTTTAACTTTATCTTGGCTACTGCGAATGCTAATGCCTGTGAATGCCAGTGCACATCCAAAAGATGCCATTCTTCTTTGCCTCTGTCAGAAATAAGGGAAGTAAAAGAAGGTAGGGTGAAAATATGGAAATTCTCTTAAATAGCAATTCATATGCAGTGATTTCATAGAGTTTTTATACTTAGAGTCTCCCAAAATGACTCAGTTTATGAAAAAAATGGGAGTATAATTGACTTGTGCAAAAAAGCAAAGCTCACATGGAGAAAGTAAGGATAACCACTGACCATTGGCCTGTAGAATCTATTTATAATATACCTGCAATTTATGGTGTCTGGTAATGATATAAAGAAAGTCATAGAGGTATTTAGGGGATCATTTCTGAGGAGAAAGTTTAATTAGATTTAAAAGCAATATTTATACAGAAATTGAGAGGTTTGATATAATGGCATAATTATTATCTGGCCATTAACTATTCCCCCTTGCTTGTGGAATAATGGATAGGAAAGTGTGTCATAGACACTCTACAGTTAGTAAAGATGATTGTTCATTGATACTGATTCTCACAAAGACATTCAGAAAATGAGAATTGGTAGACAGTTGAAATCTACACTTTCATTGGACATCTCTATTAGCTTTTCTTCTTCTTCGTCTTCTTCTTCTTCTTCTTCTTCTTCTTCTTCTTCTTCTTCTTCTTCTTCTTCTTCTTCTTCCTCCTCCTCCTCCTCCTCCTCCTCCTCCTCCTCCTCCTCCTCCTTTTCCTCCTCTCCTTTTTTGTATTGCTATTGATTTTGAGGCAAGATGTATGTAGTTCTGGCTATTCTGGAACTTACTGTGCAGAGCAGGCAAGTTTTGAACTCTTAGAGATTTTCTATTTCTGACTCCTTTTGCAGGGATTAAAGTTGTCCACTAACACATCTACACTAATTATCTTTGAGATTTGTTTATTTTTATTTAATGTGTATGAGTGTGTTATTTGTCCATACTGCACTACATATGTGAAGTACCCACAGTGTCCAAAAGAGGGCAATGGAATCTCTGGAACTGAAGTCATAAATGGTTGGTTGCAAACAATATAGGTGTTGGGAACTGAATCCAGATACCTTGACAAAGCTGAAAGTGCTCTTACCCACCAAAACATCTCACCAGGGTTGCTTTTCTTTTTATTATGGGAGATACCTAACTGAGTATATAGGAAATCTGAAGTTCATATTGAAAGCTTCAAGACAGGGCAATTTAGAACCCATGGCCAGAGAAGCCTCATCTCTAACTTTTAAGTCTTTCAGCCGAATGAATCAGGGTCAAGTAGATCGAAACAAAATGGTTATAGACTTCTATAATGTTCACATGGTCTATAACTTCAAAAATGTTCCAGCATTTTTCATGCTGAATAGCTATGTACATGACAACACATATAAAACTGACACATCCAATGAGTGTTTATGGATGCTATTTATATTTTAATAAGAACAAAAACATGACAAAATATTTTATTTTAAAATCATGAATATCTGTTGAAAATCTACCCCCAAAGGTTGGATATGCGTTATTTCTATTTATTAAACATAAAGTGAAAGATATGCATTATTTTTATTTATTAAACATAGAGTGAAAGTCAAAATTTATTTTTTATTTAGGGCCCTTTCTAAGACAACAGAGTTGGGTTTGAAAACAGTCTCTTTGCTCTTTGTTCTGGCACACTCTTCACAGAACACTTCCACAGGAACTGTTATTCTTTTTTTTTTTTTTTTTTTGAAATCAGAGTCTCTAGACAATATCTATCTTCAACTAGCAAGGTCACAAAGTTCTGTCTGAGACAAGTTGTTGGCTTATATCAAACTTCACATATTAAGCACTTGGTTTATTGATTGCCTCATTGATATTTGTTATGATTGAAGAACATAATTAAAATAAAGGGCAAACGCAGCTCTTTTAAATGTGCTGTGTTTCTGAGCCAGAAAGCTGACTCAGCAGTTAAGAGCACTCACTGGACCTGGGTTCCATTCGCAGCACCCACGTGGTGTATATATGTTCTGCTCTGTCATCACTTTTAAAATGTGTTATTCCTTAGAGCACACCTACAGTAGAGTTTGACTTTAAAAAGCTCTATTATCCAGACAGAAGCGAGGTACAGCTGTAGAGTCCCACACTCCAAAAGTTACCAGAGACTCTTAGAGTCTTCATTCATTTTCAGACACTTCCTGCAAACCAGCGGTTGCAGTCAAAGTTACCTATAATTTAATAATATACATATTTTAACAAACTAAATCTAAAATTTTTATTTAATGGTATGAATGAACCAACCACTCTGCAACATACCATTGTGCCTTGTACAGGCACATGTTTAGCTTTAAAAAATCAAAGAAAATAGTAACCATCATATGATAAATAGAATAAAAAGAAAAGCCAGTGCTTATTGAACATGAACAAGTGCTTATTTGAACAGAAGACTTGATAGAAATTTACTTGATCCATGTAAATTTATATGGGACCCACAGCTGTAAAAGAGGCTGGTGGCACAAGGCTGCTAAGTATGAGAGCCCCAATGTGAGCCAAGAACTGCTTCCAGGTTCTTAGCTCTCAACGTCACCAGGGAGCTACCTACCTTATATTAAAGCAACCGTCTCTACAGTTATTCTTCTAAGACTCAGACTTTGCAAGTATGTTTGTTTTGTCATGTTCATTCTAATGCCCCTTTACTTTCATTGGGTAGAAGCTCTTCAGACATCTGTACTATTTCTACCAATATCACTCTGCTGACTTCTACAGACAGTTTCCGGGAAATATAAAGTAGAACAGAATGTTCATTAGGCAGTGAGACACCTTATTCAGTATCCCCCAAATTAATTCATTACGTCAGATGGATGGTGAGGAAATGAAGATGAAACAAGAAATAATTTTAGCTTTCAAAGAACTTGCTCCATGTTGAAATAGGGAGCTAAAACAGTTTGTATAAAAGCAGTAAGGCAAATATAGTAATAAAAGATACACATATTATTTAATCAAACCTCAGAATTAGAAAAGGATGAAGGGATATCTTCATGACACAAGGTCACAATACTTTCAAGAGGGCATCAACATGAAGGTGGAGACAGGAGTGCTTTCCGGACACTGAGATTTTCATTGTGCATAAATGAAGAATAGTGCGTAAAGGGGTTTTGTACTTGAGATGTTAGAAGGCTAAGTAAAAACTTATCTTGTCAAATTGAGAATGTGACATTCTCCATAGCCAAAATGATCTAATTTAATAGGGTTTCTGCTTAAAGGTGCAATGTTTATCTCATAAGAACAGAGATTAGATTTTAAGGTAAAAGATGGCCAACAACGAAACAGTCCAATGACCCCACCCCATGACCCAGTTGCTTTCTGAGAGCTATCAAAGGGAAATTCTCACATTCATGGAGACAACCCCAGATCCTGGAGGGATTTACTTTGTCATTTTGATGATGAGCTGCCCCGAAGTCTATTCCCATTTATAAGCCGTAAGCAGCAATGAAACTGGCCTACGTGAAGCTGTCACCAATGGTTGGTGATGCTAAGACATCAAGTGCACGTGTTAGATTCACCAGACACGGGATAGTCATGGGACCAAATAACATGCCTATTAAAAGCTTTTGACAAGTCTCCTTCAAACTGGCTGGAATTCATTTGATTATCACACATTTTGTGATTATATTTGACAACACAAACGTGATACTCGAAGAGAATAAAATTTCAAAAGCAAGAGTCATTCAAATCCTAAAGCAGGATCATAGCTATTGCATCAACATGGAATTCAACCATGGCTATTTTGTCATGACTTCTGTGTTGAGTGTAGCATGACTCAGCGCTGTCTTCACATATTAGAAAAAAATAAAAAAGAGTGTGTTGCCATTTTAGGACCATCCTTAGAAACATCAATGTCTATGTTCTCTTTCTCCTCCCCTCGATGTACAGTCTTTCCCAAGGTAATTCCTCCAGGCGCCATCCAAAAGCAGTGCTGTTCTGCTTCAGTGGGCAGATCCTTGATGACAAAGGAAGCACACATCATCGCAGCTCCTCAGCATACTAATTCCAGTCTGTGACACACGGTGTCTGTCTGGTTAGATGTTTCCAGACTTGTTCAAAGGACTGGAAATAATGTACACGGGAAGCAATGTAGCGGGAAAGTTTTACTAAGAGCAAAACAAAAGTGCAAGTTTTATGTACCCTGCCAGAATAGACAGCAGGCCACGACTGAGAAAGTATTCAGAGGTGCCAGCTACTAATTAGGATTCTCTTTAGGAGGATCAAGAGAGGAGAAGCTGGAGGCTTTAAGCATAGTTTGGGTAATCCACTGTTTGATTGACAGATGAATTATTCAAGTTTTTCTCTGTTCCATGTACCTTTCTACTATTCATATGATTTTTTCCAGATGCATGTCCAGGCATAGATGGTAAATAGTGTGTTCTCTCTAATTCTTCCTAAAGAGTAAATAATTTATCTTTCTGCTAATGCACCCAAAACCAGCCCAGGTCAGACTGGCCGTCTGTTTCAAAACTCCAGACACGTCTCTGAAAGTATGTGGATACCATATATTACTAGGTATTGAGAAACATATTTCTGTTGTTTAAGGCAAAGCAGTAAGTACATAGGCAGTTTGATGCAGGTAATGGGGTAGGAGCTAGTTCGACAACAGGTTGCTAAGTGCATTGTTAAGAAAGGAATGTGTTTAGTGCCCAAGCCAAGTGGATTCCCTAGTCACTAAATTATTCCCTATGCTTACCTGCCTCCGTTTTAAAATCTCAGCCCAGTAAGCCTGCTGTGCCCTCACTACTTCACATACACTAACACGAGTGACTTTTTGAACTGTGCAGGAAGCCAGATCATTTGCCCTTTGGGGCAATTTAAATGTTTCGACTTATGTTTTGATTAGTATGGATTCTGATTAAAGTGCTTAATCACAGTGAAAGGTCTCATCGAAACAAAGAAAAAGATAAAAATGTGAAAAAGTGCCTATGCTTGTGGAGCAAACTTCATCCGCATGAGATGATCACTTGGCAGTGTGCTCATTCCCCGTCCCTTCCACTAGGAGACATTTAAGCAGCACTGAGGCAAAGTTCTGAAGCCTATCATCCTTGTTTTAAGTATCCTATCTCCCCATTTCCTGCTTCTAGTTTAGAGTCTTCCCTAAGAACAATAAAAAACAACAAAGACTGCAGAATGAAACTCTTGCCGGTTTTTGTTAAAAACCCTTAAAACAGCTGCAACCAGTACTATGGAAAACTGCCCTAAAAAGATTAATAACGGTTTTCTTACTCTTCCAATCCACAGGGAATGTTACAAGTTCTCTCTATGTGTATTTAGGAAACTGTAATAAAGATTATTGCTTTTTCCCATTGCCTTAGGTCAAGAATTCAGTGCTGAGAATCAAAGGCGTGTGAGGAAGATGATGATCTATTCACCAGTGATCGCCGTACTAGAGAGGAAACTGTCTGTCTCTCAAGCTGAATTTGAGCACCCTTTGAAATACCATGGGAAAATATTACAGATACCTAACAAATTCACTATTTGAATACAAAATATTTAGATAAAAGAAACATTTTCATTTCAAAACCAATTGATGTGGCTATAAGGAAAACACATGGTGAATTAATCTGTGCGTTGAGACTTCTCGTCTTTGATCTGAACAAGTCACACAAGTTGAGCTCTTTCTCCTTGATCTGATGTCTACTTCCCATTCCTAAGCTCTCTGAGAATGCCCACCCCACCCCACCTCTCTGAATCTCCCCTTACCCTACTCACTCAATCTCCTTCACTGGCTCCTTTTATTATGCATCTTAAACGTTGGGATGCCATCCTTTTCCTGGTCACTTTTCCTTTCTGTTTGATTTTTCTCAGACACCTTTATCTTTGATTAAAGGTTTAATGAGTCACCAACAGTTTCACAAATTGTTTTTCATCTCCAGTCATGATTCTACACCTAAAATAACACTTCAATTTGTGCTGCGTGGACTCAACCCAGAGCTCACCGCTGTTTTCCAATTAACATGGTCTAACTGTCATCTCTCAGAGCAGCCACGCCCATATCTCATACAGCTGTTAATGCATTCACAGTCCTCAGTGCACTCCAGCTGAAACACTTGCCTCAGCTGTCATTAAATCTCTCAAGACGACCTCTGGAATTACTCTCAAGTCCATTCCTTTCTCCCTCTTACCAGGATAATCAGACTGTTTAGATGCAAGTATCTTCTCTGGAAAGGAATCTATGGTTTCTTAACTGGTCTTCTTGGCTTTCTTCCTCCCTCCCTCCCCTACCCTCTGGACTGCCGCTAGTATCACCTCTAGGATACATCTGTCCTCTAAGCTCTGAGGAACCATACTTTCAAAAATTACTAACTTTGAGCTCATAATATTCACAGTTTTGTTTGTTTGTTTGCTTGATTTTCAAGACAGGGTTTCTCTGTAGCTTTGGAGCCTGTCCTGGAATTAGCTCCTGTAGACCAGGCTGGCCTCGAACTCACACTGCCTCTGTCTCCTGCGTGCTGGAATTAAAGGCATGCACCACCACTGCCTAGCCTATCCACAGTTTCTGGTCTAATACCCCTTTTCATATGCAGAAGGATTCCTAAACATAGTGGACTCACAACAAAAACCCACTGAATGAATAAGTGAATAGTTAACTTTTTGCGTGTTTTAGCATGTCTATGTCATAAAATGCTCTTTTCATAACATGTTTAGAATAAATGAAAATCATCTCACACATTTATTCTAAAATTAAACAGAACTCATGTGTCTTCTAAACTCTGCCAATAATAGAAATGACAAACACATATCCTATGATCCACAAAGATTTTCACTTCACAATTACAAATGATTCTCTCTGTTTTATTCACCTGTTACAGGGAAGGGTAATAAAACTTTTAATTCTGCAGTTTGGTTTGTGTTGAGGATACTACATGAAAAACAAAAGAAAGGACAGAACTAATAGGATGTGACCAAGTTTTGTACACACTGTGAAGGAAGACCTAATTTTGGAATAGTCCTAACCATTCTCTCCTGTCCCCTAGGACTGGCAGCTGGGCTTTGTATTCATGGCCAGTTCTTGATTAGTCAAGAGAAATGTAGAATGGGTGTGAAAGACTGTAGGGTTGATCACAACTATACACGGACGTTTCTTTGTCTTGGGTGGATGGGAAAAGCTTTTGCCACCATGTCTACAGTTCAGAGAATTCCTGGCCACAGCTGGACTATGTTTACAGTTTCTATGTTACAGTTGGGGACCTGTAAGAACACTGATGCTGCCATACAAGGCACACACCTAATGTTTGCTGTGACAGTCTGTCCCATGAAGAGCTGTGGGATCCACCGATACAAAAGTTATGGCCGGGGACCTAGTTTCCCACATTTTAGATTCTTTATATAACAAAGTGGAGAGAATAAAGCAGTCAAAACGACAAGGAAGGTAATAGACTTGTGTTTATCCCGAGGGATTATCTGGAGTTCATTTTTCATTTGCTACATAAGTGCTGCAAGATTCTTTCCCTTTTAGTTATCAACTAATACTAGATCAGAAAGTTTGTGAAGAGAGATTTATGGTTTGAACCCAAAAATTCTACCTCAAAGTTTGCATTTTAAAGTATGATGCTGTGCTTTCTTTGTCTTTCTGATACAAATGTTGCTTAGGACAGGATTTGCATAGCGTACACAGAGAGGAGGAAGAAAGAAACTAAATTGGGTGACTTTTCTTCTAATGTTTTACTCTGCCCAGTACATGAAATTCAAATTATCCCAACACCTGTGTGTAAATAGTCTTTAAGATTTTTCTCCATAGGTCGTAATCATTACCATTATCCACGCCACGTACACAAAGAAAGGCATTAAAAAAAAGTACAGCTCACATGCAAACATTTTTAAATCATCTTACTAAAGGCCTACGTAAAGCTGATTAACTAGACAAACCCAGATGTTTGTGTATCTGGTTGAACTTCAGTGTGGTGCAGCTTAAAATCAGCCTAAGTAATAAAAAACTCTGCTGACCCAAGAGCCAGGGGACAATGTGCACTTACGTGCTGGAATTTGCCTCAAAACTGTTTCAGAGTTACCACACAAACATGAAAACCAAAATGTCTATTAGCTTTTCCAAGCTTATATGACAACATACTTCATGTGAACGGATCACTCCTATGCCTCCTCAAGGTGTGGTACCTAACAGTTCTACCTGCACACAGGGTATCCCTGGGTTAGACTCAGCTTACCTACACCCCCACTGTCTCCTTCCTTGAGGAAACTGGACTGCTGAGAGTCTTATGACCAACCATCCTTTTTGCTTTGGACTTGACCCAGGTAGAATAAAGCTCTATATGAAGCTCATTAAATGATGGCTTTCAAATATGCCTTATGTTGTTCAACTGCCTTTGGTTATGGAGAAATAGAACATAAACATCAGAACTTTTTAAAGCACAGAAATGAGTAAGAGGCAATGACAAAGGTAACAGACAACTATGCTCGAATAGAGAAAATCTCTGTGTAGGATCAGAAAATGTCAGTCTAAAGGCAGACAGAGGGAGTTGGAGACTCTTAAGAGGACTTCCCGGCCCTAGAGTATATTTGAGTAAAGAGAACCAGCAAAGACATTTTCTCTAGGGAGAGAAGCTGAGCTGCATTAGGTGTTATAGAAGATTTATTGAGCTGATAGGGTAGTGTGAATGCAAAACCACCACTCATAAAGCAGATATATTCTGTAAATATATTCTATGGTTTAAATGAATGGGGGTTTCAGCTGAATGGAACATAGTACAAATGTACAAATTAGGAGATGTTTATAACAGATGATTTCATCACATCAAGCATTCAATCTCAAATGTGCAGTGGTTTTTGGAATAGCTGACAGGTTGATACATGTTTTGTAGTCAGAGGAACTAATGGTAGAGTTATGGTTAAGACTTGGTCATTTGTACTGATATGTAGACAGCTTTTAAAAGGCTTTCCTGTAAAATTTCCTATTTTTAATCAATAACTAAATCAATAGATATTTACTCAATGATGCCTTGTAACTTTCTCCATTCCAGTCTGTGAAGTATAAATATAAGTATAATCTAGCTCCAACCACCAAGTAAGTTACATATCTAGTTAGTCTCACAGAAATAGTCGGTGTGTGATATGGAAGTTCAACGTACTAGAGATTTTATTTCTGTACTTAATGGATATCTGAAAAAGTTGAAGACTTCTCAATCAAAGCTGCACCTCAAAGATGTCTTAAAACATAAATTAGGAAGCTAGTCAAGAAGAGGTCAGAGACAGAGATGGAGTTCCCAATGCATCCAAATTCTGTAAGCTCAATGGAGTTAATGAACAGATTTAAAAAAAATTAGAAGTGATTTAATCAGTACTGTACATGTATGATTTTTCCCATCACTATTCCCTGAAGAGTCCCATGTAGCATACACACACACACACACACACACACACACACACACACAGAGAGAGAGAGAGAGAGAGAGAGAGAGAGAGAGAGAGAGAGAGAGATAATATTATCTTAGGCATGAAGCTACTTAGAGATGGCACAAAGACTATTTGAATAAAATAAGGCTCACTACAGTGGGAAATCAGGTAATCTCCACCACCACTTAGGTGTCTGTCCATTCTAAAGAAATATCACACAAGAGACAATCTGTCAAATACTTCCTGGCAGATTATGCTCTCCTGGATTGTTCATGGCAGTGCTATTGTGATACAAAAACACAAACCAAAACATCAACATTTTTAAGACCTTTGTGTATTGGGTTCACATGGTTTTCTACACTGGTTGTGCTTACCAGCAGGCTTTGATATTCTAATCCTTCCAGGATTTGATTTAATAATCTCTGCACCATTAACTTATGTAGGTTATTGGATGAAACATGGAGATTTCTTTTTCAACATCTCAAGATGCTTTCAATCTCCTGTTTGATCTGTTTCTTCTCTTAGCACCAATTTCTTACTTTGATCTTGCCATGGTAACTTGTCCCACGGCTTTTTCTTTTTTGTCTTTTCTCTAGTTTACAGTATAGTACTATTTTTGAGCTGCTTTTTAAATTCTCTTTTTTTTTTCTCCCTAAGAAACAACTTCCCTTCTGATAGAACACACAGCAACAAAACACAGGACATTCCTTTTCACCATATCTGTCAATTTCCATATTTTATTGGTCCTGCCAGAAGATACTGCTAGGAATTTTTAGCACTTTTTTGGCTGGGGGATGTGTGCCTCCATTAGGGCCTTTATACATGCACACATTGCAGGTCATATATATATATATATATATATATATATATATATATATATATATATATATATATATATATGATTCTTCAGCCATGATCCTTGATGTCATCTTTTTCCTCAATCTCTGGGCTGTGTCCACAAGCACAATTGCCTAGCTGTTTGATTTCAGTGGGAGTCACAACAATAGCCTTCATTTCTTCCTAGTTTCTCTTTTCCTATTTTTTCTCTATGTTACATTTTAGGTTCTGAAATACATGTCTCCCCCAAGTTCCGTTCATATAACAAAGCAAGCACTCTCATCTAGAAATCCTATATCTGTCAATCAATGAGATATAATATGAGCAAGTATAAAGAAGAGAGCCATACAAGAGCAATCCATAAGAATCCCCCTTGTGAGGGAGTGGTTTCTTGGGCTTTGTATAGCCAAAGAGCACGCACCAATGCTTTTGAGAATCCTGAATCAATAAACAAGTAACCTCTGTGGGTTGGTCCCAGAGGATGAGTCCACAACTGCCCATTCATCCTATTCATCAGACTACCATTTCTCACTCCCTGTGGGGGAAAAAATATGCTGCTGTCCTTAGGAAAAGATGCCATAAGACAGAGGTTGTGTGTCCTTGCACAAACCTGCACAGATGTGTGGATATAGGTAAACATGTCAATGTAAGACTATCCTCATCCTTACTCAGTCATGGTAAGAACACCACACCCTCAGCTGCTTAGCACCACTACTGCTCCCCTTTCTGACTAGAGCTCCTCCTCCTGCTTCCTCCATTTCCCCTGCAGGAGCACTTCCTACACTGATATTATCCTCTTCTCTGGAGACCTCTGAGTTTTCCCTGAGGGCTCCTGTACCTTCCCTGTGTTTTCTCCATCAAAGCTGCATCTGCATCTGTAGTCAAAACACATCTCTTTCTCTCTCGAAGTCACAGTCTTCTCCCTTGCCACTCATTTCCCCGTCTTAATGTAGCAATCCACTTTAAATTTTCTGTAACCCTTTTACATTGTCAAAGAAAAGCAGCACATTATTTCTGAGACAAAAGGCATGGACAAAGAGACAGAAAATGATAACAAATCCCCCACAGAGGCTGCGTGTGAAGAGCACAGTGCTGTGAATTACGATAGAAACAGGCACTAGTGAGGAGACTGCACATGTGTGCTAGAGATATTCCTGAACCGCAAACAACACACGCTTGTGGCCATGGATCCTATGACAATAGTTTAAAAACTAAGCAGACACAACTTTTCAAGTTCAATTTGCGTATAATGAACAATTTACTATCCTGCCACTTCCCAAGGTACATTCATACATCCATTTCCCACTGGCAATTTTCTCTCAAAACAAATGTTCTGGTGCAAAACTTAATCTTTCTTACTCTATGATGGAACAGAACAACAGATTAGTCCAAATTGTTCCTCACACAACCCTGACATTGAAGTCCTTCCTATGAAGTATGAATTGACATGGCAAAGGAATAGAGGTGAATATGATCAAAATTCATTGTAAAAATTATCGAAAGTTAATTAAATGTAGAATATTAAAAAGAAGAATTGATACATATTGAGTACTTACTATGTGCAATTTTTCAAATAATATACACATTTTGTTCACTTTGTTCTCAATACCACCTCCGGAAAAATGTTGCTTCCAAGAGGGACACTGAGCTCCTAAATTTGTAGCAATTTTCCTGAGTTTACAGGAACAGAAAGCTAGTTTGTTACACACATTGGTGTACTTTTTTTTTTAACCCCATCACTCTCTACTTTTTATTAATTAGATTAAATGGGCCATGGATTTAAAGAAGAGTATGAGGGACATATGGGAGGGTTCAGGGGAAATAAAGGGAAGATAGAAATATAAATGAATACAATTTCAAAAATAAACAAAAATGTAAGTATATTTTTTAGAAAGTATTTGACATTTTGAATCACCTGTGTCGTGAAGGTTTCTTAAAATACAAGAGGAAGTCCACTGAAAGCATGTGTTCTGGAGTCCACAGCAAATATATCCTCTGGGGTCAGCATAAGTCCAGGTATACCATTAATTTCAATGTGTTTGTTCTTAGCTCTGCATAATGAGATCCTAATAATCTTCCAAGACCCAATGAAGAGGCAGGTCAACCAGGTTGGGTGCGAGTACAGAATGATTACTGGGGTAGTTGTCAAATGCTAGAGTCCTTAAAAACACCTATAAGAACTAGTTATACACTTGCCTAGCCAAGTGCCAGTTCTCAGCAGCTTTTCTTCTTTGTATTTAGTGTAAACTCCAGGCCCAGGAAATGGTGCCCCCACAATTAAGGTGGGGTTCCCACCTCAGGTAACTTGATCTACATAATCCTTCAGAAGCATTTGAGTAAACAGGAGCTTCGGTATCCTATGTGATTCTAGATCACTGGATTCCATGAATTAGGAGGGGATTTTAAGAAACTAAATTAAATAAAAATGCCTCATTGGTGCACACTTCTTTAAGGATAATGGAATATTCTAAAAGAAGGCGATGACAGTGGCTCAAAATTCCATACATACTCTGAAATGTGCTGGATTAGTTGGTACCTTTAAATGGGTGAAATACCTGGCAGATAATTTGTGCTTCTGTACAATAAAACAACACAAACACAATGAGCACTAGGCAGAGCCGAGCAAGGCTGAAGACTCAAAGAGGCCAGAAGAGGGACAGCAGCTCCTGTAACCAGCCATTACTGCCTTTCCCAGTCACTGTGTAAAGTAAAGTAGTTTATCATAAAATGTTCTACTGAGATATGTATCGTGTGATGATTACTGTTGATCATCACCTTGGCAGGACCTAGAATCACGTAGGAAACAAGACTTCAAACAGATCTGTGGTTATATAGGAAGATTAGACTTAATTGTGGGCACCATTATATGGATTGGGATCCTGGACCGAATAAAAGCAGAAGGTATGCCAAGCACTGGCATCCGTTACTGTTTTCTTCACAGTTGGAGCACAGCATGTCCAGCTCTTTCAAGTTGCCCCTGTCATGGCAAGCTATACCTCTGCACTGTGAGCCACAATAAACCAGTTTTACCTTGAGATTTTTTTTTCTGTTTTAAACTAATTCCCAGAATCAGGATAAGTCACTAAGTCATGCTCTCCTCTTTGATCCTTTTGGTTCTTTTTTCCTTTTCCCTCATTTCTCCATACTATATGAAAATAAGTTCGAACATGAAATGATTGCCATGCAAGCTATGATTCATGATTTCATGCTCATTGCTATAGGATTTCAATAGGCATCCTTATCATGTCATGTTCCATCTTGAGTCAGTATGTATCTTCATATCATACTATAAAATATTTCATACATATTATTTTCTCCATGGTTTCAATGATGCCATATTATTTCCCTTTTGGTAGCAGATATCTTATTTTTTCTGGCTACCAATTACTGAGGCATTTATACCTCTCCAGTGAGCTCTATTTCCTTAATGAATGTTGCCTAGAGAAAGGATTTATAACCAAATATTATGAAGATTGCATTGTGAGCAACCTGAACTCAGCCACAAGAATGGGCCTGTCTTTTTTATGTCACCTGGTCTGCCTTAAGATTTCTTTGTGCTTATAACTCATCAATGTCTGTCAGGAGAGTTTTGCTTTTATATTTGTTTGCAGATCTGCCTAATACAGTAATAAAGATATCTCTGTCCTGCTTCCTCCTGAGAAGAACCCTGGAAACACTTTAATTGTTTACATGAGAAATGGCACAGCAGTAGTAAGATGTTAGGTACAAGTAAATGATGAACACAGTAATTTTATGAAAGACGAAGAATTGTAAGATATAATATATCACCCATTAAGTCTGTATTTTCAATAAATAAGGAGTATATTTTTTGTAAAAGTGCATCCAAGATGTTGCATGATATGGCATCTTCTATTACTCTAATAAATCCATGAGATGAACTAACGGATAAAAATAATCTAGAAACTTTATGTTCATAGACAGTTAAACTTGATACTTTGGAACTAGTTATGATGAAGCATATTATGATAAAGAGTACACAATGGAGCAAAAAACCATTCACCTTCTAGTAGAAAGGAAGGAAAAGAAAAAACAAGAAAAAGGTAATACTCACAATCCACCTCAAACACATGCCTCAGTGACCTAAAGACCTCCCACATCCTAAAGATTCCACCATCTTCCAAGGTACCACAAAGTACAATTAAACTTTAATATATGGCTTTTGGGGGACACTTGAGCATATATAATATACTTAAAATAAATTAACTTGTTCATATGAAATATGAATACAGCTGAATATCCTGTATTTTTATTTGCTGAACTGTGCCTAACAGAAAGAGACAGATAACAGGGTATGGCTAGCTCAAGAGGAATTCAAAGACTGGGGTCCTCCTTATGGAGGAATATGAATGTGTAAAGATTACAAATCAGGTATATGCAGGCTGTTAGCAAGTGAAATGGTCAGAGAGACATCTGAAGTTCAAAATCCCTGAGGATTCGAAGCAGCAATTGCAGAAGAAACACCTTTGTGTTATTGGGGAAGATGAATAGGAAAGACTCTGAAAGTCACTCATTTCAACCCCTTTAAAGGTAACGTAGCAGTAAGAATCAATTTTATGGTTTAGGTCTTCCACGGAGAAGCCCTTTTCAGATTTTATAGGGCTTTTTGCTTCAATAAGATCCCATTTTCCTTTTTATGTTTTTCTTTGGTTTTTTATAGCCCTCCTTTGTTCAGGATAAAAATGATGATGGCTCTAACTTAGGAATGTGCAAGAAATAAGGTTTTCTATTACTGACAAATAAATGAAAACATAGATGGTGTAGAAACAGACAAAGGCCAAACAATCGAGTCTTAGTCATATTGCTCTGAAGCAGCTTGCTGTATTTCAGTACAAATTACAAGTCATCTTCCCAAGCCCTGCTGAAGCTCAGGCCTGCCAAGAGCTAGTTAGCTGCGCTGACAGCGGGAGGATGAGCAACAGAAGGCTCAGTTTTGAAATGATTACGAGGTATTTAATTTGAATAAAAGGAGCATCGGAGAGCAGCAGTGAGCAGGAGTAGCAGCCAGGCAGAGAGTGCACTTGTGCATGCTTATTGGTGTCAGACCCCTCCATGGCAAACGTATACTGGCATAAATGTGTCAGAGTGGAGGACAGCTTCCTGAAGCAAACGGCAGAAGCAGGTGGCTACTCCAGTTGTGTGGAGACTGCTTCCCCTGCAGTGATTGTATTGTGCTTTGGTCCTGAAGTGCCTTTTTGCACTTGTGGTTGGTGTCCAGGGAACGATGGGGGATGCTTGGTGCTCAACGTTATGAATGATTGAATACCAAGCTAACAGACTTTCTCTGATACGCCAACACTTCCTTATGCTACTTCATTGAACGCTCTTACAACTATCACTATGATAATGTTACTCTCATTTTTGACATAAAGAAGACTGAGTATCTTGCCCATTACTCTCACTCAGCTGTGTTGATTCCTCTCTGACTTCTCCAAAGGCTGAGAACACAACAGTGCGTGCATCTTCAGCTCTGGTTTTCTGTGTGGTTTATCCTCACTTCCACTCTAATATGAAAATTTCAAAACCTGGTACTTTCATTCTCACCCAAGGGTTAAATTCTTTATCCGTCTGAGTTGGCAAAACACCAGGATACAGACTGGGTTGCCCTGTCCTGTTTCACATGGGTCACCTACCTGAACGAAAATTCTTCACCACTGACCTCAGTGAGTCACGTAGAAAGCACTGTTTATGTGGGAGTCTGCTGCTATATGGAGAATTGCTTTTTCTTTTTTTCAAAGCCGATTTTTAAAAACTAAACAGAACATCTTCTATAAGAGATGTATGCATCTATAAGGTATCTTTTAAGCATAGGTTTAGCCTTCTCTTGTAGAAGAAATTCTATTTGGATACATCTAGTATTTTTTGTAGCACATACAAGATTTTTCTTTTAAAGACAGCACCAGATAACTTTTGGTATATTTTATGAGGCATTTCAAGTGTAATGTGACATATCCAGGAGAAGGGAAGTCTGTATAATTATCACCAAGGTGGAACAGATGTTAATACATTGCCATTTGATACAGATGCTTTGTTAGAAGAAATAGAAGGTTATATATGTTGCTAGGTTGCAATCCTATCTCTTATCCAGTCTTCTCTCACCATCCACTCTGTTGTAGGTGGTGTGAACTATTCCTATGCATGTTGTGGGACGTCTACGTTCCACCATGGATAACACCTTCAAGTTTTTAAGGTTAATATAGCTGAAATCCTATCACACACCTTTGATAATTTGCTTTTCACCAAATACAATAGATGTCTATGTGGAAGAAGGATGAGCACAGGATAGAGGTATGAGTGTTCATTGAATGGCTGTGCTTTCCAGTAAACACAGGCATTGATAACAACCCAATTGTGCCATGTTCTCACCATTTGATTTATTCATTTAATGTAGTCCCATCAATACTATCTAGCTGTAAAAATAAATCAAGAAGAGCTGCACATAGCTATGGAATTTAAACCATTTTAAAGGCACATAGGCCAAAGAAAACAATGAATATAAAGTGGATTTTGTGTGAGTGTGACAGTAGCTTTTCTGTTTGATTTAAAGAAAGATTAATCAAACTATTGAATGATTCAGTCCATAAATTTCTTAGTGTTCTTATCCAGCGAGTACAGCAATATTGCAGGATAATATATATTTTATCTCACCTCTTCTCTACCTTCAGTTTATATGTTGAATTCTGCAATGCTTTAATGAGAAGATGCAGAGTTTAGTTAGACAATAAATTACATCAACTCATCTGCAAACTATCAGTGAACTTGCTAAAAGCTCGGACAAAGGACAGTATACCCACCTCCAATTTCTGTAAAATGGTTTCCACTTTCCAATCTTGGGTATGGTCTTAGATCTGGAGTGCCTCTGCATCTTGTTTTTTTATTCTTTTGTTGCATCAAGTTAATTCTAAAAAGACTGGATAACTCATCTGTATGCAAACCTGAGTTTCCAAATTGGCAGCTCTACCTACCACAGCTCTCGAACTGCCATCTATAGATGACAGTAAATTACTTTCCATATTACCTTCAGGCTATTAAAGCTACAGTGCACCGGAATAATGCGCGGGCCCATATTGCTACTGTCAGTAGGTACTCAATCAATAAATCAAGATTGCTCAGTATTTCAGCAAAGCACAAGTCGCATAAGGTAATAGTAGCATGAAATATGTTAACAAATTAACTCAGTAAAGCCTTTAGTAGTGAAAAAGCCATTGCTATGAATTTGAGCTGTTAGCATCCCAAGTCCTGGGTTCCTCAGAGATTATACTCTAAAGGAATTGTTGCTGTTGAACCTGGAGAGGAAGTTACATACATGTCAGATAAAAGAAAAATGCTGAGCGACTGATCGAACTAGGCCCTCTGAACATGGTGACAGTTGTATAGCTTGGGTATTCTGTAGAACTGCTGACAGTGAGACTAGGATTTATCTCCAGTGCATGAACTGACTTCTTGGGGTACATTCCCTATAAAGGATATTTTCCTCAGCCGTAACACACTGGTTGGGAAGGGGAGGGGACTTGATCATGATAACTGCCCCCCCCCCAATGCTGAGCTACTCAGTTGTGTTGATGAGCAAAACAACCTTTTTCTTATCTTCCAGAATTGGTGAGAATAGCCTGTCATTTGTTTTTACGGTATATTGTAGATCTTTGGCGGAGCTTGTCAAAACTCTGATTACGCAATTTTTGTAAATATTTTATCAAAGTTTATTTGATCTGCTAGTCTCTAAACTATAGGCAGACTAAACCTTCTTCATTTCATTTTTTTTCAGGGCAAAGAAAGTCCTTCTACTTGGTTTTAAATTGTGTCCCTTTTGAGTAGCATGGTGAAATTTTGTAACCTCCACTCTGTCCCAATTAGGACACGATTAAACTTTGTCCAGTGTGTTCATGTTGTATGCTGCCTCCACCCACTGATCACTGGGAACCCATTTAGTTAACAGATCCACTATCAGGTTAGCACACTGATTCACTTATATAACACTTTTTTGTTACTCAACAATAGCCATAAAGTACAAATTAGTGATAACGATGCTTTGGATAGGAAAATAAGAAGCCACAAAGTGCTCTTTTGAGTTCTAAACAGAAGGAGTGATTAATGCCTTATGTTCAGTTGGCAATATCTACAGTTAGAAAAAAACATGATAAGAACTGTGTTCTCTGTAGTTTTAGAAATATACTTTAAATTAATCTCCATGATTACAAGAAAGACAACTGTAGTAGAAAAATAGGAAGGTAGAAGCATTATTTTTGTTTCTCTGTCTCACCTATGGCCAGTCAGACAGAAGAAAGCAAGCTAGTGAGTTGAGTGCAAAGTAGATAACACAAGTTCAAAAGGGACCATTAGGTCTATTGCTTACCTGCTTACCTGACAGTTTATTCAACTTTCCTAAGCTTTTGTTATTTCAAAACCATAATAAAAATCTGCTGTGAACTATTTTAACGAATGAGAAAACTGCAGGTATAGTATGAAAAAGTTTTATTCAGTACCTGTCTTCTACTATTACTATTATTATTCAAGATTAAAACTTTTGCCGGTGGAATTTGCTGAGTTAACAAAAATCATAGGCACAACACTAAGCCCCAGCTATTAGTACGGGTTAGGAAGGGTTTTCATTTCAGATATGGGAAGTCTCGGAAGGGATCATTAGCTTAACTTAGAAAATAACCTGGCTCATGATTCATGCTCAATAAGGTGAAGTGTATAGAGAGGTTGTTGTTGAAATTTGAGGTTTTCAGGACATGAGCTAGAAAACTAATAGACTAATAGTTCTAGAAGAGGATAACTTTCATTCTTAGGAATAATGCAGAAATCTAATAAATCTTTACTAGGTGCTGACATAAGGACCATTTTATTTAGAATGAGTTGATGCAATTTTTAAAAGCTAGCAATGAGGGAAGAAATAAGCTATAGGCTGGAAAGTCCATTCTGTTGGTACCTATGACTTTCTGAGAGCTTACACAGGAACATAAGAGTGACAAGCAAAATAAAACTCTGAAAGCCATTAGAAATGGGGCATGGCAGTCACACAGGTATGATATATAAACTGAAATTAAATAACCTCAGAGCAGAAACTTCATACATTGCAGAGCTTGGAGTGAGGAACTGTGTGCAATCAGTGAAGATTTAATCTCTGCGATCTGGTACAAGAAATGTCCCAGCATACTCGTTGCCATTGTTGAATCAGATCCTTAGCAGACTGGAGGGCAAAGTCTTTCTTTTCCCCTTGAAAGTTCATATGTGAACTCAGGATGGTTCTCAATACAGCACAACCTCTTCTTCTAAAAAAGCCGTTGTCTCCAGAGATGTGCTCATCATCCCTTACATGGATTAAATCCCTTCGTATTTAGGTAAGAAAAACAGAGTCTTACAGAGACAAATAAAGTTGCCTGCAGAAGAGGACATGTCAGAAAAGTTTTGAGAGAGATCTAAAGTACCCAAATTATCTTACTTTCAAGTGCTGTAAGTTCAAAACTATAAAAATAAGTACAAACCTTGTTCAGTTTCTATAAAAACAAAAAATAAATTTGCAATCAAGACAATCATATTTTGAATCAAGAACTTTTTGCATCTATAGTACACTGGTCAAAGAGAAACACTAAATTATTTCACAATGATCTAAACTGGTTGTAAGAGACGTGGATGACTTTAGCTTTCTTTTTAAAAGATTGCTGATCATAAAGGTAGTTTCATTGATTAGAAGGCATTTAGTGTGAATTTCTCCAACTTCTTTTCTAAGAGTATACTACCTTTTTATTGTGATCATGAGTCCCAGAAATACATAGAAATAATATGAACAAAACTGAATGTGGAAACTGATTTGGGTCAGGTGTGGGGTATGAGAGTAGGGGCCGCTTTCCAAATAGAAGTTAGTAACAACAATATGACCAGAATGCTAGGTGACATTTAGGAGGAACACAGCCTTCCTGTGGTTGTTGCTCTTTAGAATAGGAGAGTAAGGGCAGGGTGGAATGGAAAAAGGAATCAAGTCTTTTGAAGTCTCAAAGCCCTTGTTAGGTGTTGCTTTTGAGTTAAAGTCCAATGGGGGTCATCTGTGAAATTTAGACAGATATATGAATTATCCACTTAACCTTTGAAAGTGAGGGTATTTGCTATTTTGGAGTCAGTGTTAGTCGAATCAAGAGCCAGACTCAGGACTTATATGGATTGCTTCATTGCTGACTCTCTGGCATCGTTCACTTTCATAACACAAACTACGCGCTACAGAATGACTGAGATATTGATTGTGCTTCTGAATGAAGGAGTTCTGAATTCTGAATTCCCTGTCCATGGAACTCAAGAGTCACACTGAAATATATCTAAATACATCAAAATTCGGAGTAGAGAAAAGGTCTTCAAATTGCAATTGGTATTTATAGCTAGGGGTATAATTAGCCCCCCAACATATTTTCTTTTCAAAATTTTGTTTATTCTTTAGTTCTGCAAAAATTCTTGCTTTGTTTAACTATTTTATTTCTGATATCATGCATATATATAAAACTAGGGTAATTAAGTCAAATTATATCAATTTAAAGAAGCAAATTACCAGTAATTATACATTTCCAATATATAATTATATGTAAATCTGATAATGGTATATTATTTACAATGCATACAACAATAGTAATCCAAAATGTTGCCACAGACTTAGGGCCTTAGATGCTATTAAAGAATCCATTCAATTCATTTGAAAATATGTCCATACAGACATGCTGCCATGTGGATAACAGCATAGGGTATAAGGCCTTGTGATGCTAAAGTACATTAAAATAGTGATTTTTACCACCAAATAAGGATAGTAAATTCAGAAAAATTTTTAAATTTTTATTTTCTCTGTGATTTCACTGTGTATTGGTCATGTTTCCATTACATTAACAAATACTTAATCCATAAAGAAAAAGGGTTTCTTTTGCCTTACTCTTCTGGGGTTTTGGTCCAATCTTATAGTACCTCACTGTAAACCAAGTGCTTAGTACACATATCATTGAATGATATTTCAGACATAAACTATGGGACATAGATAATTTATTACTTATATTTATACCAAGGTGTAATAGCTAAATAATATATTTGTGTACTTGAAATGTCATTGTTATTAAAATACTTGTTAGAGTCAGATGTAACTGGAAGGTTCAGTGGGCAATGAACAACAATTTCACTTTCTAAATATATCTATGTATGAGGATCTTCCTGATCTATCACAGAGGATAATTTTTATGCAAAAGCTCCTTATCTGCTAGCTGTAGCTTTAAACTGTACTCCATCTGTATTTACTTTTAAATATTAGAATAATTTGAATATTATAGATATGTTCACTTATATTGGATCTAGTGCTTAGGATATAGACTAGTTTTATACTTCCAAGATACTAAAATTTTGCTGAAAAGAAATAATTCATTTTTTAAATTGACTTCTTGTATCTAATACAATTAATGTCTTCTTTTCCACCATGCTTCTATATGAATCCAAAGACAAACTTTTCTGAATTTGTGATTGAAAATTCTCTTATCAAAAATAATTAGAGCGATGAATAGTTTTCTTAGATGGTAAAGGCTGTAACATGAGGGCCAGCTTGTTGGGGTATCTGTTCCCGCCCAGTACCCCACAACCGGCAAGTCCTAGAGAAAATCAATCACACAGAGATCTCTATAAGTTATAAAGCTGATTGGCCCATTAGCTCAGGCTTCTTGTTAACTCTTATAGCTTATATTAACCCATTATTCTGATCTATGTTAGCTAGGTGGCTTGGTTCCTTTTTCAGCTGTCAGCTTACATCTTTCCTCTTCGGTGGTCTGGGCAGGAATGGCAGAGGAACTTTTCTGCAGCCCAGAATTCTCCTGTCCTCATTGCATCACCTCTACTTCCTGTCTGGTTTTCCTGCCTATACTTCCTGCCTGGCCAATCAGCGTTTTATTAAAATACATGATTGACAGAATACAGATAATTCCGTGGGGTACCAGGCGGGACAGATACCCCAACAAGCCGGCCCTCATGTTACAGGCTCCTCCATGTTACAAAAGGCAGTTACCTCAAAAGCTTAAATACCTAAGTTCAATTTTAAAATCCACAAAAAGGTGAAAGGACAGAAACAACACCACAACATTGTATGCAGAACTTCACATGTGCACTGTGGCATACATGCTCATTCATACACCATGCATACACATGCAATAATAATAATAATAACAGTCATAATTAATAATTCTTTTTACAAACACCAATTACATGACCTTATGATCTTCAGCGACTTCTGCATGTACCAAATCCAAGTATTAATTTGATAACACTTTCAAAACACTGCACCAGCTTCCACTTGCTTTTTAATAAACTTAATTTGGTCACATAAATACATTTGATGAAGAGTTTCATGGATAGGACAAATAGTCCTCACATACTATAACCTAAATTGTTCTTATTTTAACATCTTATAGTATCATATAGTATTCAAAATAAGAAACCACCAACTTGTTCTTCAAAATTGAACTTCACATTTTTATATCATTAGTATTTCTCATAAAATCCTATTTCTAGTCTGGTATATATGCAATTTATAATTAGAAATGTACATAAATATTATACATGTTAATGGAATTTGCATATGCGTTCTTAGGGACAAAGCAAAAGCTTCAGAGACAAAGAGATCCGGTAAAGCAGTAGGAGTTGAGTTAACTTCTAACGCTGTGACATGGTTTTATATACCACAAACCAAAATCCAAAGTGACAAATTTTTATAGCAAGTCAGCATTTAACAGTCCCTTGGTGCATATTAGGATTTCTTTGGGTTTCTGTGTCAGGAATCAGAAAATCCCATGATGTAATATAATGTAGAGTATAATAGAAAATTTTCATATCTCAAATTATTAACACAAACTAAGTGCCTGTGCATTTCAAAATGGTTGAACTTTTGACTTTCAACATTTTAGTAATTATCTGCATTTATTGTTACAAAGCACTGTTCTATGCTTAAAATCCCAAGTTTACTAGTCTCTTCAACTAAGTCATAATAGATTTGGCTCATCCATTTTATATTTTTGCTTTTTCCTCTCAATACCGAAACAGTAGTAACTTTGTGGAATTAGAAAAATGAATTAAAATGTTGGCCATATGCCTACAGTGATGGCTGAGTGGTTAAGAGTACATACTGTTCTTCCAGAGGACTAGAATTTCCTTTCAAGTACCCACATCAGGTAGTTCACAACTGTGAGCTGTAAGTTCAGCTCCAGAGAATCTGTTTGATGCTCTCTTATGGGTTCTCTCTGTCTCTCTCTGTCTCTCTGTCTCTCTCTCTCTCTCTGTGTGTGTGTGTGTGTGTGTGTGTGTGTGTGTGTGTGTGTTCACGTGTGCACATAAATAAAAAATAAAATTAAAAAATTAAATGCTAAGCCTCACTTTAAGGTGCTCAGAATGTAAAAAGAGAGGCAGAAAAATAATGCTAGTCTTATAACTAGGTTAATATGAGAAGTGGAAGGCTTGAGATATTGAGAAAACATGGCTAGGAGGAAGGAGGTAGATTTGGGGGTACTCAGTAACATGGGAGAAAGACACTCATTCTAGGAAGCAAAGATGGTATGTATCAGGTTTGGCAGAGGCTGTAGATGGAGGCATGTGGCCTGTAAAGAAGCCAGTTGCTCTTCAGTGCCAGATAATTGGTTTCCAACTGGTTCTCTTAATCATCTATTCCTCTAAAACTAGGGATTAAACACATTTTCAATTTAAAAGCCTCTTGATTGCTGAATATTTCTTTTAGTGTTGTGAGAACCAAAAATATAACCTCTCGACCAAATTGCCCTATGATCCCAGTTTGTAACTTCTGATCATTTAAAGATAATAAATGTACCCAACAAGAGAAAGTAAAAGAGTATTTTAGAAAATGCTTAATATAATGTGACAGAGGATTAATATTCCAACAGTAGGATCAGTGAACCACAGGAATTTAGCCTAAAGTGCTGACATTCTAAGATATGAAAATGTAAATGAATGTAAAAACTCTCAGAATCAGTCACCAAATAATTAGCACAAAGAGGAAGCCAGTAATACCGTGCTATGCATTGCTAATGCCAATGAAAAGCATCTTAGGCATTCTAAGTTGTATGCCTTGACCCCTGACACAGAAACTGCTAATCATGTCTCTATCTCTATTCTTTCTAAATAGTTCTTTGTCATACTTTATGTTGATAGTCTTGCTTCTAATATAATGGAGAAAAATAGGAGCATGAGACTAGGATTTCCATGGGTTCTTATCACCCATCAACCCTCATTTCTGAACCTCTCCTTCCTTTGCTTAAAATGGACCGTGTATCTATACAAGAACATCTCTCAAGCTTCTCTAGCCAGCCAGCTGGCAAGCTTCCTGCAGGTAAGATGATCCAGCATCTCCACCCCATTGATCAAACCCTGCAAGTTACTAGTCTCGGTTTTGCTCCAAAATCCTTTCTATGACCCGCAAATTCATCGGAACTCTGAAGCACAGGCTGTAACACAGAGATGATCAAGAAAAGAACTCTGAAGGACAGGCTGTGGCTGAACAGACTGAAGAGAGTGAGCCAAAAGAGCAGACCAAGAGAATGGGACCAAGTGAGCAGGCCAAGAGAGAACTCAGCACCCCCAGAGACACAGGCAGAGATAGTACAGAGCAGACCAAGAACAGTTTCCAAAGACACAGACAGCAACTGCAAGGATTGGACCAAGAGGCAAAGACACAGATGACACCTTCTGCTGTGTTTTAAAAAAAATACACATCAACCTCAAAGAGAGACATTATCCAGAGTAAAGGATTGGGAAAAGATTTTCCAATCAAATGTACCTAATAACTAAGCTGGTGTAGCTATCCTAATATCTAATGAAATAGACTTTAAACTGAAATCAATAGGAAGAGATGGAGAAGGACACTTTATACTCATCACAGGATAATCCATCAAGATGAAGTCTCAATCCTAAACATCAATGTACCAAATACAAGAACACCCCCATAAGAGAAACATTACTAAAGATTAAATAACACATAAAATACCACACACTAACAGTGGAAATTTCAACACACCACTCTCCGCAATGGACACGTCAACCAGACAGAAACTTAACAGAGAAAAAAGAGAAATAACAGGTGTCATGACTCAAATGGAGTTAACAGACATCTATAGAACATTCCACCTAAACACAAAAGAACAAACCTTCTTCTCACCACCCCATGCAACCTTCTCTAAAATTGATCACATTACTCGGTAACAAAGCTAACCTCTACAGATACAAAAAGTTTGGAATAACGCCCTGTATCTTATAGCTGACCGTGGTTTAAAGTTAGAATTTAACAGCAACACTAATTGCAGAAAACCTACAAACTCAAGGAAATTGAACAGTGCTCAATTGAACCACCTCTGGGTCAAGAAACAAATAAAGAAAGAAATTAAAGACTTCCTAGAATTCAACAAAAATGAAGGCGCAATGTACCCAAGACTATGGGACACTATGAAAGCAATGCTAAGAGGAAAGCTCATAGCACTAAGTGTCTACATAAAGAAAGTAGAGAAATCTCACACTAGCAACTTAACAGCACACCTAAAAGTTCTAGAACAAGATGAAGAAGGCCACCCAGGAGGAGCAGACATCAGGAAATAATAACCAAATTGAGGGCCAAATTCAATAGAATAGAAACAAAGAAAACAATACAAAGAATCAAAGAATCAAAGAGCTGGTACTTTGAGAAAATCAACAAGATAAACAAACCCTTATCTAAACTAATTGAAAGACAGAGAAAGAATATTCAAAATACCAAATTCAGAAATGAAAAGGGGAGCATAACCACAGACACCTAGGAAATCCAGAGAGTCATTACATCATACTACAAAAACCTGTACTCCACATAAATGGAAAATGAAAAAAAAATGGATAATTTTCTGGGTAGCTACCACACAACGAAATTAAACCAAGATTGGGTGAAAAATTTAAATAGACCTATGACCTGCAAGGAAATAGAAGCAGTCATCAAAAGCCTCCAAACCTGTAGGGAAAATCTTGTTAGCCAATTATCTTTAAGAAGTAGAGTCCAGGTAAGGGATGTTTTTTGTTTTTGTTTGTTTGTTTGTTTTTTGGTTTTTGGTTTTTTTTTTTTTTTTGGTTTCAGTGCAGAATTCTACCAGAACTTCAAAGAGCTAATATCTACACTCCCCAAAGTGTTCCACATAATAGAAATGGAAGGAACATTGCTAAACTCTTTTTATGAGGCTACAGTTTCCCTCTGTATGCTATGGATATATTTTATTACCATTGGTTTTTAAAGAAACCATTTAAATCAATGGTTTAATAGAGTAAAGTCAGGTAGGAGATCTGAGCAGAGCTATAGAGGAAAAGTAGGCAGAGTCAGAGAGACAGGCTGCCAGCCAGAGCCTTACCGATAGGCCACAGCCTAATGGCAATACACAGCTTAGTAGAAATGGGTTAATTTAAGATGTAAGAGTTAGCTAGAAATATGCTTAAGCTATTGCCCAAATAATGCTGTAATTAATATAGTTTCTTTGTGATTATTTCAGGTCTGGGCAGTCGGGAACTGAACGAAGAGTCTCTGCCTACAAAATTACCCTGATAACGAGACCACACAAACACTCAACCAAAAAAGGTCCCGTTTATTCACTGTTGCTCTCAGTGTTTGTGCTACTAGTGTTATATTTAGAAAGTGGTCTCCTCTGCCAATGATTTAAAGGCTACTTCCCACTTTCTTGACTATAAGGTTCAGTGTGGTTGGATTTTCCTTGAGGTCTTTAACCCATTTGGAGTTGAGATTTGTGCTTGAGAATATATATGGATCTATTTTCAATTTTCTACATGTTGACATTGAGTTGTACCAGCACCAGTTGTTGAAGATGCTTTCTTTTCTCCGTTGTATAATTTTAGCTTCTTTGTAAAATATCAGGTATTCACAGGTGTACGGATTAATATCTGGGTCTTCAATTCGATTCCATTGGTCAATCTGTCTGTTCTTATGCCAAAACCAAGCCATTTTTTTTCGTACTGTAGCTCTATAATAGAGCTTGATATCAGGGATGGTGATGCCTCCAGAAGTTCTTTTATTGTATAGGATTGTTTTGGCTGTTCTGTTGCTTTCTGTTTGTTTGTTTGTTTATTGTGGATGGAGTGGGGGAGATAAGTGGAGGGAATAGAAGGAGGGGAGGGAGGGAGTGAGAACTGGGATTGATATGTAAAATGAAAAAAGATAGTTTGTTTTCCGGTTTTTAAAAAAATAAAATAAATAATTAACTCTCTTCTTCCAACATTCTTTAGTGTTCCCCTCTTTAAGAAACAAGTCAATTTAATGTCAAATTATAGTTTTATAGACTAATTCTGCACAAGAAAATAGGAACTACAGTGGAAAAATGAGCATATATATTGCCTTATACAATTATTCATTTGTTTTTCCTACTGTGGCAAGAGTAGTTACGTCTACACATTTAAAAGTTCTAACTCATCACACCTTCATCCGCTAGTTCTCCCCCTCCTTTGCTGAAACTCCGTTCCTGTACTTCTTTCCCTTTTCTTCTAGTCCGTCTCCATTCCTTTGTAACACCTGCTGACTTATAGAACTGCTCTCTTCCGGGGTACCCCAGTGGCTACACTATGCTGGGACTTAATAGGCTACATTTACTGTCCTTCCTGTCCTCAGTTCTGGTCTCTTTGGACTTCTTATTATCCCACTGAAGTCTACGTGAAGGAGCTTCTCCTTTTGTCCCATCTCCATACACTAGGGACTTCACCTCTTTGTGAGAGTGCAGGGTCCACCTAATTATTTCTCAATGACCATGTAGACTGTCCTTCTCTTCCATCTTCATTTATTTGTGATACCCACCAACCAGCAGAAACACTCTCCACAAGAGGCCCCACAACTAACTCCTACACTGATCAAGGAGCCATAGTGAACAAAAGCAATAGAGAAACAGAGTAACTACCCAACATAGACAAGAACAGATATTATAACATGGACGAATTGAAATATCATAATTCTAGATGCCTAGATTTGGCCCCTGCCAAAATATAATCACAAACAATAAAGACAATGTGCTTCCTACAGAAGGAAACCCTACAGTAATAGGCCCTGAGAAAAGCAATTTAGCTGAACCATAAAGTAAGAACTTCAGAATAGCACTTACCAATATGATCCAAGTACACTGCGGATGATATAAATTAATGCCTTAGTGAACACTTAAAGAATTGAGTGAAATAATGAAGGCAATCACAAATATAACAAAGAAATAGACTCAATAAATAAAACCCAAACAGAAATAGAATTGGAAATAAAAAAAAACATAGGATGTCAAATAAAATCAAAGAAGTAAGCCTCATCAACAGAATAAAAGACATGGAAGACAGATTTGGGTTTTTAAGACAAGGTAGAATAAATGGATACCACAGTAAAATAAAATGCTAATCTAAAAAGTTCCGGGTACAAAACACGAGGAAATAATGAACACTATTAGAAGACCAAACTTGTGAATAATAATTATAGAAGAAGAGGAAAACCAAGTCAAAGCCATAAAAATTTTTTAACTAATTTGAGAAAGAAAATTTCCTCAGTTTAAAGAAATAGATACCTATTAAGTTCCGAAATTTTAAAAAAAATAGATAACATCAAATAGGATCAGGAAACAAACTTCTCATGATTTATAATAACAAAAGCACTAAATGTATAGGAAAAATAAACATTAAAAGCTGCAAGGTAGAAAGACAAAAGAGCATCCTCATTAGACTATCGCTGGACTGCTGAGTGGAGACACTGAAAGGCAGAAGGTACTTGAATCGATGTTCGACAAGCTCTGAGAGGCCGTCAATGCCAGCCAAGACTACTGTATCCTGCATAACTGTCAACGACAACTGACAGAGAAAGAAAAATACTCCACAGTAAATTAAATTTAGGCAATGTCTGTTCATCAATCCAATTCTGCATAAGGCAATGCAATGAAAACCTGAGACTGCAGAGAAGTTTACAGATAAGAGTACATGAGCAATTAATAACCCCAGAACAGTAAATCAAATATGGAGGGAAGATTCACAACACGAAAACAAAATGATAGGAAGCCATAAATACTGCAATTCTAATTAGTAACTCTCAATATTAATGTCTCAATTACTCCAACTTAATAAAACATAGGCTAACAAATTATATTAGAAAAGGAGATCTATCTTTTGTTGCATTAAAGAAAAATACCTCACTATCAAGGACAGAAATCACTTTAGAGGAAAAGGATGAAAAAAGGCATCCTAAGCAAATGGACCCAAGTAACAAGGGAAGATAGCAATTTTACTATGTGACAAAGCAGACTTCAACTCAAACCAGTCAGGAATGATAGGGAAGGACGCTGTATACTTACTAAAAAATATAAGCAACAGAAACAGCAGGAAGTATGCAAGCTCATGGAAGACGAACAACTCACTACGGGATGAAGAGTGGGTCAAGACAGAAATCAAGACATAGATTTAAAATTTTAAGAATTAAATGAAAATAAAAATGCAGCCTACTCCAATCTATGAACACAATGAAGGGAGTTCTAAGAGGCAATTCATAGCATTAAGAACAACAACAGCAAAACAAAACCACAACAAAATCAATACAAAGTATCAATAAAAGGAAGAGGTTGTTCTTTGAGGAAATCAACAAAATAGAAAACTCATAGCCAAATTAGTGAAAATTCAGAGAGAGAAGACACAAATTAATAAAATCAGAGATGGAAGGAAAGACTTTACACCAGTCATCAATGAAATTTAGAGAATAGTGCAGGCATAATTTAAAATCTGCGTTCCATCAAAAACTGGAAAACCTAAAATAATTAGGATTGATTTCTTGAGATGCGTATGATGTAAAAAGTTAAACCAATAAGAAATAAACATTTTAAACAGACAAATTACCCTAGTAGAATAGAAGGAGCAATTCAAAGTATCCTGTCCCCAAAAAATCCACAAAAACAAAAACAAAAAAGAAAACAAACAAAACAACAACAGCAACAAAAAAACGTTTAGGCTAGATAGATTGCCACACAGAATTCTACCAGAAATTTGAAAAACTAACTTCAATATCTGAAACAACCTTTCTGATACCATATCACTCAATTTTCTGCTTCATTAAAACCCTTTATTACAATTATTATCAACTAACATTTTGTATTCATTCAGTATCTTCTTCTTTCATTAAAATGTAAACTGTAAAAGAATAATGACTATTTAACATTTCATCCACAGAGTTTAGAATAGCACCTAACCAGCATTTAAACAGGTATTTATTAGATAAATTATTCTTTTTTTCGGTAGAGTAGTGGTCCTCTTCAGACTAACATAACCTGCCTTAGAATTATTTTTATTTGCAAAACCTTTAGAAATTTCAACAGCACTGGGGTGAGCCAGATTTTAACCACAATAAACACAGTCATTAATTCATATGTCCAGATAACCATGGCTGCTCAAGGTGTCAGTAACTCTGAGGACACAGTTCACCAAGGATATCAACACCAGTTTGAATTTATACACCAAATGGCAAGGGAAGCCCTAATAAGAATTTGAAACTTTCAAGATACATCAAGTTGCTTCATGATAGAGTCCTGAGGATGATGAGTTCTGAGTTGGAATCCAGAAGGCTCAAATGTCGTAGACTTTGATAAACTACCTCTCCTCGTGTCACTGAGTCAGAAAATTGACCTTCACCTCATCTGAATGTCTGCTGCTAGAGAATATGTAAGCATTGCGATTCTGCTTCTGCAGACTTAATCCTGTTATGGCCTTCTCAGAAGGGGCACTGTGAACCAAGGAACTGGGTGTTTTCCTGCCTTAGACTGTCAAATGTATAGACACATGTTTTAATAACATTCCAAAGACTTTCTAGGCAACAAATAAATTTTGTTCTATTAATTCAAACTATTACAAGTTTGCCTCAGCTGCCTAAATTTGTCCAAATCAAGCTGGCTAACACGGCATGCTTTCTTGAAGTTCTGCACATTAATGGATAATTCAGAGCCAGGCACTGTTTTACTACAGGCCATTATTCATTCACATGGTTGTAAATTTGGATGATTTGCCTCGCACCGAATAGCACATCACTCTGCAGTATTGGCTGTAGAGCAGACATGTTTATCATCTCAGAGTGGCTCATTCCTTTTATGTGAATATTAGTCCACTTAACATGATGGTTCCATGTGATCTCTGTGACATTTTTCACTCTGTAGGTTTGATAAGTGGGTACTTGTAGAGATAGCACTAGATGGAAGGAATGCAGTAGGCAGGCAGAGATTTATGACATTTACTCTTTCTGAAGCAGCAGCTAAAAAAGAGAGAGAATTAACTCCAACAGTCAGACATGCTGATGCTTAGACAGGAAGCCAATGATACACTTAAAGTCGTCTATAATGATGCTATTATTTTTGTTTCGTGTAGAACTAAAATAAAGCACTAGAAGACAAGATAAAGCTGAATGATACACTACTTAGTAGCCTCATGACCCACTGATAGACATAACACAAACAAAAGTGACAGGAAATCTATAGGTAATCAGTAGCGGGACAGTTAGTTTAGAGGTTCAAATAGCCGTAGCCATAAGATTATTTGAGCAATGTGAAAAAGATTTAGATAGATCTCCATGAATGAAAAATTAATTGAGTAGAAGCAAATGCTAGTGACTACGGTCAGATAAAGTGATTTAAAATACATGACAGAAACAGATTGTTGCTGATTATATTCACATGTGCCTCATTTCGAGTGTAAGAATGTGTGCATTTGAATCTGTGGTAATATTAAATCATGAATTTAGTGAATGTTTTTGATAGTAGTCATCATCCTAGGAAAATAAACTAAATGGTTAAAAGAATGCAAAAATGGCATTATGCTTTTTAAAAGGGAAGATACAAGCTAGAGATCAGATATGGAAGTCTTTGTGGTCTCAATTACTGAAAATCACACAATTGCTTTTACTTGGTGTAGACTTCATGTTTACATGCTATCCTCCAACATACCCAGGGGATCAGTTCTGTCACCTACCTCTGCTAGAGGATTGTCTGATATCTATTTGACACTCTTGGTTTTAGAGAGCATGAACCAGACAACAGAGCTCTGTTTGCTCATGTGTGAATAATCTAATTTATGCTTAAATCTCCCAGAACCAAATCATTATCAGGAGTTTTAACTCAGTCACCAATTGTGTACTCCCCTCCCACAGCAGAATAGCCTAATTTAAAAAGATTGCCTTTTATGTTAGTCTATCAATTTTCTTTTAATTATTTGCAGATGTGCCTCATATTCCGTCCTCCCATGGTATTTTCCTTTTATAGTTCTCAACCAATAACATGAATTTCCTATGTGCATTTTCCAAATTATTCATGAGTTTAAGGTCTAGGTTTGTTAACACAATAAATCCTAAGTATAACTATATGCCAAGCACTCAGGATATACTGATAAATAGAAAGATTCAGTACTTGTATTTGTGGACTTAACATATTCTGAGACAGCAAATACTTTAAGCTAGATTACTTAACAGGCAACAAGTACAGCGAAGGGTAACATTATGAACTTTTATTTTATTTTAATTTATTTTCTTAATTTCATTTTACATTCCATCCACAGTTCTCCCCCTCCTCCCGGCCCCCATCCTACCCTGCCTCAGCCCACCCATCATCCACTCATACCATCCATGGGTAAGGACTCCCATGGAAAGTAAACAAAGTCTGGCACATTAAATTAAGCAGGACCAAGACTCTCCCCAATGCATTAAGGCTGATCAAGGGTTGCACCATGGGGAATGCACTTCAACAGGTTAGCTCATGCACCAGGAATAGATTCTAGTCAATTTTTTAAGTGACATTTATAAAGGATAGTGCCTGGAACTATTCACAAAACCTCCAACATTTTTTTATTAAAGACAGTAAGAATTGTTTATCAGATTTGATCCATCATGATTCTTCCCCCCAACAGGTGTGTGCTTGTATGTATGTGTATGTGTCTTTGTGTGTTTGTGTGTGCATACTGACCACCAAAATAAGTGTCTCATGCCTATAAAGAAATCAGTCTATATGGTCTCATGTTCCTTCCAACTTGTCTAAGTATACAAATTCTGAAGTAACACTACAGTAGGAAATAGTCGTATTAAGGCTTAGAACAGCTACAAAGCCTTTGTACCTTTCACTCACCTACGTTCTCCTAAACCAATGTTACTACTGTGGATAAAACTGAAAGCTAACCCCAAAAGAAATCCTAAGAAACCCCACAGTTCAATGAGACACTGAGCAAGTCATATGAGCAACATCTATAGGATCTGCCAGGATACCTGAAAAAGCCTTTCAGTTCTTCATAAAACATCTATTTTTCTGTGTAATACTTTTAAATTTAGTTTCATTTAATTAAAGTGATATACTTTGATCATATTCACTCAGAATTTTAATTTTATTTTTTTTATTTTTATGAATTCTTTGAGGATTCCATACAATATATCTGATCATATTCAGCCCTCTCTCCACTGCTCCCAGATTCAACTTCCCCTTCCTTACCCACTCAACTAGATGCCCTATTTTCTTAGTTTTAAATTCACTAAGTACAATCAGTGCTGTCAATATACTCTTAAGTGTGTGGCCCTCCAAGAAAGCTTGGTCAACCCATAAGTCTTCTTTTTTTAATCAAATTGATTTTTTTAAAACAATCTTTTCTCATTTTACATACCAATCCCAATTCTCACTCCCTCCCATCCTCCTGTTCCCCCACCTCCCCTCCACTTCACCACCTATCCACTTCTCAGAGAGGGTAAAACTTCTCAAGTAGAGTCGGCAAAGCCTGACACATCCCTTTGAGGCAGGAGGGAGCCCTCCCCCCATACCTAGGCTGAACAAGATATCCCTCCAAAAAAAAAATGGGTTCCAAAATGCCAGTTCAAGCAGTAGGGATAAATCATGTCCCACTGCCTCACAGACTGCCCAAGCCACACAACTGTCACCCACATTTAGTGAGCCGAGGTAGGTCCTATGTAAGTTCCTCCACTGTCAGTCCAGAGTCAGCTGTTTCGGTGGGTATCACCATGATACCCTCAGTGGGTATCATGACCCCAGTGCTCATATTATTGCTCCTCCTTCTCTTGGACTGATCTCCAGAAGCTTGGTTCAGTGTTTAGGTGTGGATCTCTGCATCTGCTTCTATCAGTTGTTGCATGAAGGTTCTATGATGACAATTAAGGTAGTCATCAATCTGATTACAGGGGAAGGTCAGAACTACTGCTAGGGGTCTTAGCTGAGGTCATTCTTGTGGATTCCTGATAATTTTCCTAGTGCCAGGTTTCTTGCTGGACCCATCATGGCTTCCTCAATCAAGATATCTCTTTCTTTGCTCTTCCTCTCTGCCTTCCTCCATCTTAACCATCCCATTCCCTCATGTTCTTCTCCTCCTTTTTCTCCCATTCACCTCCCATTCCACCCTCCCTTCTCTGTCTCAACTCCCATTTTTCTCATGAGATCTTTTCTAATTCCTTTTCCTGGAATGATCATGTATGTCTCTCTTAGGGGTTTCCTTGTTACCTAGCTTGTCTGGGGTCATAGATTATAGGCTGGTTATCCTTTGGTTTATGTCTAATACCCAACTATGTGTGAGTACATACCCTGTTCATCTTTCTGGGTCTAGGTTACCTCACTCAGGATGGTTTATTCTAGTTCCAGCCATTTGCATGTAAATTTTGAGATGTCATTGTTTTTTATCATTGAGGAATATTTCACTGCATAAATTACCACATTTTCTTTATCCATTCTTCAGTTGAGGGGCATCTAGGTGGTTTCCAGATTCTGGCTATGCCTTGTGGTATGGGTGTGCATCTTTTGGGTATATGCCCATAAGTGATATTGCTGGGTCTTGAGGTAGATTGATTCCCAATTTTCTGAGAATCTGCCATAGTGATTTCCAAAGTGGCTGTACAAGTTTGCACTCCTACCAGCAGTGGAAGAGTGTTCCCTACTCTGTAACCTCTCCAGTATAAGCTATTCTCAGTGTTATTGATCTTAGTTATTCTGACAAATGTAAGATGGTATCTCAGAGTCGTTTGATTTGCATTTCCCTGATGGTGATGCAATTCCTTAAGTGTCTTTCGGCCATTTACATTCTTCTGTTGAGAATTTTCTGTTTAGATCTGTACCCAGTTTTTTTTTTGTTTTTTTTTTGTTTTGGATTTGATTATCTGGTATTTTGATGTCCAATTTCTTCACTTATATTAAGTCTTAGGAAAAAAAACTTTGTGCCCAATTTTGCTGTTGCCTCAAATTTGTATTTCATTATAACTGAACATCTCAACTCCATTTTTTTATTCATTTTGTTTTTTGCAAAAGCTGACTGTTGCTTGCATTAACCCATCTCTGGATTGCATGAAGTCTAAATAAAATGCATAACTTCTCAATTTTTGCTTTTATTCTTTAATCGTGACACTTGGCCTTCTATGTCAGAAGTTGTGTTCTTATATTTTCTATGTTGTTAGGTTTTTCTTTATTGTTTTCTTTAAATGATACAAGATGTTTTTGAAATTTATTCTTCTCTTATATATTACAACCCACCTGTGGATTTCCCTCCCCCTGCTCCTCCGTGTACCTCCCACATACTTCCCCTTCCCCTAGATCCACTCCTCCTCCAATTAGAAAGGGTATACACATTATGTACACTGCAGAAAGTTACCCTTAATTATTGTGGGTATAAATTCTGTTTTAATTTACTATTTTTATTCCTTCTTATATTTAATAATAAGAATGTACAAGCAACAGTTGTGAAGTTCTCTCAAACTTTCTTCCTTCATAACTCAATATATCATTTGGGCTGTCTATGTTATTATGGGAAATAAATTTACAGTACATAAATTTGCATTTTATGGATGTTTATTTAGAATTCATCAGCTAAATAACTTTGAGTAGACTCAATATCTCCAGTATTAGATATATATTTATGTTACATGATATATAAAATAGTAACTTTGAAATGTTTTTAAATTAAGTTTTAGTGATGTAATTTTTAAAAAGAAATTGTAATGTTTTTGCTTGAATTATACTAGTGTTTCTAAAAAGGAAAAGTATATGATTTTGAACTGTTTTTAGTTATCACAGGCAACTAAAATTTAAAGATTTATTAGTTGTATAGTTTATTGACTTGTATTTTAGGCAATCTTGAATTATTCTTTATTACACATAAGTAAACATATACAAAAATAATCTGTACTCAGTTTGCAAATGGCTTTCCTGGTATAATTCAATACAGACACCCATGAGAAGAAATAATGCTACATGATTTGCCCAAACTTAACTTCAGAGCACCTTATCATCAGCCTGTTATACCAAGAGAAATTTCTTCCATAAAGTAAAACACAAAATGAAGATCCTCATATTTCCAAATTTGTAATTACGAGTTTTAGACTATTTTAAGGCTTCAACAAATTTGTTAGTTTATTTCATTTTTTCCTCCTATACCAATGCTGAGGGTCATGGGGAAGGCTTAGTTAGCAAAATGCTTACTAAGTCTGTAACTGATGCCTAGGACCCATGTGCTGGGAAGAAGATAATGAATAGCTATCACTGGTTCTCTCATGTGGGATTCTACTCTGAATGCTATGAATATGTTTTATTACCATTGGTTAATAAAGAAGAAGCTGCTTTGGCCTATGGCAGGTCAGAATATAGGTAGGTGCAAAAACCAAATTGAAATACTGACAGTCTATATTGCTCAATCTAAATATATAAATTTTCATGTACAAATATGTATGCTTATAATGTATTATATAATAATATAAACATATATTAAACTGATTTGAATCCAACATCCACATTAAATTGTTTAACCTAACAGAACAAAGAAGCAATATTTACTTCGTATCAAAATAAATGATTGGATATTTTGGTAGTTTGAGAAGAATGTATGAATATTTGTTTTTGATGTCAAATTTTATGACTATCAGATAGAGGAAAAAGTCAACATAAATTTTTTTTGTAAGGTCATATCACTTTGTAAAAGCCCCACATGTTTCACCAGTAGGAAGCAAACAAACAGATCTTTGAGGACATAAATCTCATACATTTCAGTAGTCAAATGCTGCCCTCTCATCTATTGAGATACTTTCCAACAGACCCGTGGGATTCCTGGAACTAGAGACAGCATACACATATGGCTGTAGGGAAGTTTGTACACAGGCATATATGTTGAATGAAGGGATGAAGGGATGGTTTGTGTTCTTGCCTGAAAGTCAGGTGGCACAGCATTTGATCAAACTCCATTAACTTTAAAACATGACTTGCTTATTTCTTTTGTTTTACTCTGGTATTTGTGGGCTGAAATTTAACACACTGAACTTAAACTACTAAAAGCAAAGCCGTAGAAGGTGTTAGACTGGTACCTTCATGTCCCAGGACTGTTACAGCAAGCTCCATAAAGGGAGATGTTTAAAACAGGAGAATGGTTTTCTATGTTCAGATCTTAACACACACATCTTTTAGGTAACTGAAGGGTATAAAATTTTTACACTTTTGATTTGAATTTTCTGAGTTATTTTGAATGAAAATTTGTATATTTAGATTGATCAATTTAGACTGTCAGTATATTAATGTACTTCATGTAAAATAAAATCATTTTTGATAAATTTATTATTATAAATAAATTTTTATTATGTGACCTTATCAGTGGTAATATCTTAAAATTCATGCATTTCCTAAGCTACATATACTTTGTGGTCAAATTTCAAGAATCACAATATTTACTTTATTTATCTAATTGACTTCCTTTCTGGTTAAAGGAACTCAATATCTTATTTAATGAATGTGTATTTAATGAAGTACTAAGCAGTGATAAAAATATTATTATCTAAGTTATATAGATTACACCACACTCTTACTTAAAAGTGTTCTCATAATTAACGAAATATCTGTTTTGTTCTAGACAACAGGTATTTGAGCATAAACCAATGAGTTTGCCTTCAAGTGCCCCACAAAATCACCAGTGGACATAGTAGACCGAATATTTACTCTGGTGTGTATCCTTAGCATGTTTCTATATTTCTCTAACTAAGTGTTCTGCTAGCACTTACAAGAGGCAAATGAGTGCATTGTGCATGTTTAATTCACATTCAGTTCAGTGTCATGTGCTTTGTGTGTCCTGACTTTTAACGCACTCTATCTGATTTGTAACTTTCATGTTCACAGAAACTGACCCTTGTCATTGTCACCAAATGTCTGGATATCCTGTTTTAATATCCCACATGTCATGTGATTTGGTATAATTTAGAATGAAAGTTTTAATAGACCTCAAAAGCTTAAAGTGAATTAAGCATTTATTTTCTAAGAATTTCTATATATAATTTAATGTCACAATCCTCAGAGATAACATAATTACAAATTATATTTACATAAAAATAAAATAGCTTTATTATACTGATATAAGAAAGCAAATGGATAAACAAAACAAATTGAATACAGGAAGGAAGAAGGCGGAGTTAGGCAGACACCATGTAGTTGTTCAAGAATCAAGATGGGAGATAACAAACCATGAGCCTTGTGGTAAAATATATAATAACAAAAATGGGTTAATTTAAGATGTGGGAGCTAGTTAGGAATATGTCTGAGCTGTTGGCCAAACAATGTTGCAATTAATATAGTTTCTGTGTGGTTATTCAGCTCTGGGCACCCAGGAACAAGAAATGCAGGCTCCATTTACAGTTCTCTGATCTCCATACTGGTACCATGACATGGGTGTACCCCTTCCCCTCAAATAAGCAGGTGGGTAAATATAATTGCAATAGTTTCTTTGAAAAAATATCCAAGAATGTTGCTTTTGAATGTATTAAGTTATCTATTTCAAATGTTAGAGGGAGTCAAGCATTCAGTTCTAAGGGTTGTATATAACGATTTCATAGCAGATGTTGGACTAGATCCTCTCATCCATGGCTGTCAGTCAATATGGCCCTGAATAGTCGGCATATGGGAGACTGGTGCCCACTTTTAACTTTCTGGGTGAGCTGGCATTCAGCTAGATAACATAAAGTTCTGACATTAGCTATCAGTACACAAAATTAAGGTGACATGGAGTTGATAGCACACTTACATTTATTTTGACCCAAGTTTGGTTTCAAATATTTTTACACTTTTTAATAACTATCAAATATGTCAATCAAATAGGCTAAAGAGAGAAAAATACTAAAATTGTTCTGGGTCTGGGAAGTTCATATATTGTATTAAGGGTGTAATGAGTGCAGAAAATACATAAAATTTGTGGCTTTAATGAACAAATTCTTATTCATGTTACCTATTAGAATATATGCCATATGAATGTACATCATTTAAAAGGTATATTATAAATTTTGCTTTATCTTTTAAATACCTCACTAGGAAAAATACATCCTTGTAAAAATGACAGTTCGTAGTACATGTAAGTTATTAATGTGTCTGTCTGATTGCTTGATTGTTCATCTAACTGGCAGTTCATGAGTATGCACAGTTTGCATAAACCATCTAAGTATACCTTGAGCACTTAGATTTGGAGAAGTCGTTAAGACTCCTCATTTTTCTCAGTATGTTTGAATGGTTCCTGGACTTTTATGTTAAATAGATATTATAACTTCATTGTACTGTTTTTAAAGGAAATGAGAATACTGAATACTTTTTGTGGGTTATTTGTGTGTGCGTAGGGCAATGCACGTGTGCTTTTGTGCATGTAGAGGCCATAACCTCAGTGCCATTTTATAGGCTCTGCTTACTTTGTTTTTGAAACTGGCCTGAAGCTCACCAGTGAGGTAAGGCTGATTGGACAGCAAGCACTAGGGATTTGCTTATCTCTACTAGCAAGGGAATTACAAGCATGAGCCACCACATGCAGCTTTTTTTTTTTTTAAGAAAAAACATGGTTAAGAGATTGAACCCAGGTTTTTGAGAACATTTAACAAGAATGTTAGTGATTGAACTATCTATCCCCTTCGAGGACTTGTTTTTTAGTTAATTGATTAGTTCCCTATCTACAAAATGGATGAACTATCATTGACCTTCCTTTTCTAGAAAGTTGCAATAAAGTTATCAAAATTATGTCACATCAGGCTACCAATAGGCCACCTCTAGAAGCCATGCGCTACTCCTCTATAATCCTAGTACTCCACGTAGATTACCTCCTTATGAGTTGTTAGTCAGGGAGGTATCTGAGACTTCTTAAAATATGCTATTGTTCTCATCAGAACTAGATAAATTGACTCTGTTGCTGACAAAGACAGCACAGACCTTGGGCATATAACCTAAGGAATCAAATCAGAGCTGAACTGGAAGCAGATTGTTTTGACACTATTCAAGTCAAAAAGCATTCAGATGGACTCATGTAGATAGAATTTATTTCTATTTACCTACTGAAGACATTGAAGCAGATTTAATATGTAGTTTAAGGTATAATTCATCATTTTTCCTATTGTTAATCTGCCTAGCAATACCTTATTTTGACTTCCTTCCCAATAGTACTGCCTACTGCCTTACCTGTACTCTGATATTAGATCATCAACATTAATACATATTTTGGGAATGTTGTAGAAGTTAGGAAAAACTACAAAATAAATACCAATCTATTTTGAATGCTATTTATCAGGAATCAAGTTAAGTCAAGTATCATTCACTGTCTTCCTATGTTTTGCTCAGATAACTATACTAAGTCTAGATGATTTTCTTTCTTCTATTGGTATTGTTAGTTCCTACGTCAGTTTGTAGCAAATAAAACAGTCAGGACTTTTGCTAGTTCACTCACTTACTACAGCAACAAGATGACCTTAGAAGATACTGAAAGTTGCAATACCACTAATAACACAAAGCCATCTTGCTAATTACACTTATGAAGACAGGGAATACAGATTTAGTGGAATTTTTAAAGTACAGTTTGGTACATTGTATAATATTTTTAATTTGATAATAAGTTTTAGCTTAACATTGTTATTTGCAATACTTCAGCATTATCCACTATTTCAAAAATGCCACAATGAAAGTTAACAAATAATTAAGATGAATTCTGAAAGTATTCAAGCAGTTATTAAAAGTATAATAAAATTTTAATATTTTATCATCAAAACTCTGATAAACATTAAATAAAACTCATGTTCAATAGTAATGCATCAATATACATTGAGATTAAAGCATAAATCTCACTTATTACTAAGTCTGTGGTCTTTGATATTGTACATATGTTTCCTTCTAAGACAAATTCTGTCAAAGTCATTTCATAACTGATATTAATTCATATCAATGAACATTGGAAAGCCTTTATTTTATGTGGTGGTTCTCCTTTTGACCCTTGCCAACCTAATATGTTTAATATGGCTGATTGTATTACAACTACCGATAACTCAATGAAAGAAATTCAAGAACATTTGGTACTTCCCCCTCTAGATCATAAAAAGACCTTTCAGCTTTTCAACACTAAAACCTAACTACCTTTCTCAGTCCAGTACATGTGACCTAAAGGCTATAAAAGGAAGAAAAAAGAAACATAACTTCAAATACATTTCAAACTTTGTTAGATTTACAATATAGCCAAATGAAGTATAAGACAGCAGGAATAGCAGCTATATTTGACAGAAATAGGAAAATCTCTTTTAAAAGCCCTAGTATAAGAACATGCCATCACTTTTGACAGTCCTGAACGCTTCCTGGGCTTTAAATATTTTATGCCTTCCTATTTGGTAATGCTTACAGTCAAATACCACGGTAGAGTAGAACGGATCAGGTTGATGGCCTAAGTAGTCAGACATAGATTTACCAGACTATGGAGAGGACCTGGCTTGTAAACAGATTTCCTTTCCTCCAGCCTTTGCAGACCCAAGACAGCATCACTTTGGGGCACCATTTTTTACACTCCAGTGAGGCTTGTCTCATCATAAATAAGATAAGCATGTCGAGGTTTCCGGTGCACTTTAAATAGTCAGCGTTTCTTTCCAAGATCACACAACAGGCTTCCTCACATAGTAATCTATTGAGTTAGCAATACACTACACTGTAGAAGGAAAGAGAAACGCTGCATCTTGGAAATTCTAAAACAACTTTTCCTCTTCAGCAGATGTGAGAAAAGGCAGTCTGCACTAACTGAGGTCTGTGAATGCCAGTGTCAATCCCACTATTCCACGAAGCTGGAAATGCAGCAACACATGGAGTGGAGAATTTTAGTTACATCTAAACCACTACACTACAACAATAAGGTTTATCATGTTAAACATTGGTCTAGACTTAAATCCCTTGACTCTGTAGCATCCTCCAAGATACTTAACAGCAGCAGCCTTCACACCCTTGCACTGGCTTTCAGGAGTGCTTAAGTTGGTTGGTTCAGCTTCCTTCTCAGTGTCTTTCTGAAGGGTCTGTTTCAAATGCTGCCATGAGAACACTGAGGTTTATGAATTAATGGAATAAAATAACAATAAGAATTTTTGTATAAACTAACTACATGAGGTAAACAAGAAGCAAATAGAAAACAGTCTTAGTCTTTATCTACTGTTGTGAAGAGATCAATCCAACTCATAAAATATGGCATTTAATTAGGGACATGCTTGCAGTTTTAGAGGTTAATCCACGAACATCATGTTAGGAAGCAGACAGACATGACCCTGGAGCAGTAGCTGAGAGCTTTACATCCTTATCTACAGGCAACAAGAAGCAATAGAGATAAACCCCAGTCAGGATTGGGCTCTTGAAACCTTAAAGCTGACCCCCAGTGACACACTTCCTCCAACAAGGCCACACCTACCCCCAAAAGACCACAGTTCCAATTCCTTTCCGAATAGTTCTAATAAATTGGGGACGAAACATTCAAACATGTGAGCTTCTGGGAGCCATGTTCAAACTACAACAGAAGTATTCTCTTAAGTATGCTTGGTTTTCCTTTCTTGAATTTTTACATTTTCTGACCAAAAATACACTGCTATTATGGGTATTTTTTTTAATTTTATACATAAACATTATGTCTTGACTTCATTACCATCATCTGTGTCTAAAATTCCTAACGTATATCATTTTGATATCTCTTCCCCTGCCAGACTTGGAAGTAAGCTAAAGGTCTTTTTGACTCTCTTGAGACTCTCTTCCTGCGCAGAAACGCCAGTGTGTTTGCGTGTATTTGTTCTGTCACTGGCCCCATTGGGCTTTTTACAATGTCTATGGCAAGTACATCGTGTTGTATTTCTAAAACTTGAAACTGTCTCAATTCTGGAATTCATCTCAGTCAAATATCGGATCAAGCATCGGAAATATATAGCAATTCTTTTAAAATAAAACATTCCCTATGGCTATAACAGTACACATGATCTGATTACAGTGTAATTCCATAGATAGAATAGATTCTTTATGCCATGATAAATCTTTACCTGTGGCCTAGCTCTCTGCTTCCGGTGTAATCAAGATGTGAACAAACTACAAGCTTACATTAAAAGGAACAAAGCTGCTCTAGACTCCCTAGCTATTCTGTCTCCTCTCACTCTCCCTCCTGACACGTTCTGAAGTAGGAGCCAAAAATGATACGCTTTCCCTTAAGTTTCTTTTGCCAGATATTTATCATGGTTAGCAGAGAAGTAATGAATACACTGGCAATGTTCAGAATGGTAAAACTATTGATCTTGGAAGTAATTGGGAATACTCCAATTATAACAATTATTTCTAATTCCTGTAATCATAGGTATACTTTTTGTCTTAATGTCTTGTTTTTATTGTACATTAAAAGTAGGTTTGTGTTTTCTTTTTTAGTCTACTTTTATAGTTTTAACATTTTAAAGTATTATTTAGAAAATGAAAGCCTATTGCATGTTTATATGCACACTTACATAAATATATATATACTTTAAATATACATATATTTATTTTTATGTTTGATATGTATATATCAAGCACATATATTTGTAAAGAAAAATAAAGAGTTCACTATCTAATTTCTTAAAATGAGGTTCTGAGTATATACAAATTGAGGGGTACCTTTACATAATGTGCATTGTATTCCGTTAACAATAAATCTTCATGAATTCACAGGAAAATTAATTTCACAAGGAATATATTGGATATTAGGTTAAACATCATTTAGGCAAACTATAAAATGAAGTTAGTAATACTGTATATGTTTGACTAAGGGATGAGTGTGTCTTCTTGATTAACACTAGGACAAATGTCACTTAAGCCAAGTTCTTTAAAATGAGATACTGTTGAAATTCCTTTCTAATATGTGAAAGAGAGTAGGATATAGAGTGTCTTTTGCCTGTTTAAGGTATAAGAAGCACAATGGATATAAATGTAGCTAGTGTAAACATAGCATATCTCTGGGTGCTGTGGTTTGGATATGGACTGACCCCTAAAGACTTATGTATTGAGTGAAGGTTTCAACTGTGAAGTTGTGTTCACAGGTGGAGATTTTGGGGAAAGCAATTGGATCATCAATAGTCTGACTTAATATCATTGATTAATCTTTTCTTTTGTTTTGTTTTAGAATTTTTCAAGACAAGGTTTCTCTGCAGCTTTTAACAATCAAAATCTAATGACCTTATGGGAAGGTGGTGAAAACTAGAAATTAGGGCCTAGATGCTGAGACTATGCAACTGGGGATATACTCTTGAAGGGCAGACACTGTCCATATCCTTTCTATTGCTCTCACATTCTCTCTCTCTCTCTCTCTCTCTCTCTCTCGCTCTCGCTCTCGCTCTCTCTCTCTCGCTCTCTCGCTGTTGAACTCTATACCTTTCCTTTTCTTTTCCTTTCTCATTCCCTCTCCTTCGTCATGTATGCACATCCTGAAAGTATAAGATGGAAAAAATATTGCCCTTCTTTTAGTTTTTCTTTCATGTATAATATCACAATAGCAAAACTCACTAATAGACGGGTTTTACATCTCCTGTTCTAAACTGTCAAATAGACATACCCATCTCCATGTCATACTGGAGGAAAACTATTGTATGGTTCTATCTATATGAGGTCCCAACAGAGTAAAATCCTTGGACACTGGAATAGTGGTGATCAGGGATGGTAGGCAGGGAATGAAGTCCTACTGGGGACAGTGTTTTAGTTGGAGATAATGGAAAACTTCTAGTTATAGACAAAAATATGTTTAAACAATCATGCCAATGTATTTAGTGTCATGAAAGTGTACATTAAAATTATTTTGATGGCAAATGTTATGTTCTGCATGTTTGTGAACACAGAACTCATGTGTTTATAATCATCCTTAAAATATTTCTAATTAATTCAACTTATATTTTACTTATAGATGGCAGCTATTCACCCTGAAAGCAGTAAACACCTGCCTGGACCCTACAAGGACTTTAACTGGACTACTTCTGCCTCCAGTATCACAATGATGTCTGTTCACAGAAGCTTCAGATTTCTTCTGGTTGATGTTATTATAATCTAGGAAAGCTCCAGAAATACTTAACATAAATTTAGTCAACTGACTGCCAACTTCATTTTCATTTACACTAACTTATATTACAGTTCTGTTCTGAAGTTAGTAAAGTGTAAATATATGGGGATTTTGACTCTGGCCCCAACGAAAACATTTTGGTATATTTAACTGTTAGTATCACTAAGAAGTTAGTAATTGCTTTTGCTTTGAATTGCCAGTCTGAACTGCACTCACAAAATTTCTTGTATTCATTTATTTTCATAATATTTAATCTATAATTTTCAGGGTTTGTTTATCAGGCACAAATCTTTCTTGTGCTCTCAGTATTATAGAGTCTGCAAATTTTTCTCTTGTGCTGTTTCTTATCATTAGATCCCATTTAAGTTATAGCCCAATAAAACCAACACGTCCTTATGGGCAAGATTCAGATCTTGATCTGTGGGCCATCTTTAATGGACTGGGAAAAACGTTTATGGAAAACCAGGATCCTGGGGAAGAAGAAAACAAAGGGCCCAATCAGTATAGACAGAGGATCTGATCGGTATAGACAGAGGACCCGGTCAGTATAGCCAGAGGACTCAGTCAGTATAGACAGAGGTACATGATGGCCAACCACAATGCTTCCCATGGGGAACTGGCATTTCCAGGTCTGTGTTTTCTGTTTGGTTGTTTTGTTGGTTTGCTATGTTTTAGCTGAAATTTTTGTACCTCTCCTAATTTTCACTTTTATACTCTTCTCTGCATAATTATAAGCAGAATCACCACAAGTGTGCACTTGGGAATCAGAATGTTTAGATTAAAATTGCAGACATAGCATTGACTGTGTAAACTTGCACAACTTACTGAACCTTATGGAAACTCAACTTCCTTATAAGAAAAATGGGTATAATAGCACACCCACTTCAAAGGGTACAATGTGTAGAATATGTACAATGCTTAGGATAACGACAAGCATATTAGAAAAATGTAAATGCTATGAACTATCTTTATGAATGCAATTTCTTCTTCTGTAAGGCTCTTAGTTTTTATGAGATATCAGAATTCTTTCAAACAACCCTGTTAACTTGATTGCTTTTCATCTTTCCATCATTCAATTTACCTGTATATGTTCCCTGAAAATAATACATCTTTATTATATTTCTTGATAGTGTTAGTGGGGTCAAAATGCCGAGATGCAAATTCTAGTTAATGTGAGTGTATAGTTTAACCCAATAAAACCCAATTCCCTAATTGGGAATATGGGAATAGAGCCAATACCTATGTAGTAATATATATTAAAATAATTAGTTCAATGTTTATCAAATCATGCATCAAGAAGTAACATACACATGAGTGTCAGATATTAAGACAGAAAACAATTCTTTGTGTATAAAGGAGAAATAGGAGGCCCAGAAACGATAAAGTTAGAAACATCATCAAGGAGTAAAGAGAAAAGAGTGATAACATAGCTACAATTATAAATGATTTAAAAGAACCTATTGAATATGTGAAGTATGAAAATGTAATGGTTAAAAATGACCCTATTTGATAGTTGATAGCTTCAGATGAATACAATAGAAACAGTCAGTTTTCCTAAAAAGAACTGGGGCCAGGAAAGGCAATAAAAAACAGAGTGATGATACAGCCTTCAGAGGTAATAAAGTATTTGCTAATTCTTCATCTAACAAAGTATCAATATTCAGAATACACAAATAATCAAAAAATTCTAATTTTCAGGGGGGGATATTTAGATGTTACATTATAACACTGAAAAGTGTGCAATAAAGACTGATAAAAATATCCAAAGCAGATATAACCAAATACAATATAAAATAAGAAAATACTATTCACACAAGGAAAAAGATAATATATATAGAACTTATTAAAATTGTGCAAATAATTATAAAATTCTAAATTTTTAGCCTTATTTAATCTATAATAATAAAAGACTCAAATGGATAGTTAGATCATATTTTCTGAGAAACAAACTATATACATTTTACTTCTCAAATGATTTTATAGTGAAGAGTTTGGAGAAGAAACATAGTCATATTTCAAGACACAATGATGAAAAAGAAAGAATTTAAATGCCTCCAGAGTTAGTGGTGAAAAATAAAATGGAGATGAATCATTACCAACAATACTATGTGCTACTATGTCAACAATAATGGAAAGGAAATGGAAAGGAAATAACTCAAGACTGTAGAAGCTGGAGTTATGGATGTACAAAGTTCCAAGCCCAGGAATACACAAAATAAAAGCAAGTAAACCTATTGTAAAAGAAAAAATAGAGAGGCAATAAAAAGCAAGATATTTAAATTAGAGAAATCAATGCAAACCAAGATGAGAGCAAATTGCTACCAAAGGGAGCCTTAGAAATGGGGCAGAAAGAATATTAGCAACTGGTAGGGGTGGAACTTTTAGGACGAATTTAACAGGACAAATGTTAAAATTCATGACAATTGACATGTCAGGACATTTAGAACAATAGTTGCTGTGAGCAAGTATTTTCATATCGCCTCACACTGCATAAATCTTACAAGAACCAAAGCACTAGTTTGCTTGCCTCTATAAACCAAGATGAACATTAAAACAAAATCAAAATAACTTGTATTCATGTCCCCATGTAAGTCATTTCCTTATTGTTTGCAATCTTTACCTTCCTTCTAGGTCTTCTATGATATATGCTAGGTTAGAGTAGGCTGTAATCAGCCAGCGCTCAATGAATCACTGGAACTAGTTCCTACCTGCCATTTGATACTTGCTTTCCGTCCCCACTCTAGCTCCGATAGCCTTTTCCCTTCTTATTTTGCAGGAATTTATATTCTCCTTTCGTATTTTGGAAAAAGTTGGGAGGAGTAAGAAAGGGTAGTTTCTTTCCTGTGGCGGAAAAGGATATTTTCTTTCACTTAGCCTAATGCCCTCTAGTTCTACCCACATAGTAGGATTCATTCTTTTGGTACTTGAAAAATGTCCTCACTGTAGGAATATTTCCACTATTCATCCATCAATAAATATTATAGATTATTTAATAATTTTACAAATGAGATTTATTAGTTATCATGTCCACCTTTGATGTGAATATTTTTGTCTCATCTTATTATATTTTATGTTGTCATGCTTGGTTGTTATCTCTTAGCATCTTGTTCCTTTCTAATGAGAGACAGATGGAGAGTGGATCCAGGTGGCAGGAGAGACAGGAACTTGGAGGAGCAGATGGAGGGGAAACTATAATTAGGATATATTTTATGAAAAAAAAATCTGTTTTCAATAAAAGAGAAAACTCATGCCATTTTTTGCCTATTGTGACTAACACTATTCTGAACATAGGTGAAGCTGTGATGAGCTTTGATGAGCTATGTCTTAGTTGGGGTTTTTATTGCTGTTAAGAGATATCGTGGTCTGAGCAATTCTTGTGAATAAGCATGCTAAATTGAGGAGGTTTGCTTATAGTTTCAAAGGTTCAGTCCATTATCTTCAGGATGGGGAGCATGGTGGCCTTCAGGCAGTTGTGGTGCTGGAGCTGAGAGTCCTACAACCTGGCTCAGAAACAACAGGAAGTCAATTGACATACTGGGCAGTATCCTGAGCATTGGAAACCTCAAAGCCCACACCAACAGTGACATAACTTCCTCCAGCAAGGTCACACCAACTCCAACTAAATAGTGCCACTCTCTATGAGATTATGGGGGCCAATTTTCATTCAAAATATCACAAGTTGCTTTCATTTGATTTAGATATAAACTCAATAATAGGGTAAGTGGATCATATGCAGATATGTTTTCAATAATCTAAGGAGGTTCCATATTTTCTACAGTAGCTATACTAATTTACATTCTCACTAAATATATTATAGTATTTTTCCCTCTGCATTCTCACAAACAGTTGCTATTTTTGAAAATCTTCTTGATAGCAATTGTCTATTGTCCTGCTTTGGTTTCATTCTGTATTGTTCTTTTAGTTTACAATCCCACAATGGCTAGTAATCTTGTATACTCTTCCATGTACTTGAAAATTTTTAAAATGTCTATTTCGGTCACTCATCAATTTTACATTTAATGGTTAGGCTTTTTATTATTTGTGTATTCTGAATGTTGACACGTTACTGAATGGAGAATTTTCAAGTATTTTCTCACCTCTAAAGGCAGCTTCATCACGTTTCACCTTTGCTGTATGGAGGCTGCTTAGTTCACATAATCTTTTTGTATATTTTAACTCTTGCTATCTGATGTGGGATTCTTCTCTGTATGCTGTGAATACCATTGATGAATAAAGAAACCTCCTTAGCCTGTTGATAGGGCAGAACTTAGATAGGCAGGGAAAACTAAACTGAATGCTGGGAGAAAGGAGGCAGAGTCAGAGAGAAGCCATGTAGCCTAGCCGGAGGTAGATGCCAGAAGTTTACCTGGTAAGCCATAGCCACGTCGTGATACATAGATTAATGAAGATGTGTTAAATTAAGATTTAAGAGTTCGCCAGAAATATGCTTAAGCTATTGGCCAAAGGGTACTGAAAATAATATATTTTCTGTGTGATTATTTCTGGAGTCTGGGCAGCTGAGAAACAAACAATAAGCCTCCTCCTACAGTTATCTATGCTTTTGAGCTAAAAAAATCACTATATCAATATCTCAAAATGTTGCCTTTATCCTTTCTTCTAGAAATTTCATTGTTTTAGATCTTACCTTAAAGTAGTTGGATCACTTTGAGTCAACATTTGTCTAGAATGAGAGAAAGGGATCTAGGTTCAGTCATCTGTGTGTGAATATCCAGCTTTTATGACACCACTTACTAAGCTCAGTAGAATTTTATGTACCAGTTATGAGCTTGCCAAGGAGCTTCAATGAATTAGTAAATAAAAATAGACAGCATCTATGAATAATAAAATTAGTATACTGATTTCTATAAGGAACATTTAACATCACTAATAAAGGAGTCTAAGAAGAAACAAAAACTACAAAGGAAAGGCAACTGATGCTCATGACTTGGAAGAATTAATGCATAGTGTCCATCCTGGATAAAGTAATTTTCATCTTCAATGCAATTACTACAAAAATATCAAAGGCATATTCCAAAGAAATAAAAAGAAAATGTAAGTCATATGGACACAAGAAAGTTCCAAACAGGCAAGGTAATATTGAGATGAATATACTAAAGCTGGAGGCATCAAGACACCTGACTCAAGCATGCATAATACTATGGTAACCAAGATACCATGGCACTGGCATAGCAGTCAACAGAAATGGGGAAGAATGAGTGTTCAATAAATAAATCTGCACCTACAAGCAGCTAAAACCAAGACTTGTTAGGAAGTCTCTAAAACCAAATATTTGAGAAAGAGTAAACTCTGGGGTATTTTCTTATTACTCACAAAGCAAGAAAAGCATGCACACATTAGAAGCTATTGAAGAACTGGGAATGCTTGTTGTTTTTCTTATTAAGACTTGAGCACGAAATTAGCCAGGATAAGAGCTTGAATAAAGAAGAGTGATGACAACAAGAGAAGAGACCAAGTTAAATTGAAGACAGTGATGCAGGTCAGAGAAGTGGTCCTTCAATTTCTCAGGCCATGTGGGTGAAAATGATTCTTCTGACATCTGAGCAGGAACAAAGGTTTAAAAGAAAATCCTATTATGAACATTGTTGAGTTGGTTGGAGACTGGTTATTTTTCTTATGAGTCCTCTTTTTGTTCTACTTTCAATGGTAATAAAAAGAAAGACAAATCAATATTAGAAATAATGGTATTTTCCTAATTTAGCAGCTACCATGATCTTGGAATGACATGGGACAGCAAATAAAACATACCTATTAGAGGAGCAAGTCTTGGTTAAAAGAACAAAGCTGATCACAATGAAAAGTTAGCTCCACAATAGCTTTCCATTAATGTTTACACATAAAGTTGCATTTGAGCAAACCTTTTGCACATACTAAAATCTGCTTCTCTATGGATTGAAGAAGTCAATGCTATAAACCCCAATCATTCTTACAGCAACAGTTATTTCTGTGGAGTAAGGTGAAAGCTCCTGTAAACTAAGCACATTCACAGAACTCAAGAGCACACCTCACATTCCGTTGCAATGGCTGTTCTATGCAAATTATCTAAGAAAGCAGAGAGAGAGAGCATCTTTGACAACATCTGCCTGCAAATGTTCAGAACACTTGGCATTTGAGTCCATGTGGCTAAGTACAAATGTTAATGGCTCCGAATTAGATTGGATGGAGTGTTGAGAGTGCCAAGTGTGACATAGAGATCCGCATGAGGGGAGCAATCTGTGTGCTGGACACATTTCTTACTCCGGGTGAATGCGAAAGTGCTGAGACACTCCAAGGAAATACACGCGTTAGCCAAAATGATGCTGGGATTTTTAATTGGCTTTCTTGCTTCCAGGATCAAACACCTGCTAAATTTGTTCATTTTAAGGGCAAAAATCATGGGTTGGCTGGGATAAAAATTTTCCTAACACAAAAAATTGGAATGGCATGACAACTGTCTTAAGAGTCCCTGACAAGTTGTAAAGTGTGACTTGTGCTGAACACGGTTTTCTCTGTTTCTGTAGAGAGTGACCACAGTTGGGCTTTCACCCCTTCTATCTCCTTTCAGCTGTTCCAGCGTGTAAACCATTGCTCACTTTTCACATCAGGGGTTGGTTTTTTTTTTTTTTTTTTTTTTTTTTTTTTTTTTTTTTTTTTTTTTTGCTTGACGTCCCTAAGAACTACCTTAGAGGCACTTGGATAAAGCTAAGCACCCTTAATGTATTGGGTTCTTATCTATTTACCTCTTCATTCCAAGTGTGTACCATGCTCAACTTTCCTGCTATTGTCTCCATTGGTCTCTGTCACTTTCCCCACACCCCATGTCCTTCAGAGCACAGCTCTGAGAAAGAATAAGGAGGCCTGGGTCACATATTGGCATTTTTGTGATACCCACTGCTGACATTGCCCTCTAGAGCAGATTTACCAAGTGGTAGCCAGAGTAGAGGAGAAAAAACTTGGAAAGTGACCAGATGTGATTCTTGGTGACAGGCTGAGTACTGGGCTCAGAGACTTATACGTACAGAGCCTATATGCAATAAGGTATGAATAAAATGCCCCCGGACTTGTGAACACAGGTGACACTTGATTCTAGTAAAATGACTTCTCAAATAGTTATAAGAAGAGAAAATAACTGGGGTCGTCTTTGTGGATTTCTGAGAATTTCTCTAGTGCCAGGTTTATTGCTAGCCTCATAATGGCTCCCTCAATCAAAATATCTCTTTCCTTGCTCTCATCTCTGTCCTTCCTCCATCTCAATTATCCTGTTGCCTCAAGTTCTTCTCTGCCTCTCCTTCTTCCTTTCTCTTCCTCTTCCCTCCTCCATTCTTCCCCCACCTTCACGCTCCCAATTTTGTCAGGCGATCTTGTCTATTTCCCCTTTCTAGGTGAATCTGTGTATGTTTTTCTTAGGGTTCACCTGGTACTTAGTTTCTCTATATCGTTTGTTTAAAAGCTAGTATCCACTTATGAGGGAATACGTGCCATGTTCATCTTTCTGGGTCTGGGTTACATTACTCAGGACGATTTTTTTCTAGTTCTATCCATTTGCGTACAAATTTTAAGATGTCATTGTTCTTTACCACTGAGTAGTACTCCAATGTGTAAATGTGCCACATTTTCTTTATCCATTCTTCAGTTGAGGGTAATCTATATTATTTCCAGGTTTTAGCTATTACAAATAATGCTACTATCAACATAGTTTAACAGATAACAAAGCTGAGGTTTCTAAGGGAGACATTATTCTCCAGGATTTAAAATCATCACTTTGTCATCTACAAAGCACGCTTCAAAAGGAGGGAAGCAGCCAACACTCCTGCCCATGTTTGAAACCTATGATGTGAAACAATGAACAGCAGGCTGTGACAAAACTAAAGGTACAGTAGTTGCACCCAAACCTTGTTAGCAATCAAGACCTCTATAATTTTTAAATCTCTTTCAACAAGAGGGGAATCATGCATTGTACCATAAATATAGATGACTATCCAGGAGGGTGAATTCATGAATTTTGGAGAACCTACAGGTGTCTTTTTACAGCACAATCACCAACTACATTCCAAATATTTGTTCATATAGTGACAGATACATATACTAGTCATCATCTCTCATCAGTAAAACTTCTTTTTGTAACATATAGAGACTACAATAGAAAAACACAACCAATCATAATGCAGAGTTGTGGATCTTAATACCAATAAATACATCTACAAAATACAACTGTCACTCATAAGGCTCAGAAATCACTGGATAGGAGGGGGAAGAAAGAGTCTAACAGTCAGATAAAACTTGAACAGGGAGTTTGCACAGAAATTGCATCTCCCAAGAGGGTCAGAAGCTACACACATAACATGACTTGAACAAGGACAACAACAGCAGACATGCTAATATGTTTGGGAGAAAGGCTAAGAGGCTGCAGTACTACACACAGAACTACATATAGCTGAGGGATACCGAGAGCTGGAGAAATAGTCTCCCCTAAAGATCAGTACCTCAACTGATTATATAACACCAAATGATAAGCCCTGAAAACACGATAAAGTAATATTACACAAACTGAACAAATTGTACTTATATATTTAGGAGTGCACACACACACACACACACACACACACACACACACACAAATGTAACAACAATTAATGAAGAAAAGGCCATGAATTTGAAAAATAGAAAAGGGGAATAGCGGACCATTTGGAGTGATGAAAAGGGAGAGGGAAATGTTGCATTATTTTATAATATCAAAAGATAAAATAAATGATTTTTAAATTATGGAAATGTGTGTCTGGTGATAATTACATAAAATTCCTACATTAATTAAGCTAATGTTCACAGATGCTGACAACAAAGAATGTGATGGCTTTATAATACCTCCTTCTAACTCTGTATTAAATATTGCTAGGTAAATAGAAGATATATGAATAATTTGGAATTTATAAAAACATTATTTTTATATGAAATTCTCAGTCACAAATTTAATTGCACTCAGTAGCTAGCAATATTTCACTCATCAGGTACCTGGATATGTTTGGAATAAATATAAATAAAAGAAGATTTTTAAAAAACTTTATAAGAAGATACTTAAAATATCTAAATTAATTAGTAAAGATGTGGACATACTCTGTCATCCACAAACTTGCTTATAGCCCTGTAAGACACAAATACCTTAAGGCAACTAGGCAATTTACTGTATTATAGTTTTTGGAGTGTTCATAGAGTGTGGCCTAGATATTTACTTTATAAGTTTGGGATATCTATTTTGAGAAAAAACATCTAAGAAAAGACAAGCTATATACATAGACAGTTATTTACTCAAGTGCTTCCCTATGACATTAATATACTGAGAAACAAGAGAAAGTCCAATTATAAATATTGAAGAGTTATAGTCTACTAACACAAAGACAGGGAGCATAGAACATACAATGACTACAGAAAGTAATGTCATTGTATTTTTGGATAAGGAGTACTAACAATTCTTTGCTTTGTGACATAAAATTTGAAAAACCACATATTTGCTTAGATGTATTTCAGCATAAAGATAGTTTGCTGAAATAATTATCACTAAGTATTATTTTTCAGCAGATGGGAGTCTTCGTTAGAGTTCCAATTGCTGTAAAGGGACACCATGACCAAGACAAACCTTATAAATAAAAATACTTAATTAGGGATAACTTACAGTTTAGAGGTTTAGTTCATTGTCATTGTGGTGGGAAGCAGGGGCATGCAGGCAGACATGGTGCTGGGGATGTAACTGAGAGGTCTACATCTGAACTCACAAGCAGCAGGCAGTGACAGTGGATGCACTGGTCAGGTTTGAGCCTCAAAGACCTCATAACCCATCTGCTAATGGCACAATTACTCCAACAAGGCCACACCAACAAATAGTGACACTTCCTTTGGGCCTATGGGGGCCATTTTTATTCAAACTTCGATACTGGGTTTTTAGTTATTTAAGTATCTTTGTACTCCATTTTAAAGTCTATTTAAGTTGATTAAGTACTTTTTAGATTTTATATGAACTATTATTCATCAATCCAACCATTGCCCCACATAATAATCCTCTCATCTTGGAGTAAGGGCACAAATAAAAGAGTGGGAGAAATTTATGCTGTGAATCTGATAATAAGGCTGTAAGAATCATCTTTAACTACTGGGAGTCCAACCCTGAGATACTGATATAAAACTCACAGTTCCAACGTATAAGGTGGTCACCCTTAATAGCAAAGCCAACAGCAACATTTTGAGATCTGAATAGTCTCTTTGCGCAGGTATCAGGGATGTCTGGAAATCTGTCAATTTATTCAAATTCTTCATCTTATTTTTTCCTCCTTTTCTTTTTTCCACTGTTACCCTCTATCTGCTCTACCCTCCAACCTTGAACAAAGCTCAGCATCTACTTGCCTCCTGTCTTCCATCATGAAATGAAGTCTATGTACTGAGCAAAATCCACTGGTGCATCTCAAAATCATCCAGTTTTAGGAGGGTGTTTGTAAAAATCAGAGGTGAAGGAACCAATCAGTCAACTGATTTTGAACTATAGCATCTCTACAATCATCAACACATGTGCCCATGGATAATTTTCAAGAAGACGGTAGGGTTTCCCAATTTAAATATTATGTTAATTGGCAGGAGCTCATGTTCCTCAAGAAACAGCTTTAAGTGCTAGTCTGGCTCTGGTACCATTTCATTATGGGAATCCTGCTAACAATGTGTCAAGTATAGAGACAGAACTAGGGAGAAAGGAGGCAATCCTTTTAATTTCTTCCCCAAAATTGTGTATTTTGGGATCCTGTATATCCTTTAGATAATTCTTGATATGGTAAAGTCTATAACCAGTTCTCCTAAGATGAAGGAAAACAATTATCCTATCATCAGATCTACTCAGCCCTAATAGCCTGTACTCCTTCTTCCTAGCCACCCATAGCATTGCTGCACTCAGGAATTCCTCCCTGTCTGCTCCAAATCTCACCCAATGCTGTTGCTCACTGTTCTCCCTACGTTTCATGTTCTCTTTCTCACCATGTGAAGCTGGAGAGCAGGGACTTTCACTGATTTGTTCTAATAGCACTCGCTGTTCTGAAAAGGAACCTGTCTTACTGTGCATTCATCAGTTGCTATTGTTGGTGCCGCCGTTATGGAAGTCGCCGATGTGGATGCTCCTCAAAAAGTCTATCAACCACATTATCCAGCTACACCACTTTTGGGCATATATCCCTTACTCTAGAGGTACCTGCTAATTCATGTTCAGGGGTGCTTATTCACAATCACCAGGAATCGACAGTAGAAACAATGGAAAATAAGTGTGGGACTTCTAGGACTGAGTGATTACAGTCCAGCTAATCCTGCTGAACTCTGAAACTCAGCCCATATGCCACTTTCTAATGTCCATCGTCTCTGACCTTGCCTGCTTTGTTTGGTGAGTTACTCTGAGTGTATGGTGTTGCGGTGTGGAGTAGTGCCTTGTTACGTCGCTTATGCTGCCCTTGAGCTTTGAATCTACTGCAGTTTTCTGACGTTTCTCAGAAGAGTGTAGCTTCCCTGATAGTCTAGAAAACCTCCTCAGGGCTTATTTTAAGCTGCCAAAGGTTTATTTTATGTGAATTTCTTCATTAGATCTTGTCTAATGCATGTCTGAAAGCTCAGAATCAAACTCAAACAGACTGTAAAGTCCATGCAAACAGGCATTCTCCTTGCTCCCACCCGTGACTGCACAACTATCACAAACTGGAAGAAAATAGAGATCTTCGGGATGAAAGCAGGGAAAACTGAAAAATCAAAGTCAGAGGCTGGCGAAATACTGACACACTGATTATACATGTCTTGCTGAATTTAATATTCACAGGTTAAAGGCTTTCAAAACCAGGTAACAGAGAGAAGACTCAATGATTAGGAATGCACACTGCTCTTGCACCCTAAGTTCATGTCTCGGCACACACACCTTGCAGTTCACAATCAGCAGTAACCATAGTCCAGGAAATCTTATGCCTTCTTTATGCCCTCAAGATCACCTATATTCATGTGGCTGTCTCTCTTCTCTAAATATACATAGTAAAAAAATAATAAAAGATATTTTAAAAAGGATTTCTACTGGACATGTAGTAGGCTTTCTCGGACTGCCAGCGCCCAAATCATGGCACGGTGACGTCTTAAATGCTAGAAATTCTTAACCTTTTCTTATGTCTGCCTCACTAACTCTTACTACTTATTTTAAACTTTTTCTTTTCATCTATATTTTGTCTCAGGGATTTTTACCTTTCTTTCATTCTGTATGTCCTCTTTCTCTGGCTTGTTCTGTGTCTGGCTTGTTGGTTGCTGCCTGACTGGCTAGTCCAGGATGTCTCCCTCTCTTTCTGCCTCATTCTCTCCTCTTGCCTCCTTCTCTCTTACTGAGCCTAGATTCCTCCTACTGCTTACACTTCCACCCTGCTATCCCTGCCTATTTCTCTCCTTCCTGGCTATTGGTCACTCAGTTTTTTATTAGACTGATCAGGTGCCTTAAGCAGGCAAAGAAACACATCTTAACATCATTAAACAAACGCAGTGTAAACAGATGTAACACATCTTTGTTGAATTAAAGTAATATTTCACATCACAGACTAGCTTTTAACTCCTCTCAATTCAACTAAATTAATTTAATTAGAGAAATTTAAGGTAAAAAAAACTACAAATGCGAGACTTGCTTCAGTAAGAACCCCATCATCTGATAAATCATATGGGAATCAAAACTTCCATTTCTGTTTGTCCATTCTACCATTGCTTCATCAGTTAAAACAACTGAGTAAAGATGATTTGAGATTGAAAGTTCAGCATGGCTCTAGACATAGCCTGTAGGCTCCTGTGCGCTTTATAGTGAGTGTCAGATTCAAGGCAAGTGCTCAGATGCCATGATACATCCCAGCCCTAATCCCACATTAAATTCTGCTTTGGGATCAGCAGGACCGATGTAGTGTGAAATGCATGTTGATCTTACACAGTGGTCAGACATCACGGGACATAATAGTCTCTGTTCTTAGACTCACTATTCCAAACCCAGGTCAAAAAAATACAAATGCTCAGAACAAATATGAATCACGCATTCAGACTTTAGTTTACCTGGGCAAAGGGGTTTAACCTTGACTGGATCTTCATTGCCACAGTACATTACACTTTAACTAGGCTATTTCCCCATGACACGACCTCAGAAAAGATCAGAGACAGCCGTGAAGGAAGTTAATGTGCAGTCTTATGACAGGTACCAAATATCATGCCAATGTACATGTCACAGAATAATTTGATGCATAAACCCTCGAGTCACATCGGTATCACAGGGAGTCATCTGAGGCACTCTTCTTAATCATTCTTCAGTCTTCTCTGCTATCACACAAGTCTTTCATTGAATTTATTCTGTAGTTTCAAGGGCATAGTTTCGCTAGAAGAGAGTTCTCTTGGCTTCTTGAAGTTCTTCCAGGCTATTAGAGCTCCAAGGTAAAGAAAGGCAGCATTCAGCTGGGATAATAAAGTCTCTCCGGCAGGACTCAAAATCTCTGGTCATTTCAAACCTACGAACACCCATTCTAAGAATTCCCTCAATACTTTTTGTCAAAAAATATCTGTCCACTTTTATGAATAAGCTCAAGAGATTTGTGCATCTTTAAGGAGAAGAAAATTTAGGAGACCATGAAGAAGAATGGCAATATTAGTAGTTTAGAGGTTAAAAGACATACTTACCTCCTGGATTCCTTATTATGCTGCAATTATTTATTATGTTTCACTAGTAGTGATATTTACACGTCTATATGATATGGGATGACAATGAATGAGTCATAGAAAAATGGGGCAAATGCTGTTTCAGCACAAATTATGCTTTTCCTATTATAATTCTCTATCGGGTCATTCATAGACCATCTCAGATAATTATGTGATTTTTATAGTCCTTTTTTGTATTGATTAGTAATATGATATAGCAGAAAAATAAATCATTTATTTTCAAGTTTCCTTAAAAATTATAAATCCTTTGTTATTTTAGGACAGAAAAAAGTCAATGACTATGGCTCTGATATTTTTAATGTACAAGTCCTGAGTAAGAACAAACACAGTAGTGTTATCTGTTTCCTGTTATTATACTTGGTATATCTATCAAAAGGACCCTCTACCTGAGATAACAACTGCTTCCTCATGACTCACTCTCTATATTTATGATTTAAAATACAGTATTGGTATATATTTGACCATAGACATTTGTCAATTTCCTATAAATTGGTTCTTCCAGAACTCTGGGAAAATAACAATATGATTGACATGGGAATTGTAAATATGAGAAAACTCACCTAACAAAGAGGAAAATGTTTCCCAAATGATAATGATATAAATACAGGACAACATATTTCTAAATCTGTAAGTTTGTTGCCACCCTTTCTTTATAACCAACATCCTCTAAAGTATCCACTTAAATTCTTTCACACCCTAGGTGTATGTATGGTGCTTGCTGGCATTTCAGAGTCTGCAAGAATGCTGCCACATATTCCCCGCTTATCTACATCGACTTCCGAATCCTCCATCCATAGATGCTTCATCAGTGGCTCTTTCCAAAGAAAGTCTGTTCGGCAGTCACACAATTTACAGATCCTGCTTCCATTGGAGAAGGTGGAGCTTTCTTTTTCTGCAATGTTTATTACTTATCAGGGTTGGTATTCCTCATTCATTATTAAAATTTTTCAGTTTAAGCCATTTTAGCTTCATAGTCTAAAATACTTCATATGTGTATACATATATGAATTTTTTTCTTGGCTGCCCTTAAAGATACACTATAGTAGTTCCACAGGGAGGTGACAAGATTGGGACTGTGTACAATGGTACAGTCACACTGAAAAACAAATTTTTCATCCTCAAGTGTTTAAAAGAAGAATATATGATCAAGAAGTACTACTTCTAGGTATATTGCCAAAAGACTTTAAAGCAGGTCCTAAAAGAGATTTATGCTTGTAGAAGAATTAATCCTAAAGGTTGCAAGGTCAAAATCCTAGGCTCCAGTGACATAGGATCAGCATAGCTAAATATAGTATAGTAATAGAACAAGATATTATGATCTACTAAAAAGGAGACATTCTAAAGCATACCCTAAAGTGAAGGAATCTTGCAGAAATTAGAGCAGTGAAACTAGGTAGGATCAAAAAAGAAAAGAAGCTACATTATTATGCATATAAAACATACTTAAAATTACAGAAGGATTGGTGAGATTGCTGAATTTTATTCATGGAATCGGTATAGGGTTACGGGCACCTTAATCGTTGTAAGTGCTTCAGTTTTCTCAGAGTTATGAAAGTGGGTGATATGACTGTGTCACACATTTGACACTGAACTGTACACTTTAAGGGCCAGGGTAGGAGCTGCAAAGATGTCTCAGTAGATACAGCATGTGCCCCCATAAGCAGGGAAATTAGAGTTGGCATTACTGGCATCCACATAAAAATTGGCAGAGGGTTGCAGTCCCCCTATAATCCTGTCTCTGTCCAAAAGATAAAGGCAATGATTCTTGGAGCAATTTGGCTAGCTAGACCAGTGGAATAAAAGAACTTTGGAAACATTTATAGATCCTTCTTCAGTAAGTGGATTGGAGAGAATTTGAGAAAGACATCTGTCATTAACCTTTGACCTCACTCATATACTCACATGTGTGCACTCATAACTATACATATATTTTGCACATACATGTAGACACACATACAATATACATTGCATTGCACAAAATTGTTAATACAATAAAATTTATAATAAAAATATGCATATATAAATATATATTAAAAATAAACTTGAAGATAAAAAATAGGTGCAGGTTACAAGTTAAAATCATGACAGCTTACAAAGACATGCTAGAGCCAGAGATTACATAAAGCCAGAATAAAGGGTCCACATCATAGCCTCAGTCTTTATTCACTAGCATTTATACCATTCAGTTGATCTTCCAGATTTGGAGAGGAGGGCCCTGAACACATGGAGAGTGCCAGCAAATTTAAAAGAATAGAATAACAATGCCAGGTTAGGTTTCTAAAACTTGTGAAGTACTTACATTTCTATCTACAATATTAATAAATTTATATGAAAGCAATATCATTTGCATATAATACCAAAAGTATGTATTTGGTACAGAGATCTGCATCCAGACATTATGCAGAGAATGAGAGACCTCAGAACACTCAGCACTAATCGAGATGTCTACATCAAGTCCCTCCCCTAAGGGCTCAGAGAGTCCTGTGGAGGAGAATTTGGAAAGAGTGTAAGATCCAGAGAGAATGGAGGACAGAAAGAAAACAAGGCCATCTAAATCAACATGATCAAAGTTCATATGAATTCATAAAGATGGAAACAGCGTGCAAAAAGGTCAGCATGGGTCTGCAGCAGGAAGCAGCATGCACACAGGTCAACACAGGTCTGCAGGAGGAAGCAGCATGCAGACAAGTCAGCACGGGCCTGCAGCAGGAAGCAGTATGCACACAGGTCAGCACAGGTGTGCAGCAGGAAGCAGCATGCACACAGGTCAGCACGGGCCTGCAGCAGGAAGCAGCATGCATATGTGTCAGCACAGGTGTGCAGCAGGAAGGAGCATGCACACAAGTCAGCACAGGTCTGCAGCAGGAAGCAGAATGCACACCGGGCAGCACAATCTGCAGCAGGAAGCATCATGCACACAGATCAGCATGGGTCTGCACCAGGAAGCAGCATGTATACGGGTTAGCATGAATCTGCAGCAGGTCTTCTGCACATATATTATGGCTTCCACTTTGGTGTTTTAAGGAATTCCTGAGGAAGGAACAAGGGGTATCTGTTTCTTATGCCTTCTCTTGGGGTATTTTCTTTATGTTTATTTGTTCCGAATGCTGATATGTTAGTTGTTCTTTTATCTTATTACTTTTTTTATTATCCCTCACAGTTCCCTTAGTTTTCTAGTGAGAGACAGAAAGGGTGTAGTTCCAGATGGGAGGGGAAGTGGGGTGTAATTGGGAAGGGTTGAGGAAAGGGGAAACATAATCAGGTTATACAGGAGAGAAAAAAAATCCATTTTCAAAAAAAAGTTTACATATACAAAACAAGCCTGAATTGGAGACATTCCTTCCCTGAGAAAGGATCCAAACTTCCTTCCAACATCAGCTTTGTTGACAGTAACCTGCAAGCAGCTTCAAACACAGACAAAGTGCTTCTATAAGAGTGTTACTTGTACAGGAATTTCATATACAGACAGGCACAATAGTGCATCCCATCATCATAGCACTTAAAAGCTAACGCTGGAGGAGGATGAGTTCCAGTCCCCCTGAGCTACTTTGTGAGAACAAGTCTCTTCCCTCTCTTTCCCTCTCCCTCTAGCTCTCTCCATTCCCCCTCTATCTCTCACACACAGACACACACACATATGAACGCACAAACAAGTCTAATGTATGAGACATACATTATGTTTACAGTATGATATGTGTGTTTCTTATCTATATAACATCTGAGCTAATAGATATGAATGACATTTAATTGCTTCTTGCCAGTTATTAGATTCTGAGAGAAAATCTCAACGTGAATAAATGTTAAAAAGAAGAAAACTGACAGACAAAATGAAAAGCAGGTCAAAATAAACTAAAGTTCAACCATGTTCTATGATACATTTCTGTGACAAGTTAATGCAAGCTTTTTCACTGACAGCTCCTAATCAAGAAGTATGTTCTATCCAACCACATAAAGCAAGCAAAGGGGAAATGGAGTACATTTGTGAAAGCATGGCAGATACACAAAATCCCTCAATAGTAAATTGGTAAGCAGAAGGGCTGCATTGCAAGATAAATGTGTTTTCAAATGTAACATTCCCACAATTCTAATTATTTCCATCTCCATGGCAACAGGTACCAACTATTACTGATATTCCATAAACAAGTCATTGATTTAAAGTGTCATTTGACCACCAAAATGTGTTTCTAAATTTGCATTATATAGTAAATTACAAAGGATCCATAAGTTTGTTGCAGGGGTGCTAGAGAGGATAAAAGCAAGATGCAAGTGATATGGGCTGTAAATTAAAAAAAAATGAAGAAGGGCCTTCAACTCAGGTCAGTGGAGAGAGGTCAATACAGAAAGAGAAAGAGGGATGAGGGACAAAGACTGTTAAGGTTGTTTGATAAACCTCAAGCAATCATATTATCATATCTACCTAAAATTAATTATATACACTATATATAAGTCTTAAGGAATGTTATACCACTTGGACTAACAAGTCTTCAGACAAGAACCACAGATTAATAAAACTCCAGGACAAGGGAAAGGAATCCTCCTTTGAATTGTTGGTCAGGGTAGCCCAAGTGACTCTCAAACCAGTGTCATCAGTGCGGCCTTTCAGTTGCTCTCAATGCTCTACGGTAGGCCTCTGTTGTAGAAGACACTGTATAAGCACACTTAAGATGCAGGACTCAGCTAAAAGTTTCATTTTCTTTTAGACTCTTGAAATTGGAAAATGGTACAAGTAAATCACTGTATGTGACCATTGATATTCACTTGTTTTCTCTATATCTGCTTGTGAATGCCAAGACTTTCGCTTTTGTCTTCAGTGTCTTAAAATTATTGCCATGACATTTCTAATTTCACTAAAATGCTTGTTATTGATCGTGAAAATATAGGTAAAAATTTACAACACTGTGAAATTCTTTTGTATACCTGTGCAATCAATCATGAGTCAAGTCTATTATAGTAGAATGCAAAATGTATGTTTTATTTAGACACATAATTTTATCTTAAAATTAAAGTATCTTACTGCCTGAAACAAAGCACATGTACAAAAATGTCATATTGCTAGAAGATATTGAATATTTTAGACAGACATGAGGCTTTGAGGTAGAGAGTACTAGAGTAAAGAAAAATCACTCAATTACTCAATAAAGGATATGTGAAGAATGCAAGCATCCATTTAAAAATACCTACAGTCTTTATTTGTCAGTTTCCCAAATATCTTTTCTAGATTTAATAAACCTAGTTAAATAAAGTAGAATGTAGAGAAACCAATGATAGTATGGACACAGAAAAGTAATGACAAATAGGTATATCTACTATAACAAAAAGAAGTGCACAACTGCTTGTAAATATGAGAAAGATGGATAAATCAAGTTCAGAAATTAGGCATGTTTATGTGTGTGTGTGCCATGTATAAAGACATAATAAGACATTTCATAGGTATATAAATGGTCATAGATTTCTTTTTAAATGGGAGAGCTATGGGAGATAGAGAACTTGGCAACAATCATAGATATGGGTAAAGGTTTTATTAGAAGATAAATATCATGAGTAAAGGAATGACATCTTCATGCAGAATTAGATAGATAGTCATTGAAATATCAGGCTGTTCTTCCTCATGTTTAACATAAGAAGAATTTTAGTGACTATATTTCTTGCTCCCCTTGCATTATTTAAGTAAATTTACCCAGTGGCTTTTCTGGACTAATATCTATAAAGCAATTAATTAGTATCACATCCATGTTGACTCAGTAATTTTGGTCATGGTAGAGGTACTGTATGAATCATCAGACCTCTCAGATCAATCCTTGAATGACAGCTTCACCTTGGAGCACCTTGTTCTAATATCTGCAAAGAATTTCACACCAATGACAAATTTATTTGGTAAGCTATTAAGATTGCAGGATTATTTTTATAACAACCTATCAAGTATTATCCTAGCTTTGTAATTGTTAAATTTCCATTGTTCAATACAGAATATAAAATATAGTATCAATAAATAGATATTTCACTTTAAGTTATGTACTTAAGGTGGCTGAGATGTTAATGAACTTTTTAAGTCATACATGGGAAATCAATATAAATTTCTGTACTAATAAATTAAGTACTAGCCAATTAAGTGTATCTTCTAAAAACCTTGCCTTGGGTGTATTCTAAGATGTAGTTTTTTGTGGCCAACACTTTAAGGTGGGCCAGTAATGCCCCACACATATGTGAAATAAGGGTGAGAGGGATTTGTGTGACTCATTCACCACTTGTGATTTTCTTAGTCTCCCAAGTAAGGTACTTACAGTCAAATTAAATCTTTCATTAAGTATCAACCAACTGGAAAGTGGGTGTTTGGTTTTCAGACTCTCCGGGGAGTCACTGGCAATTGGATTTTATAATTTTTCTAATCCAGAATATTTTCCATTACCATTGTGTTAGTGTTTTGTGATTGTAACAAGGCAAAATTCAGAATCTTAATGGTTAATTAAAATGTTCATTTGAACAGAATTATTTTTCTAGGATAGATAAAATAATGTTAGCAAAGAATTTTATTAATAGAATTAAAAAACTTTATTAGTCATTTTAATATTTGATTATGTATTTCATCCAATATCAAAAAGATGCATAAATTTATGTTTCTTCTCCTCCAAATAATCTAGCACAGATTTCCTATATTAGACAAAAGATTTAATACTTTCTACATATTGATTGTCTGCATGAGATGAATAAAGTGATCATCATACTCTTTGTAGTCCAACAGTCCTCTAAAATCATGTGATACAAATCCCTACACAGTCTGGCATTTCGGTCAACTACTGTAGAGTGGTAAAGTGGGAGCTCTGACACTTGAACTAGAATTACAGCTTCCCAGTCCATGGAAAACCATATGACTTTGTGATGTTTAGACATTTAATCAATCTATATCTAAAGACTCCTCCAATATGAAACATAGTCCAACTGTCTCATATTCCAAGGTTTCAATGGAGGTTTCATTGTAAAATTATAAAGTATAATCAAATAATTAATTACAGATTCACTTCTAGACAGTGAAGTACTATGTCCTGGTATCCGTTAGAGCTTTGATCTACACACAAGTGAAAAGAGAGAGGTTGCTACAGACAGCCATATCCATTCCAGATAATACAGAACAATGATCTCCACCCCAGGCAGATGATATGTGCACATCTCCAAATAAGTTACTTCCCCTGAAAGCAGAACCATGGGGCAAGATTCTTCTCTTGTACTACTAAAGCACACACTCACTGATACCTTCACTGAGGAATTCTATGTCAGAGAAGGTACAAGGAAATAGGGATTCTCAGAAACTGTCAACAGCAGCACATTTTGATACACATTTAGGGCCTGACTACACAATGGCAGCAAGACAGGTATCTTTGAACAATTTATTCTAACAACACAGTATTCTCCTACCAACTCTACACTGGTGGGCTGGAAGCCTGAGATTAAGAATTGAAAGCACAACAGATGTGCCACTATGTGTAGAACCAGGTAGCTGAGGAGATGGATTTGAAAGAATCATTTTAAACATGCTAAGTTCATTTTTCATGTGATTTCCATATCTAATCATACGCTTAAGGCTGTGGTATCAGAAAGAGATATAAAATGTTTACTACGAAAATAATTTTTCAAACCTAGGCTCATTACTCTGATCCTTATACATGACATGAGCAATAGTGAAATATCAATTACATTTTACAGATGAATTCCTGACTGTGGAATATAAGTTAATTATACAATCTGATCGACCTTATTAAGTCATATGTAACTAGATACAGTGACTCATAAGTTTACCAGGGCAAAAATGTGACCCTTTGCTTAGCAGAATTTATCTGCCTGGCAACTAGGCCTCGGTGGATTCAAAATACATGAGTTACCAATTCTCATAAAAACCTTCTTCATTAGCCAAGTTACTTCTTTCTTCTTACAACAATGACTGATCTGACACCCTACAACGAAACCACAGTAAAGAAAGAACTGTGACTTGGTTGAATGAGGACACATACGTGCTCTCTAAAAGCTAACCGGTGTCACCTGATAGCTGTACTAGCATGCACCCCTAAATATAGTATGAAAGTCAAATGATCTCAATTTTCTTAACATGAACTTTAAGCCTGTCCATTTATTTCATACATAGGTGAAAGAGTCATTGATTATAGAAATGTACATTCTCTTGGCTGGTTAGACACAGAGTTGTAAGCAACTGAAAATAGATTATGTCTGGATTTATGGTACTGTACCAAAAGTATTTTTATCTTTCTGACATATACTAGTGTTTATTGGAAAATACTTTCATTTTGAGATCTGAACACATAAATGAGAAGAAAAATTAGTGGATAACTGCATGCCAGAATTTCATTTTGATTATCCCAGGGCTACTGTAGAGATTGAGCAGGAGAGTCATGATGTCAGATATGATGATTGTGAATACACTCACTCCTGACTTTGTGAAGGACTCATGTACTTTTACCACCACTGAATTATAACCTATCAGTGGCATATGCATTCACTAGGTCCTTCCTGTGTCACTATTACTTAAGGATATGAGTTGATCATTTCTAAATAACTAAGTTACATTAGAACTTCTGAACTCTGTGGAATGGCGATTTCCTTTAACTGAAGGTGGTACCTTCTGTAGCTAGTATATCTTTGTAAGATGTGCCTGAGCTATACATGTGGTGCTGTATGCATTGCCCCACTACCTGTGGCAGAGAAAAAGTAGTAATCATGACCTCAACATGGGATTATCATACAAAGCATCCAGAAGGAACCATCTTAAGCATAGAAGAAATGGCTACTACAAATTACAGAAAGTGGCTAGACAAATTATAAGCTGAAATCTAGTTTCTTGTGAGGATTGATTTTTGTACAGTTACTCAATAGCTGAAATTATAATCCTATGTATTTGTTACCTAGAAAGTTAATTCCTGAAACCAAGCATGGAAAAGTAAGAATTATCCCTTTTATCATCAGTCACAGTTAATATTCTGTAAAATGCATTCCTTCATCCCTTAAACTTAATTCTTATACTAGGGAAAATACTAACATTCCTAAACAGTCTGGAGTTGTAGTTCACAGTGTATCTTAGAAACATACAGCAGTTTAGTGTTGGTTGAAGTGAACATTTATAATGTCAATAAAGAGTCAACATAGCTCCCAAACTGATACAAACAAGAATAATTTTGGTAGCCAAGAGATCCAACAGGTTATCACTCAGTGTTTCCACACCCAGTTCTGAGAGTAATGTAGGAAACACAGTAATATAACCCCAAAACACAAAAGATATTAAATATTATACAACAGGAAAACTAGCATTTACATCTTTCAACTACATAAGTCACTTGGTCCAATCATATGATTGCTCTAAGGTGAGGGAAATTTTCCAGAAATAGTGTAGAAAAGAGATTCCAAATTATGATGGCTGCCTCATGACCAACTACAGTCATTGAGACATAGATGACTTAGTAGTGTCTCTTAAATAAAGCTTTCCAAGGAGTGCAGTTGCCAACATTGTTAAGAAAAGAAAATTCTCTAACATGATTGATTTATTTCACCATTTACAGAGAAAACAATATTTGTTATTTTGTTTTAAGGGCTACAGAAAATGGGGGACCTAAACCCGTTTAGAAAAAATAACTTTGGTGGTGAAAAGAAAATGAAATAGAGAGCAAAAGAGCATAATGTTATACAAAAAATGCACGTATTTCCCTTTCATCTTGACAAAACTAAATATAAGTAGATTCTAAAAGTGTGTTAACCATAAATATCTGGAAGGTAAGGAATAACGCAGGTGTCTTCAAGAATCCCAGAACACTCCACGGAGGTTTAAAACACCTCCTAAAATCAGGGCATAAGAAATGGAAACAAAAAGTGGCAGAAAAGTTATTCATTTCTTAAATATAATAGGTATTAATTCTTAATAAAATAATAATCCTTCTGTGTCATGAAATGAAAAATGTTTCTATAGTTAGATTTATAACATAGAATAATATTTCCTTGAAGAATCGTTGATAATATCAACAAGTGTCTTAATCTAAAGCTGAATCTTGACTTACTTATATATCTTATGACAAAAATCAATAAAATACAGAGAAAGATATATATATGTAGTTAATATTACCATATTTTGCCATTTAAATATTTTTCAAGAATTATAAGCTGAAATATTCAGCTCTGTAACAATTTTTTTCACGGTTGATGATGACAATAATGACCACAATGAGAAAAGTTGGTACTGCAATGGTATCTTAGTACATTCTCACCTACTAAAACTCACATCTATTCTAAGAGCAGCACATATTTTATTTCACTAAGAAACTGAGTTTATACCAAATTTCCTGATTCAAATTTTAGACTCTCTTTCAATGTGTTAAATTACTTCAGTAAACAAATTTGACAATGGACTCTAACTAGTTGAATTTGATTAAAATATATTAAATAAACGAAGTTGTGAGTGATGTGAACTGTTATCATACTCCCTATTTGCAAAACACTCATTCACTGAGCAATACTAAGAACAAAGGAAGAAAAGTCTGGGGCTCAGAGAGAAAACAAAGAACAGACTCACAAGCAGAAATCAAAACAGATCAAGTTATCTAGCATTTGTTCCAAGGCTTGGTAGAACTCTCTGTACTCCAGGCATATGACGGCACACCCCTGAGAGGACAATAAAATAAAAGCCAACATCTTTAAAGTTGCTGGAATATAAAATGAAAGACCCTAAATATTATAAATGTCAATATACTTTAAAAGTATATAAATATTTAATACAATGTGAACAAATGTATAAACAGTTTATTACAAAAGACAAATCTGAGATTGGCTATTTCTTTTCTTAGAATAAGCAAACATAATGAATACATAGAAATCTGTCCATGCCAAACACTATTTTAAGAAAAATCTAAAAAGAAATTTAAATTATAATATGACGTATTCATGAACACTAACTGATGAATAGAAATTTATTTTAAGTATAGGAAAAATAAAAGCATAGATAATCAAATATATTTAAAATGTAAGAATTTCTGTGTGGCAAAATCATCATAAACCCTCAAGCCATCATTCTACGTCCCCACAATCATTAGTTTCTTGTTATCAGCTACTTCAAGAAGAGCACCATCCACCCCAATACTAACAAACAAAAACATGAAGGGATCTTTATTTCTCTTACAGTTGGCTTCAAGTAAGTGTATAAGTTCTGCTTGATGAGATATGAATAGTGTTTTCTTTGAAACGTAAAAAGCTTTAGAATATTAATTCTGCAGCTCCCTCACCGAAGGATTGCACTCCCTTTGCTTGCTTTACTTTGCATGATGCTGTCTTGAGGGTGAATATTGTCGTAGACTACACAGATAGATGAAAATAAATGCTGTAAGGGGGGTTGGAACAGCAAGGAAGGTTCTTGGTGAGATTTGTGAAGAATAATACCACTGCTGAGCATACAGACCACTGCTCAACTCTAGACCTTTCTATTATGGCTAAACAACAGGGCACTCTGAATCTGTGGGTTCAACACCCACGAATTTCATCTCTGCAAAGCACCTTCAATGAACATATATACAAGCATGTTCACTTGTTATTGCTACATAATTAAATACTGTGGCATAAAAATGCATATATGTCATTTGAATGTCTTGTGCACTAAAAGTATCTGGGGATGATTGAAAACACAGAATGGATGTATGTTAACTAAATACTTCATGAGAACTGGAGCACCTGTGGGTTAAGGTACCCATGAAAGTCCTTCATGACAAAAGATAGGACTTCATCTTGCTCTTGTCACAATTTTTGGAAAGTCTAAATAAATTCAGTTGAGTGAATAATTTATTAAAACTTTCACAATTTTAGTGATTCTAAAATGATTATATTGAATTTTATTGACAGTGAATTGGTGCATTCACCTAGAAGGTGACAAAAACACCATCAGTTCAGCTGTTTGGTTTTTTATAGGAAGAAGATCTTTAGATCTACACCTTGAGCAATAAATAATTCTATTTTCCTAAACCGAGGAAAGAAAGCTTGAGTGTCACATAAATTGTATTTGTTAAAATTACATAAAATCATTCACTTTGAATTCATATACATAATTCATATATCACCACAGGTACAAATTCCACTCAGATATAAATTTATCATCTAAAGATAGTGAAAAGTGATGCAAAGAAATAGCATATATGATCTAAATATTTACCAGTTTTAATCATATCAGGTCAATAAACATTTGCTGAGCACACTTGTGTATACTCAGTCAAATTCTAGCTAACTGAAAGAAGAAAATGACTGTGCATCACAACTTCCCTAAAAAAATCATAACAAGATTTTGCTAATTGGGATAAATATGATCACTTCCACACTGTTACAGGACTGGCAGTGTTAGAAAAGATAACATAAATAAGTTGGAATTACCAGTCACGTGTTCAATGAGTAGTACAAGTGCTTCTTAATTAAGAAGTCAAGAAATGGGCTTAAACTTTCCCCCAAAGCAATATGCCTTACCCCCTCTGAAGATTGGATGAGGGGGTGGGGGTAAGGAAAAGTAGAGGGATGGGATGAGGGGAGGGAGTAGGAACTAGGATAGCTATGTAAAATGAGAAAAAATAGTTTGTTTTGCTTTTAAAAAAATAAAATAAAAAAGAAATGGAAAGACATGAGCTAGGATATAAAGAAAGCTTGCCAAACTCTTTTTATGAAGCTACAGTTACCCTGATACCAAAACCACACAAAGACACAACCAAGAAAGAGGATTACAGACCAATCTCACTCATGAACATTGACGCTAAAATACACAATAAAATAGTGGCAAACCGAATCCAAGAATACATTAGAAAAATTATCCATTATGATCAAGTGGGCTTCATCCCAGAGATGCAGGTCTGGTTCAACATACGCAAATCTATCAATGTAATCCATCATATAAATAAACTGAAAGATAAAAACCATAGGATCATTTCACTGGATGCTGAAAGAGCATTGGACAAAATTCAACACCCCTTTATGATAAAGGTGTTGTAGAGATTGGGTATACGAGGATCATACCTAAATATAATAAAAGCAATATATAGTAAGCTGACAGCTAACATCAAATTGAACGGAGAGAAACTCAAAGCCATTCCACTAAAATCAGGAACACGACAAGGCTGTCCACTCTCTCCATACCTCTTCAATATAGTGCTTGAAGTTCTAGCAATAGCAATAAGACAACATAAGGGGATCAAGGGTATTCGAATTGGAAAGGATGAAGTTAAACTTTCGTTATTTGCAGACGATATGATAGTGTACATAAGCGACCCCAAAAACTCTACCAAAGAACTCCTACAGTTAATAAACACCTTTAGTAATGTGGCAGGATACAAGATCAACTCCAAAAAATTGGTTGCCCTCCTATACACAAAGGATAAAGAAGCAGAGAGGGAAATCAGAGAAACATCACCTTTCATGATAGCCACAAATAGCACAAAATATCTTGGGGTAACTCTAACCAAGGAAGTGAAAGACCTATTTGACAAGAACTTTAAGTCTTTGAAGAAAGAAATTGAGGAGGATACCAGAAAATGGAAAGACCTCCCCTGCTCTTGGATTGGGAGAATCAACATAGTAAAAATGGCAATTCTACCAAAAGCAATCTATAGATTCAATGCAATTCCCATCAAAATCCCATCAAACTTCTTCACAGACCTTGAGAGAACAATAATCAAGTTTATATGGCAAAACAAAAAACCCAGGATAGCCAAAACAATCTTATACAATAAAGGAACTTCTGGAGGCATTACCATCCCTGACTTCAAACTCTATTACAGAGCAACAGTATTGAAAACAGCTTGGTATTGGCATAAGAACAGAGAAGTCGACCTATGGAATCGAATAGAAGACCCAGATATTAACCCACAAACCTATGACCACCTGATATTTGACAAGGGAGCTAAAGGTATACAATGGAAGAAGGAAAGCATCTTTAACAAATGGTGCTGGCATAACTGGATGTCAACCTGTAGAAGAATGAAAATGGATCCATATCTATCACCATGCACAAAACTCAGGTCCAAATGGATTAAAGACATCAACATTAATCTGTCCACTTTGAACCTGATAGAAGAGAAAGTGGGAAGTAGTCTACAAGATATAGGCACAGGAGACCACTTCCTAAGCAGAATCCCAGGAGCGCAGACAATAAGAGAAACAATGAATAAATGGGACCTACTGAAACTGAGCAGCTTCTGCAAAGCAAAGGACACTGTCAGTAAGACAAAATGGCTGCCTTCCGACTGGGAGAAGATCTTCACAAACCACTCATCAGACAAAATATCTGATCTCCAAAATATACAAAGAACTCAAGAAACTAGACAGTAAAACTCTAATTAACCCAATTAAAAAATGGGGTACTGAACTGAACAGAAAATTCACAACAGATGAACTTCGAATGGCCAAAAGGCACTTAAGTTCATGTTCAACCTCCTTAGCGATCAGGGAAATGCAAATCAAAACAACTTTGAGATATCATCTTACACCTGTCAGAATAGCCAAACTCAAAAAACACCAATGATAGCCATGCTGGAGAGGATGTGGAATGAGGGGAACACTCATCCATTGTTGGTGGGAATGCAAACTTGTGCAACCACTGTGGAAATCAGTGTGGCGGTTTCTCAGGAAACTGGGAGTCAACCTCCCTCAGGACCCAGCAATTCCACTCTTGGGAATATACCCAAGAGATGCCCTAACATACTACAAAAGCATTTGTTCAGTTATGTTCATAGCAGCACTATTTGTAATAGTTAGAACCTGGAAACAACCTAGGTGCCCCTCTATAGAAGAATGGTTAAAAAAGGTGTGGAACATATACACATTAGAGTTTTACTCAGCGATCAAAAACAATGACATCTTGAATTTTGCATGCAAATGGATGGAAATAGAAAACGCTTTACTGAGTGAGGTAAGCCAGACCCAAAAAGAGGAATATGGTATGTATTCACACATATGTGGATTCTAACCATAATTAAAGGTCTTTGAGCCTATTATTCGTGATCCTAAAGAAGCTAAATAAGAAGGTGAACCTGATGAAAATCATGTAGCTATCTGTCTGGAGATTGGAAATAGACAAGAGTCCCAGGTAACCTCGGGTGCCTGAGGGGGTGAGAGGGTTGTTGGAAGGGGAGAGGGTTAGAGAGAAGGGAGTAGGGGAGGAATGGGGAAAGCTCGGTGGACTGGGATGGGGGGAGGGAGGAAGGATGGATATGGGATCAGGGAAGAATATATTTCAACTAAGGGAATCATTTTAGGGTTTACAGGAGACTTGATTATAAAGGGGATCCCAGGTCCAAGGAGAGATCCCCAGATTGTTCTCTGGACAGAAGAGAGGGTGCCTGAAAAGGTCTAGGCCCATAACCATACTGATGAATATTCTGCTTATCACCATAGAACCTTCATCTGGCGATGGATGGAGATAGAGAGAGAGACCCACATTGGAACACTGGACTTAACTCCCTAGGTCCAAACGAGAAGCAGAAGAAAAGAGAACGTGAGCAAAGAAGGCAAGACCAGAGGGAACTTTCATCTGATGATGGATGGCGATACAGATGGAGACCCACATTGGAGCACCGGATGGAGCCCCCCAAGGTTCAAATGAGGAGCAGAAGGATGAAGAAAATGAAAAAGGAAATAAGGACTGCGAGGGATGCGATCACCCACTGATACAAGGGGACTGATCTAATGAGAGTTTACCAAGGCCAGTTGGACTGGGACTGAACGAGGACGCGATCCAACCGGATTTTCTGAATGTGGCCGGATTCTCTGAATTTTGCTGGCGTGGAGTCTTTCTGAAAAGCCATTGACAAAGACACTGGGACTTGTTTCCTCTGCATATACTGGATTTTGTGGATCCAGTCTGTCTGGACACTCACCTCTCTGGACCTGGAGGGAGTGGGGAGGAACTTGAACTTCCCACAGGGCAGGAAACCCTGACTGCTCTTAGGGATGGAGAGGGAGGAGGAGAAGGAGTGGGGGAGTGGGAGGGTGTTGGGAGGAGGGGCAGAAATGGAAACTTTTATAATTTAATAAAATTTCTTTCAAAAAAAAAAAAAGTGTGACAGATCTCGGCTAGGGCCCTCTTGGTTCTGGCACTGTGCTCCTGCTCCCAGCTCCTGCTCCTGCTCCCAGCTCCTGCTCCAGCGACTAGGCTCCCTTTGTTAGTCTTCTGCTGCCACTTTAAGAACTAACCATGCCCACCCCAGCCACTTTTGGACCTCCCTCACAGCCATCTTCTCTCTCTTTCTGGTGTGTGCATGCGTGTGTGTGTGTGTGTGTGTCTTTGTTTTTTCTGTTTGTCTATGTTTTCCTTTCTTTAAGTAATAAATGTCTAGCTTTATATATAGCCTTATGTCCATTTACTTTGCCGTCCACCGCATCCAGCCGCCTGACTCTGCTGCTCGCTTGGGGACCCTGACTCCCCCTGCCGCATGGCGCTGCCACTTGCAGCTGCTCCGTGAGCTGCCCGGGACATCCCACCATCATACTATTTTTAAAAAGAACAATATTGGTGCCGGGACTGGAGAGATTCACCCGCCAATGGCCAGGGTTCCAGCTTTACCTTTCGTCCGGGACTCTGACCACCAACTTCCGGGATTGAATCAGACTGAGGGCCTTCCTCAACCCTGCCAACTGCCTGGACTCCTTCCTACAAAGAACACCGGCTTCTAATTGTAAGTTTCCTCACTCCAGTCAGCTTATCTGAGCCTTTTTAACCCGGGATTGACCAGTCCTCCTGGTGTTTCTGGGCTGGGGTGGGGGGTACTTCTCCGCCCCATCGCTGGTGTCCATTATGGCTTGCGTCCGCTGCTAAGCCTGTGACTGGGACAGCTGGCCTGGCCAGCTCCCACCATTCCCGTAACTGGGAACCCGGGGTTCCCAGGCTTCTTCCTCTTTATTTCAGTCTTTTCTTCCTTCCTACCTTTCTCGCGAATGTAATTGGCTGATCCAGTTTGGCCTTTAGCATCCCACATGGGCACTCGGATGCCTGGGCACATGGTTTTGGATGTTCAATTTGCATCTCACCTAAACGGGGAGCCGTTCCCCATAGGCTCGAGATGCCATGGTTTTTGCGGGATTTTCACTGTCTTGACCTGGGAAAGCAAGTCGTATCAGCCTAAATATGCCTTAAATTATCTGTTTATGCAGGTTATTCACGATTCAGACTCTGCATAACAACCAGGCGGCCCCGGGCTTTTAAAATTCCCGCGGTCTTTCCATTCAAGCCACAACACGTGACCGCCGCCATGTTCATTGGGGTCAGGTGACTTTATCACTAGATTCACTGAGAGCCAGATCACGCGACCAGGCCCTCCCACTGTTATGTATGTCCCGCTTTCCCCTCCCCCTCCTCAGTGTTCACTGAAATCCTCTCCTTAGCTGTGATTACAGGTGTTTTGCATACTGACATGCTTTCTGATAGGGCCCATCAGAGAGCATGCATTCTGCCTAATTCCTGTTCTCTATGTATAATGATTGTTCATTTCATCTCGTTTCAGACTACAAAATCATAAACTGGTATGTATTTTTAAGCTGTTTTCTACCATTGTCGGTTCTGCCACTAATCTTAATGTTACAAACAGTTTTTTTCTTTCTGTCTGTCTTTTTACAAATGTGGATCTTACCTATTAAGAGTCAATACAGCCAAACTCAAACCCAGTCTTCCAGACAGATTCTATACTGCAGCTATACCTAATAATCAGCCCTCAACTGCTCAGAGATCTGGGAAATGCGATATTTAAATGTTTAATTATTTAAAAAACTTTTCATAACAAAAAGAGACAGGTTGGCTCCTAGCAAGCACTCTGTTTCCTCCGAGAAGACAGAAGACCAACGTCCATCTGCAGTTTGCTTCGACTGCCAAGCGCTGACCATTGGGCAAAAACTGCCTATCACCTAAACTGGAGACCTCCAAACGTGGACAGGATCACTGGAATCGATAGCCTAGCTGCCCAGGGTCAAGGTAGGCCTGTCTTCCTAAAGATTTCTTGGTCCATAGGGTCTTCAAAAGCCTGACTGGTTCTGCACTAAACAACAAAGGTCAAATACAACCTTCAGCGACCAGGGAGGACCAAAGAGTAGCTCTAGGTGCCAACCAAGTAAGTTCTCTGTCATTTTTTAATCAGTAACTCAAGTAAAATCTTATCCTTCTCAAAGATCTCTGACAGTCTGATAGCTGAGAGGTTTTTCCAGGTTGTCTCAACAAATAAAAATACTTTTCATTATAATTTCTGTTTTTACAAACCCAAGGAGTTCTTAATACAATATATATGTCTAAAACTTCTGGTTTTCTTTTAAGTTCCAGGGAGCTGAATTAAAAACCCATCGTAAACAGGTCAGATACAAATCCCTCAATTCCCTGGTCCTAAAAATTTTTTTCTCAATTTAACTTTGTCCTCTGTTCTGCCAACACCCTAACCAGGTACAAGGGACATTTCCAGGCCACAGACACCTGTCCTGCCGGGAGCAGAGACCAACTATGCCAGGATGTGTCCAACACCCAGCTTCTCTCGGATCTCCTTCACCCCCAAACCCCCCAAAGACGACGCCCACAAATCAGCTGGAAGCAGTCTTGAGAATTCGCCGCCCCAATTCCTTCAACCTGTAAAGTCTAACCTTCTACTTTTTATTATAAAAAGGATCCGGGAATGCCATTTTAAGAACTAACCACGCCCACTCCAGCCACTTTTGGACCTCCCCCGCAGCCATCTTCTCTCTCTCTCTCTGGTACACGCGTGTGTGTGTGCGTACATGTGTGTATGTGTGTGTGTCTCTGTTTTTTCTGTTTGTCTATGTTTTCCTTTCTTTAAGTAATAAATGTCTAGCTTTATATATAAAAAAATAAAAAAGTAAAATAAAAAAGAAATGGAAAGACATGAGTTAGCATATAAAGAAAGCTTGTGTCACAAATAATGTGTAGTTTAGGCTTAAGACATGAGCAAAATTGTAGTGTGTAGTAAGAGGGCTACTTGCTTGTTTGCCAGCTACCTACCTAGCAGCTCAGACCCAAAATAAGCACACAAAAACTTTATTAATTAAATCACTGCTTGGCCCATTAGCTCTAGCTTCTTATTGGCTAACTTTTACATATTAATTTAACCTATTTCCTTTATTTTATCTTTTACCTCATGGTCTACCAGCAAAGTTTACTCATGGCCTACCGGCAAGTTTCCAACTAGTAGCTTGAGTCTTTCTCCTCTGGAGGCTCCAGGGCTTTCTCCAAACTGTCTTCCTTCCCCCAGGATTCAGTTTAGTTTTCCCCACCTACCTCTGTTCTGCCCTGCTCAGGTATAGTCTCAAAGCAGTTTCTTTATTCACCAAGGGTATTCACAGCATACAGAAGGGAATTCCACTTCACTGGTAGAGTAAATAGGTGGGAATTGCACCCAGAGAAATATCATAAAAAATGTCTGTGAAATAAGTAGTCATGACACATGGACAAAGAAGCTAGGTTTGGAAGCTTCATAATTTAGAACAACAAAAGGAAGAGTGTGGCCACCCCAAAAGGTCAAATTTTGTTCCAATGTGCTAGGTAAATACATATTAGTAATTTGGTATAATCAAAGAAATCAGTCAAACCTGAGCAAATAGCTAGGACTATAGCAGACACACATAGCTTATTAACAAAAATATATAGCAAGGATTCTGAGTCTTTTTAGGGTCAAAAAATGTTGGAAAATTCACACAAGTCTCCTGTGACCAAACAGAAATTATTTAAATGAGTATTTTAACAATTAGATTCTAAGATCATTGCTGGTTTTCATACAGTCTGGCTTTGCTAGGTCTGGACCACTTGCCGACCGAAGGCTGTCTCTAACTCATGGAGTATAGATATAATAGTGCAGGGGTGTCAAATCTGTGACTGTGATTCACAAACCTGTGACACTTCTCTTACACGAAACTTTTCTTGCTGGCTTTGATAAAGCGAGCAGTCAAGCAGGGTGACTCTGAGCAGACAGCTAGAAACTGTTCCCTTTAGGGGAACAGCTCTGAAGAACTGAAGCTGCCAAAGCTGTACCAGGAGGATGCAGACCAAAGAATGAGACCATATTCCTGGTAACATTGCAATTAAAGTCCTGTGCGATGCAGTAAAGCAAAACCCCAGCCATCTGCTGAAATTCAGAATAGGGTAGGTTGAGTACATTGCTGGTTAATGTTTGTCAACTTGACCCAAACCTGACAGATCTAGGAGGAAGAATCTCAGCTGAGAAGATGTCTCTACCAGACTGCCCTGTGAACGTGCCTGTAGGGTACTTTCTTGATTACTGGTTGATGGGAGAGGCTTCAGCACACGCTAGGCAGTGCTGCCCTGGGGTAGGCAGTTCTGGACTGCGTGGGGAAGGAGAGTGGGCAAGTCATGTAGAGGAAACAAGCAAGCAGAGTTTTCAGTGGTGTGCGCTCCAGTTTCTGCCTCTAGGTTCCTAACCTCAGTTCCTACCCCGCTTCTCTCTGTGATGGACAGTAACCTGCAACCTGAAACAAAGCCTTTCCTCCACAAACTGTTTCTTAGCCGCTGTTTAATTATAACAACAGGGAAGCAAACCGGGACAAGGACTTTGCTCCTCTCAAAACACTTCTGTTATTTTCCAATTTTCTTTTGAGGTTTTGTGGAACGTTTAGCATTTCCAGTTCTCTGGTACTGGACCACATACTTAATGTATCTGTGGGGCAAGAAAATGCGTGTTCCAACTGTGACTCTGGAAGGAGCTACAGGTAAAAGACAGACTAAACCAGTCAGTGCTTGACTTCTTGAGCACTGAGATGACTTTCACTCTATTCCAGATATGCCTCCTCATGAAAGTCGGAATGGGAAGTCCCTTAGTCATCGAGAGTCAGGGTTATAGTGACATTTAAGAAAAAGTCTCCCACCTGTGACTTCTGTTACTCAGTCTGGGATGCATGTGTCGACATAAGAATGACAATGCAGGTAGCTCTTGGGGTACCAATGTCATGTAAAAACTAAAGATCCTACTCATCGGGATTAGAAAAGATCGTTCTCATGGGCTCACAACAAAGTTCTCTGAGAAGTAGACCAGAAGGAGATAACTGATGTTTTTAGATGCTTATCTCATGCCAATTCTCTTAGCACTTTACAAAGACTAACTCATTTGATTACCTTTAAATTGTATAAATACTTCTTTATTTACATTTTATAGATGGGGAAGAGACGATAAATAATTTTCCCAAGTTCAGAAGTAACTAAAGTGGCACAACCAGGAGATAAGCCATGGCGACTGATTTTAAAGCCATAATTTTTCCTCATTAGAAATGAATGTTGTGATTTGTGGGCTGGTTTTCTTTGCTTTATGTTTAAAAACCATGTACGCGTGAGTCCACGTGATAATTGTCTTTCTAGGTCTGGGTTACCTCACATTTGCCTGCAAATCACAATCCCAGAGAACCTCGTAAACAATGAGGACCCTAAGAAAGACATACAGGGATCTACTTTACATGAGCAGCAGAAAAAGAAAAGATCAGCTGGGCGGTGGTGGTGCATGCCTTTAATTCCAGCACTCGGGAGGCAGAGGCAGGCGAATCCCTGTGAGTTCGAGGCGAGCCTGGTCTACAAGAGCTAGTTCCAGGACAGGCACCAAAAACTACAGAGAAACCCTGTCTCGAAAAATCAAAAAAAAAAAAAAAAAGAAAAGAAAAGAAAAGAAAAGAAAAAGAAAAGATCTTCTGAGTAATTTGGGAGCATGGGGAACATGGGAGAGGGTTGAAGGGGAAAAGAGAGGCAGGGAGGGGAGCAGAGAAACATGTAGAGCTCAATAAAAATCAATTTAAAAAAAGAGAAAAGGAAAAGAAATGAATATTGACTAGCTGACGCTGACGGTAAACAAGAATTCCCCACAGGTAGAGTTTTTCGCTGGTAAATGTGATCAAACTTGTTCAGTGTGCTTAAAAGTTTGGTGTAGCAGCTGATCTTCTATAACTGCAAGCATTGTGACAAACAGCATCTTTGCATGATATTTTGAGATCACAATGCAATTAATCACTTCCTTTCCTCCTTCCAAGTTCATGGCTTGATTTTCTAGTGAACATAAACATAGTTCTCTGTGTGTGTGTGTGTGTGTGTGTGTGTGTGTGTGGTGTGTGTGTGTGTGTGTGTGTGCGTGTGTGTGTGTGTGCACGTGTGTGTGTGTGTGTGCACATGCAGATATATTCCTAAATATAACCTGTGCATCTGTATAATGCTATTTTTAGGGATATTTTCAGGGTTGACCATTTGGTATTCAGTAACCAATTGTTGTATTCTGCTCACAGCTTTTCTCGGTTCTTTGGAGTTCTTTGTGTACGGTTGAAGCCTCATTGGGTTTTCTCATCCACTTTGGCATGTTTATTGGTGCTGTCCTTGTTTTCAGCTCATGTTCAGTTAGTCATCTTGGTGAGACTTTATAGCTGTAGCTTCGGGCATTCCTAGGAGACACGATCACATAACAAACAATCTTTCTACACCCATAAAGCCTCAATCTACAAATAACTACTGAGGAAACTGAGGAATGTTGAGAGTGGGTAAAATAGTTGTCTTCCTCGGGGAAAAGTACAGCAACTGATTATCAAATACCAATCCTAGAAGAATATAGAAAAATAACAATATACAGACTAAGTAGGTTATACTTATAAACACACACCTATATAATCTGAAAAATAAAAAAGTAAATAAATTTTAAAAATCTGTTTAGATGAACAAATAGGTAAGTATAAGACATAAAACTGAAATTTCTATAAGTAAAGCTCAGGGGAAATCCTTAAAAACATAATCCTCAGGATGATTTTTTTGATATAATGTCAAAAGCACAGATAACAAAAGCCAAATAGACATGTGGGATTATAGTAAAGGAAGCACTGCATGACAAAGGAGAAAATTAAAGAGAGACAACACCTAGAATGGGTAAAATACTTGTGTTTTCACTTTCTGTTCTGCAGATTACTATAACAGTAAGTGTGTATATATTAGAGATAAGTGCTCACTCACAAGCTCATCCACTTCAAGCCGGAAAATTCATCTTCTGTGGTGCATTTTCAGCATGTTTCACAGTGCCTGGTACATGGTAGAATCATTAAATATTTACTGACTATAGTAATATGAGATAAGATTGACACTGGTCTATTAAATTTTACTGTTTGCAATTTATTCAAATGTCTGTGAGATTCAGCATTGCAAACTGATTCCATATTTATGAGGCTTGTGAAACTCAGTAATATGCAATACTTGTAAATGCCACTTTTCCGTTATTTCCCTTTTAGAGCTATATTCTATTTAATTTGTTTTTTATCTCTCTTATACCGATAATTCCCCAGTGACCTGCTTTTGAAAAACAAAGATGTCCTTGTTTGTACATGAATAATTTATTTATGCCTTGTTCCACCCACCAGTTTTACTGACATTGAAATGTGGCATAATCATGCATATTTTCATTAATATTAAAGCTATGTAAAACTGGGACAGAAATCTATTTTGCATTAATAAAAGTCCTTATCAATGCACAATATTTTCACATTATAAAAATTAGTACTGGAAAAATGCAAATGTGGTTCTCCAAGGGTTCAAAACCTTACTTTCTCTGTAAGGTAGATATTCTTGGGACTCCTATAAGGCTTTGGTTGCATTATACTGATGTGGTAGGTTTGTAAACATTGAAGAAGTCGCTTTATTTCTGTGATAACAGATGTGAAAATTAGTTAATTTATACTAGAAAATATTTATAATTTTTCTTTGTCAATTCTCTGAATAAAAAATTAGCTGGGAGCTATGTATTCAAGTAACATATAATATAATTATGAAGAATAAAGTAACCCAAAGTGCTATTAATATTAGTATTAGGATTGATTTTCACAAAGGATCATAGGTAATGATGAATTTTGGGTTTTGATATACTACTTAGGGTGTCTGTGAAAGATCATTTCTCTCCATATAAATAGCACTATCTCTGGAAGTTCTCGAAACTATTATCTCAAACTTTCAATTATGTCATTCTCTTGGTATTTGGACACCTAGTAGTTCACATGGAATTTGTTAACAGAGTACCAAAAGGACAATATATTCACACAAGTATGGAAACATCTATTTCACCATTTCAATGTTTACAGAGTTTATGGTTTAAATTGTCTCCCTCAGTGATGTATTTTCGCCCTTGATTATGGAAAATTAATTGTAAATATGGAAATCCAGACCTGGATAGATGGTTCAGTGAGTGTCTTAGGGTTTCTATTGCTGTGAAGAGACACCACAACCATGGCAAATCTTGTAAAAGAAAGCATTTAATTGGGGCTGGTTACAGTTTCAGAGGTTTAGACCATTGCCATCACAGCGGGAAGCATGACAACATGCAGACTGATATGGTACCAGAGAGGTAGCTGAGAAACTACATCTTGATCAGTAGGCAGCAGGAAGTGAACTGTGTTCCACACTGGGCATAGCTTGAACCTATGAGACCTCAAAGCCTATACCCACAGAGGTACATTTCCTTCAACAAGACTACCCTATTCCAAAAAGACCACACAATATTAACTATGTAACTGTAACTGTTATTCAGCTCCCATGCATAAATTTCTCTAGTTTCTCTCTGTTTTCCTCTTTATATGCCTTTATATTTTTTTCTACAGTGTCAACAAGTCAGTAGGCACAAAGGATTCTGCAGTCACTTACAATTTAATAGAGAAAAGTAAAACAAGTATAAACCAACAGCTTTATAAATTCATTATAAACCTTGGAAAAGGGAGAGTTAATTATATATCAAATTTATCATTAGTTTTCCAAAGACGATGGAGCATGTGATCCAGTTCACAGAGCTAATTCAGAATCAATCAGGAGATCTAGATCCCATTCTTTTGTTATCCATTTTCCAAGTTTTGTGAACAGTGTGTGTAATCCATGGATGCAGAGCTAACAGGGAGTCAAGAGACCCAGATTCTAACCCAACTCTATGAATAACCCCATTTCAAATGTATGTCCTATAACTTGGATACAGTAATTATTACCTACAGCTCTCTGGAATTCAAAAGATCTAAATGAGTATACAAGTTTGGAGTGGCTGGTACTCCAGATCAAAAAGAAGTGCGTTCTTCAAGGCAGAAATGTCCTGCCGTTAGCACTACAAACAACTTCAGTACATTGCAATACAGCAAAAGGAATTTCTGAATTGTTGGATGCATTTCCATTTCTTTTCTTTGAAAAACTATGCAACAAAAGACACAAATGCAAAGACAAAGTTTCCATTTCTATTCAAATTATATAACAGTACTGGAGCAAGAATCAATGTTTTCACAGCAGCGAGGAAGCCAATAGCATCAGAATAAATGCTAAAACTTAGAGATCAAAGGCAGATTTCACCAATAACAGAAATGCCAGACTTTACATGCTTCATCTACAATGTGCCAAAAAACATCCACAATTACATGTAACTAATATCTAATATTAATATGGACACCATAAAATTGCTAAAAGTTGTATTATTTAATGCCTATTCATGAGAAATCTTGTCTTTCTCTTAATGACACATGCAGGGAGGACAGTTAAGCTTCCCAGTCACATAGCACAGCAAATGTCGTATCAGTCAGCATAATGTTATGCCCTGAAACAAAGTAACATTGAGACAATATATATGAACTCAGAGATTGGGCCATTTTCCCAATGGTGCTCAACATATCACAAGAGCAAAATGAGGGAAAGTCTTGCCCTGGAGTAAAGTGTAAACAAATTTGATTGAGATTCTGTGAAATAGGCACCATTAAGTAGAGGCTGGATGATTAAAGAAATGTCACACATATCAAATTCATTCTTCTGGAAATTAGGAGGACTTCTATCACAAAGGGAAATAAACGAAACTGTCACCCCGAGCATGTTAGCACTTTAATCAGAGGTATATTCAGAAAATCACCTCATCCTTTAAATAAAAGGGATATCTGAAAACACATTCATTTTAAAGGTTTCCTTTTAAATTACATGAATATGTTCATTTGTGTGGGGTATGTACATGTAAGCTTAGATACCTGTGGAGGCCAGAGGCAACGATACCTGTTGGAGCTAAAGTTGCAGGCAGTTAGGAGACATGCAGTTACTGGGAAGCAAACTTGGGTCTTCTCCAGATCTTAAAATGTGTTTATTTGCCGGGTGCTGGTGGTACACATCTTTAATTCCAGCACTCAGGAGGCAGAGACAGGTAGATATCTGTGAGTTCGAGGCCAGCCTGGTCGAAAAGAGCTAGTCCCAGGACAGATGCCAAATCTACACAGAGAAGCCCCATCTCAAAAAACCAAAACAGAAAAAAATGTTCATTTTAAATTCACTTTCATTGCCTTGTTGTGGAAAAAAAAAAGATTTTCATTGAATAACTGCCTTGTCGAACATGATACAATAATGAGAGAATTGGTTTGGACACCAGATCAGAACTCACATATTTAAGGATGGGCTTCTAGTAGTTTGGTTTTGGGAGGAGGAGGGTCATGGATTATCACCTGCAAACATGAAGATATGCATTCAGACTCATGAAAATGACACGGCAGTACACATCTGTAGTTCCAGGGCCATACAAGATGGAAGTCAAAGACAGAAGCTTGGTTCCTTGGCCTAGTACTCACAATAGTAAACAGAAGAGTAGAAGTTGAAGACCAACAACTAATATTCTTTTTTGACCTCCATGCTTTCCTGCTGTCATCAATGCTCACATCATACCTGAGTGTGGTCACACACATACACACACACAAGAGGGAGAGACAAAGAAAGTGATATAGAGAGACAGAGACAGAGAAAGACACAGATCCACCCACATGTATAAAAAATTTACTATATTATAGTGGAATATTATTAAAAATTTCCCTATCAGCACAAATTTCTACTGGTATGTGATTAAAATGACACAATAAAAAATTAAATTTATCTCATTTCTTCAAAAGAAAGCACAATTCTCTAAATCTCATGACTTAAGATCCATGTACAAGCATTAAACCCATTTTTGCATACTAGCAATAACCAACTAGAATATAAAAATAAAAACTGATTTAAAACACCTAACCCCACTGGCAGTCCAATGCATAGGAAATAAGAAAGATGTGCAATGAATGTAGACTGAATATTATGAAATATTGCTGAAAGAAAATTAAGGTCTATCTGAATCAACATATGTATTATTTTGTGAATTTTGTAATGAGGTTAATTTCCCCAAAACTGACAATATATTCTTCATTTCAAATAATATCAGTGTTGTAACTCTCCTATAGAAGTGTTTGGTCAGTTAATGTTAGCCTTTGAACAGGAAGGAAAACAGCTAGGAATAGTTTTAGTGCAAATAGGTGATAAGAAACCTTTGCAAGGGTTCTGCTCTTGTTTTAGCAGGAAAATATTCATCCTCAGAGAGTTGAGGTCTAGATGCCTTGGACATCTAGATGCCTAAAGATTAAAAATAACTATCCAGAGAAAATCAACAAGCAAAGAGAAATCTGACTTATGGAGCTCTATCATCTGCATGGTAAAATTTTTTTATGTGGATATTTATACATCTCTACTTAAAAATCAGAGCTGGCTTTGGAGTTGGACAAAGGCTATACTTCTCTAAATCCAAACATGTTGCTTAAAGGAAAATCCAGAAATTCTGCCTCATGTTAGGGACATTCTGATATGGGATAGAAAGAAAATAAATTTTAAGAAAATATTTTACTTTTCCATGTTCATTTTGTCTATATTGTATCTTTCACTGAATATATGTCTATATGAATAATGTTTAAGTTTTCATTTATAAACAGTAGATTTTCCTTCAGTAATCTTTGAAGCTTCCAGGAAGAAGATAGGGCCCCACAACAACAACTTCACCTGGTTGATATGATATCATTATGGTGATAGCACTACTATGATACCAGTTTTTGGATTCTACTACGGAAATGGTGTACCTCCTTACAGTGTTATGGACAGAACTCAAAATAAGAACTTGAGAAAAACCCTATAGACTTTACAGACCATTTGCAATTATAAAAAACAGCAATCTTGAAACTTAGCCATCATTTTAGTTTTATAGGATCCCATAGAAATAACTTTGCCCACATGAAATTTGGAAGCAATTTTAGAAGACAACATCCCCTCTTTCAACAATTTGTCTTCTGGGATAGGTATACCATTTTGGGATTGATTATTACTTGTATGGTTTTGGGGGTTAGTGTAGAAATTATGTAGGCACAGAGAGCTCAAAAAAAAAACCCTAGGAAAAACTGAACAGGATAATAGATTAGTGTGAACTTATTCACATTAATTATAATAATATTAAGTAATAGATTTAAAACTTGTGAGCTGTTTGTACAATTTACATTGGTATAGATTTTTGTATATTGATACAAGTTCAAATTATATTTGTTATATTCAATATGCTCCTATTTCTGTTTGCTATATTTGTACCCGTATGCATAGTTATTTTGTCAGATTGTATGCATGCATGTTTTTATCTCAGTTTAAGACATTTTGCATATTGGTGCAATTTTAGGATATATTTATCATGCTGCATTATATATTTATACCTCTAATAAAGATGCTTATACATTGTTAAAAAATAAAAAAAAAGAAAAGCAATCAGAGTAGTTGTTGCTTTAGACACCATAAAAACATGCTAATTAAGGAGAACGAGGGCAGGCAGGGCATCAGGGTGGACTCATCAAGTAATGGAGAGGGGCTGTGAGACTACAAACACACCCACAATGGTTGCATTGTAAATCAATTTTCACCATAAGTGCCAAGAAAGGACAAGGGGGCAAAGGCTGTGGTTTCAATGAATAGTCAGCATATAGTAGCCGTATATGTGTTGGCAAATAAAATACTTTGTCCCTTGCTTCAAACCACACATGCATACAAATATAAAGTGTGTCATTAACCTAAGTACATGAGGGGAGAGTCCAAATTTTAGAAGAAAACTTAGGAGGCAATCTTCATGAACTTATGAGAAACTATCTTGGAATATTAATTTATAGCATATTAAAGCACATTGGTTCTTAAGGGGAAAAGTGAGTACACATCATTTTGGTGACCTTTCCTACCTGACATCCCTTTCACCAACATTTTATAGGAACTGTGAAGATACAATTGATGCATGACCTGGAATCCTTGCCGCCTGTCTTCTTTAATCTCTCTCACAAGAGTTCCAGGGTTCTGCATTTGTCACTGTGTAGGTTTGGGCTCTGGTTCTAGTTCACAGATTTGTGAATATGAATTTCAAATATAAAGTATTTTTTTTACTCTTCAGTTACACTTTCTTTTTCCAGTTTATATCTAATCTTCTGCTCTGAAAGATTAGTTGTGATGATGAAAATAAAAGATAACTACCCAAAATAGTTGCTTCTTTGGTCATCCTGTTGCTCAGATAAAGCCCTCCAACAGGTAATCAGGGTTTAAAGTTTCTCCTACTCTATCTATCTTCTTCCCTCCTGTCTAGTAGTTTCAATGGTTTACTGTACTTCTATTTAATGATTCAATGGCAATAACATACTTTCAAACTTTCTTGACAACGTGACCAAGTAGCAAGGTAACTTCCTGCAATTAACCAGAGGCTGCCAAAACAATGCAATATTTTGACTTTTAATTCCTAGTAATAATAAGACACATCTACATTCTTCCATTAAACTTAGAAACTGGCTCTAAATTGACTTTGCTTCACTACAAATGTTATCTTCATAATCACAAATATTATTAATTATTTATACTTTGCACAGTCGTCTTTATATAAGTGCAATATTTTTCCTATAATGCAGACTTATTTATTTTTAAATTATTCTGGACTCAAGTAACAATTAAGCTTTCTGTTTATAAAATAGTTAATACTAAGAATTTTCAGTGCTATACACACTCCAAAATTTCTTATTTTTAATTATATTACATTGCTAAGACCTGATCATGGATTTCATGAGAACATTCACACATTGACTGAATGTTTTGTTATCATGTCTGAAAGAAGCAGTTAGATGCCCAAAGAGAAATGACTACAAGTTGGACAAAATAGCCAAAGCAGCAAGTCACTGTGTGACTCCTGAGGACAAGACTGTGGTTACAATTCTGAACTTGCTAGAGAACCCAGGATCTGCATACATGCACAAACCCAACTTCACATCGCATTATGTGAGACTTTAAGACTTGCCTATCACTTTATGTTCTCAGTCATCTCTCTGAATTATAACTTAAATATTGTCTTCAACCCTTACTCTAATCACTGTTCTATTTTCTCTAAAATTTATTTCATAAATTTTATCTCATAACTTTATTTTGAGTGTGTTTTTTTAGGTTTAAGAATTTATTGTGCTCCCAACATGGTGCCATGCCTGTGTATATTTTCTCTTCTGCCTTCACTATGTCCAAATATCACTTCCTCATTGCATGCTGCCTTCCCTTGTCCTTATCACTTGTCTTTCATCTACCATGTTGTCTTTCATCTAGTTTCTAATTCCTGGCATAATTTCAACAACTCTTCCCTTTTTATTTAATGTTGCCGCATGACATTAACCTTATTTCACAGGATGTTTTTTCTCATCAACCAAATTAATGCCCTTTCTTGTAAATGTGCTTTCTGAAGTCCTATTTCTAACAGACGTAGCCCTTCTCCACAAAATTTACCAGAAAGATTTTGCTCCATAGAGCAACTGAACAAAGCTCCCAGAAGCTAAAGGAAGAAGTTGAACTAATGCACAGAAGACTGCTGCTCCTGGGAGTGCCAGTCCCTGATGAAGCAAGAGAGATAAATCCCACTTTCCTTCCACTGACCAGTGTCCTTATTCTCAAATGCTAACTTATAAGCAACTAAAAACATGGAAAATAGCAATAATTCCACCTTAAAAGAGAGCCGCCCAGACAATTTCCCCAACTGTCCTTCTATGGCCAAACAAGGACACATCTATTTCTCCTCATTTCCCATCTTAACTTGTATGTGTGTGTGTGGTGGTGTATATGTGTGTATGTGAAAGTATATGTATTTGTGTAAGTGAATGAGTGTGTACATGAGTATGTTGCTCTTTGGTTTTTCAGGAGCCAATCATATCTAGAACAAAATGACAGCATTGTGCATGGTTTCTTGATAGCAGCACTCTCTCGGGTGGGCTCTGCTCGCTAGAGGCAAGCACTCTCATTTAAGAAAGGCTTCCTGACTCAGCTTTAGCTGCAAAACCCTGCAGTTCTTTTAAGAGGTCCTGCCACAAACACTTAAATGGTATTGATGAAAAGCTGAATGCATGCTTTTCGGTTTTCAGCCCTAGCAGGAAAAAAAGCTGTGACATTTTAAAATGTCAACTTTCTAGGCTGTCCTGCCAGGGCAAACTCTGACTCTTTCAAGCAGGCAATCTGACTATGAAGCATTTGAGTGTGGTCTGTAAGCAGAATGCTGCAGCTTGCTTGCTGGCAGGGACCTTGAAACACCATAGATTTGTTGCAATAAACAAGGCTACAGTCAGTACCTCCGCCAAGAGGTTGGAATTTCAGAAAGCTAAGGAATGGACTGGATCCAGCCGTCAAAGCCATGGCTTTAATCCTCTCCATACTGCTTAGTAAATTAAAGGATCCTATGGTCATAGAAAGAGAGAGAGATGCAGTAAGGATAGATTCAAAGATGAAGAAAACCTCTAAATGATTTGCTATGTGTTAAAAATATATACAGACTAAAGGTTAAAGTCCTTAAAAACAGAAAGAAAGAGAGTAGTTGGGTATGGTGGTACACACCTTTAACCCCAATGCCTGGGAGGAAATGGCAAACAGATCTCTGTGAGTTCAAGGTGTGGTAGCACACGCCTTTAATCCCAAAGCTTGTAAGGCAGAGGCAGACAGACCTCTGTAAATTCAAGGTGTGGTGGCAGACACCTTTAATCCCAGCACTGGGGAGGCAGAGACAGACAGATCTCTGTGAGTTCAAGGATAGCCTGGTCTACGGAGGGAGTTCCAGGACAAAGATACACAGAGAACCTGTTTCAAAAACCCAAAAGTTAAAAGTAAAAATAAAAGAAATACAGGTTAAAGTATAGCCACATAAAGATGGAAAATACACAGAGAATCTTGATACTGTATGTTATTATGCTCTCTTTGAATTGTTTGAATGCTGAGGAAGGAGCAACAGCTGCTAAAAGATATTTGCTTATAAATGCTGCTGAATTAATCCAAGATAGGTATTTTGAAAATACCTTGGCTTCAAAATTGAAGTCAAAAGGTATGTTACTTTGGAGAAGAAGATTTGCGTTTGTTTCCACAGGAAATGAGAGGCTGTGGATTCATTCTGAGTTAAAAAAAATCAGGTTTGATCAAGGAAGACCACCTGAAAAATCTCCAGTAGGAACAGATGATCCAGATGTCCAAGTTCTACATCCAGAACAGATTCAAGACTGCCACCTGAGATGATCAGGACTCACAGGATACTCCAGTCAGGACTTGATAATAATTCTAAATTTTATTTAGGTCCCCATAAGATCATCAGTGCCCCCAGCTAGCCAGAAGTAGCCTGGAATACTATGCCCATATTCCCAAAAAATGGACTATGGATATTTTCCTTTGTTTTTTTTTTTTTAAAAAAAGAGGGGGAAGTGTTGCAGAATTGTCTGTTTTCTGTTAATCATGTTTTAAATAAACACTGATTGGTCAGGCAAGAAGTATAGGTGGGTCAACCAGAGAGGAAATAGAGGTGGGGTGATGAGAACAGGAGTATTCTGGGAAGCAGGAAGCTCCCTCCACAGTTCTACCCAGAAGAACTGAAGAAGCAAGATGTGAGCTGCCCTGCTGAGAAAGGAACCGAGCCGTGTAGCTTACATAGATAAGAATAATGGGTTAATATAAGGTACAAGAGCTAATAAGTAGCCTGAGCTAATGGGCCAATCAGTTTATAATCTCATGGAGACCCCTGTGTGATTTTCTTTGAAGCTTGCCGGTTGTGGGGCACTGGGCAGGACATAAACCCCAACAAGCAGGCCCCCTTTTGTTGCATTTACTGTTGTTATTCTTCTTGTTGTTGTTGTTAATGGTGGTGGTGGTGTGTCTGTATATCTGGGAACAGGTGCAGGTTCACATATATGCATGCATGTGAAGGACAGAACAATTGGAATGTCAACCTAAGGAAAACTAGCTACCCCTTTTTGTGACAGGGTCTCATTGACTTAAAACATAATTTGTATGGATAGTTCAGAAACAGGACTCAACAATCCCCATCTACACTTTTCCAGCACTGGGAGTAAAAGCATAATCATTGTGGTCAGCTTTAGAAATGGATAAACAAGGATCAAACACTAGTTTTCTCATTCTTGAGGCTTTTGATTTCCTGACTGAATCATTCCTCTTAGTTTCTTATTCTTATTTTTAATCATGAAATAAGACTATGCCTTGATTTTATTCTTTGTCTATTATATTTGGAGGTTGTTAGATTATAATTTGAAAAGGAAAAACAATATAATAGACTTTAAATTAGGAATAATTAGTTTTAAGTTAGTATTTGTGAATGCCTCAGGGATCCTAAAGCAGATTTAAAGAAGCTAATGTACTTCATCGATATGCAACTTTCATAGTAACATTTGGATTGGAAATATAAGTTCACAGGTGGTCAATATAACATTTTTATTTAGTACCATATCAGTAAATGAAAACCTAAAACAAATTAGTGTGAAATATATTTTAATTATTTAAAGATTTTTGGAGGCTGTTTTCTATAGCAGTAATTTACTGGGTTGCCCCACAATGTCATTAATACCTTGAGATCAGCTGCAGAAGTCACAGTTCACAGAGGAGCAAACCTAGGTAGGTTAGATAATAAGCACAAGGCCTCAGTCAGTTCTGTAGCTGGTGAGGAAAGTCTAGTCTGAGACCAAATATCTCTTATCTAAATCAGACAATACATATTCAATAAGGACTTAACCCCTCTCATAAATTTCTTAGATCAGAGCCCATCATAAACTCACCCAGTCATTTACCATTGTTTTTACTGTTCTTACAATTTATTTAAAAATTAAATCCAAAAATTAATTAACCTAAAGTCATACTTTGCCAAATTTGACAATAAGAAACTGACATTTTTAAGGAGACAAAATCATACTTTCCTCAGTTTCCTAATCTTCTTTGATTCCAGATATTCCAACGCTAATAATCACTACAACTTATCAAGAGGCTATGCCTGCTTAGAAGCTATCCATTAAAATAGAATAAGTTTCAAAATAATAAGTTTAGATAAAGTATTATTGGGATCCTACAGAGGCTCATATGAGAGTAGAAAGTGATAAGTAAGTTCTCTGACTTTTTGAAACTAGCAATGTGACTTTGTCTTTCCAGAAGTGAAGCTTGTTATCACCTCCTAACTCTGTCTGAAAGAACTGACTTTCTTTACTCCATGGAACAGTAGGAAATTAGGTGGAAGAAGAGCATGAAATATTATTATGCAGGCAAGAGGGAAGACCCAGGACAAAGCACTTTCCCAGCCAGACTCTTGAGGAAGCTGAGCCATATATGGAGGAGAGGTCACTTAGAGGAAGAGAGATGAGCCTCTCTGGTCATTTACTCTAGGATGAGTATTATCCTAGACTGTTGAATTGGTAAAAATGCAGTAGCTCATATGAACCTCACATATATTATGATGTGTGAAAGCAAACAGTGCAAAAGTCTCAACAGTTTGGATTCTATCACTGGGTCTCTCTGGAAAAGGCAGAAGGGCAGGTGTAAGAAAAACATTAGTAGATACTGGAGGCTGGGGTTATACTGACTACAGAAAGACACTGTGGGAGAGTTCACAGTGCAGTGAGACCAGTCTATATATTGATTGCTACTGTGGCTAAAGAGTACATGTTAGCCAAATCCATACAGCTGTAACCAGGAAATATGAGTGCTATTGAACTCAGTTTTAAAAGTGCTTCCTTATCCCACATGCTAACTTTGGAATTGTATAGAGTGATTGGAGCTGATGGTTGAAAGCCCTAAGCTGTTTGAATTCTTGATCCATTGTTTTTTACCACTGGAATGTTTAAATAGCTATAGTAATTTCTCTAAGTCTTAGTATATAAATAAAGAAAACTCAATTCACCTTAGTTTTTTCTGTCTTTGACATGAGGGAATACTTTTAAGTCTATATACAGAGTAAAGTGAAATGTAACATCACTCAATATGGAGAAAGGACAGTGCCGATGATTTTGGTCATCTCCACAAGAGGGACATTATTTACATTTGTGCCTTCAGAGACGTACTTTTGGAGTTCTAAGTTCTACATTTGGATTGGGATCATATATTTTCCCCAAAGAGCCTCATTTCATGGGTGATCACATTTTAATGATTAAACATTTCCAGAATGAATGAATTCATCATTTAGTATAGGTATCTATAATGTACAGAATAACATCAAATAGATGTCCTATATAATCATTTAGATAATAGTTTCTTGAAAGCATTTTCTATCTATAATGGTAACAGGTGTACCGTTGACATTTTGCTTGATTTGGGATATCCACTCTTAGCCTTCTTGTTATCTCTGAGATCTGTGTGACGGTCCTAAAGGATGATAGGATATCAGTGTATAGCTATTGGTTTTGATGAGTGAAAGCTTTTTTTTAACCATATTTTACTTATGTTTTGTATGTCAAATTCTTCACAACAAGAAAGTCATTGGTTCAGAATTATTTTGGGTGGTTATGAATGAAACTACTAATACAAAGTAATAGATCAGAAGCATTCAATGCAAGCCCTAAATATAGACAGCACTACTTCACTGGAGGGAACAAAGGGGAGTTGTTGAAAACAGACGTTTCTCTGTCCCACCCCATCCTGGAACCACATCCAAATAATCATTCTGAGGCTTATATTAATTATTAATGCTCTACCAATGACTCAGGATTATTGCTAGCTAACTCATAGTTTTAAATTAACTCATATTTCTACCTATGTTTTGCCACTTGGCTCAAGGCTTCTTACCTCATTTTCTATGTATCCAACTTGTTTGGCAGCTGGCTGGCATCTCTCCCTACTCTGCCCCTTCTCTTCTGAGTTCTCAGTTTGATAGTTCTGCCTAATCTTATCCTTCCTGGCTATTGGTCAAACAGGTTTTATTATTAACCAATTAGAGGAATACTTATTCACGGCATACAGAATGACCATCTCACAGCAAGTCTTAGCTTTCCTGTCCTAACAATTGTTTGACTTAGAGTAGATGGCCTTTGTCCAGCACTTTGAAAATGGAAAGGACAACTGGAATGTGCAAGTACAACAATGACAAATACATACAAAGAATTCGTAACTCTAGCAGAACTCATTCTTTTGAATGCACACATTAATAATAACTCATTATCACATACTGGAAAAAATTACCAAGGTAGTTATTAAGAGAAGTGGGCTCTGATATTGATTGCAGACCAAAGTTTCCTTATTCTACAGAGTCATGGACAAGTGGGTCAATTCAATCCAGCTGTTTAGCTAACTATTTTTCCTACTTGGGGAAGTCATAAAGAAATGAATATACATTTGTATTGCTAAATATTACTTCAGTCTCTTGTTCTATGTTACACTAGAGGTGTTAACTTTGTTGAAAGCACTAGCTGGTAAAGTACTTTTAATGTTCGAGAACTAAATGTTTGACTATTGAAGTTTAAACAGAAAACAGGAAAAATACATTCTTTTATAAACTGGTTTATGCATAAGTGATGCTCTGGGCTAAAAATAATTTCAGTTCGAATTTGATTGACAAGATAACAATGTCTTAGTCAATTGCCAAGAACAAAGATTGTCCATATTTTCAAAGTTGCTCATACACAGGAATAATGTTTAACTACAGGAGAAAAGGTCAGTGCCAAGGGGAAAGAAAAGCAAGTTAATTAAAGCTCTACACATTCAGAAATAATAAAAGGTCTGGGTAAGGGTGGAAATGCACTTTATTCACCCGTATGATTCTAGAAAAGTAATATGGAACAAAGCATTGTTAATTTATGATTTTAATTGCAAAACTAAGCCATCAATATTTTTTAAAATGAGTAGATCTCCATGGGTTTTGTTCAATAGGCCCCATAAGAAGTAAATTAGGAAGTCCACATTTGCGCTTCACAGGAGAACACTCCATTACATTTGCTCTTTATTGGCATAATAGTTCTTCGGAGCAGCATACCACCCAGCTTATATTTCACACAGGAAATCTGATTGAATTCGCCTGTTGTGATCTGCCTTAAGTGCCCGCATTTTCAGTCGCAGCGGCAGGCTGCCAGATCGGAGGCTTTTACAATGTTTGAAACTAATGCAGAGAGCTTTTCTTTCTTTTCTTTTTTTTTTTCTTTTTCTTTGTCTCACTTGAATGTTAAAGAGAAATTATTTAAGTTTGGACTGAGGCTTGACAATGGGTAATTTCTTATCTAAGAGATTTGATGAGGCCAGCCTCATGGTCACTTCCCTGTAACAAGGCTTGCCTCAGTTTCAGTACAGGAGCCACCTATCCTTGGTCACTGTCACATTGGCTGACACCTTAGTATATGCTTGCAGTTAGTAGCTGAAGTGACTATGTTGCAGGTGCTCCTCACCAGTGCTAGCAGTGGGCTTGTTTAACAAATCAGGAGACATTGGTATCTAAGAATGTGACACCTGATAGGAGAATGTGATGGGAAAGCCCATTAAATAAAAGGAGCTTTCTATCCAGAGGAGTAAAAACATTTGTACTTACTGCAAAAGAAAGTATCCAGAGGCTCAAGTGGTTACCTTAGCTATCCTGAAACATCACACCAATGTGTCATTTATCTTCTGCAAGCACAAAATATTTACAAGCAAAAAAAAAAAAATGACCTCCTACTCATTAAAACTATGCAAATATTTTTGATCCTTTAGGCAAAATTCTACATAAGCTCCTTCAAGCAAAATTTTAATTGTATGTATATGTGTCTATGTGTGCCTCTGTGCTCATGAATGTGGATGTTCACAGAGGCCGGAAGAGAGTGTTTGATCCTCTGGAACTGGAGTTTGAGTTGCATGTGACTATGAACCACCCAACCTGGGTACTGGAAATGGAACTTGGGCCCTCTGCACGAGCAGTTCCCACTCTCAACCACTGTGCCATGTCTTCAGTCCCAGGAAAGATATCTAGCCCATGATACACATGTTAACGTATTAGTTAAGATAACATTTTACCCACTTAATCTTGCTGCTCAACCAGTTTACCTGTAGACAGTTTCTCTACATATACTAATTTGCTTCTGACAGAGATGATCCACTGTAGCGGGGGTGGTTGATCAATAAATAACCAGACCAATTTTATACAAAAGATTTAGCTATTAATCCAAGGGGAAAAACTTACAAGACCTGAGATCCCACGAACACCAACGGAGCCAGGAACAGAAGAGAGGGAGTGGCCAGGCACTTCAATCTTTGATTTGCTTTGTATAGCCTGAAGGGGCCACATCTTAAGCAGAATGTGATTGGCTGAGATTCCCCATCAGATCCACACAAACTCAATCCCAGTTCTGTGGCCTGTGAGTTTAGCCTAAATGTTGTTTTCCTTATCTGTAATATGGTCATGTAAATGATTTCTGCCACCTAGTATGTTTGAGAAGACAATCTATTTTTCTTTTGGTCTCGGACTTTTGAAAATGCAATATCTCATAACAGCTATATCCTTCCCATTCCTCCTTGCTGCATATGTAGGTTCAGAGTCCGCTAAAGCAAGCCTAAAAGTTAAGGAAAAAATTTGAAGATGTAGCTAACACACCGAGTGTGATTCTGAGTAAAAAAGTCATTTAACAAACAAGCCCTTTGTTATTCTTAAAGTCCTAAGTAAAGAATTTGGTTGCTTTGTTCTGCAGGAAGAATAAAGAAGAATGGAACCCAGACATGTTTACGTGTATGAAAGGATCCTTGTATTTCACTGGATGTGTGTGTGCATATGTGTATAAAACAATATACACTTTAAAGACTGCGTATTTCCAAGAATCAATATTTTTCATACTTAAAATAAAAGTTCTGTGGTAATAAATGCTAATTAGATAGTAAAGTGCATTTTTTACTCTGATAGTTTTCCATTACATTAACCTTCTCATCAAAGCATGTTTATATACTAAGGCTTTCTAACAATTGAACTTCATGAAAAGGGTTTAGAGTGCTTTTCATAAGATGCAGGACTTCCAACAGAGCTATTATTCTGTGTACTATAGAAAAATTTTAAAATGCACATAAAATAAGTATAGAAGTAGATTTTGTGACTTAAGTGTTTTCTAAAAAGGCTTGATTATAGATAGGTTAAATAAAAAATATTGGATAGAAAATTACCAATCTCCACAAAATCATATTTTTGTCTTCCTTTTAAATTGGGTAGAACAGAATTAAAAATTAATGTTCACCTAAAGAAAAAAGTCCAAACATATTAGCACTTCAAAGCCCTTTAAAAAGATCCCTCTTATTCTCCATGTACAATGTTAGCGTTTCTGCAAACTTCTGAGGAAGGTGAGTTTTAGCATGCCTGTGCTCCAGTGCGTCATAGGTTATTCACTGTTCTCCATGACAATACCTCTTTGTCCACCAACATTTATTCTATGGAGGTGGTCAACCAGAAAGTCCTCTTCTTGTTTTTTCTGCCCATTTTGTCTATATCTTCTTTAAGGATCAACACATTCATCACCTTCATAGATCTTCCCATTTGAACCTGGATACATTCTGCATTTTATGACTTCACTGCAGTGATTTGCGACAGTGGCTTAATGTGAGACCCATTCAGGCAGAGGTGATGTCTCCTCTGCTTTTTTTTGTAAGTTCCAGCATCTATCATCATGTTCATTAAAAAGAAGAGAAAAGAAATAAAAGGAAAGGGAAGGGAAGGGAAGGGAAGGAAAGGGAAGGGAAGGGAAGGGAAGGGAAGGAAAGGAAAGGAAAAAGAAGAGGAGAGGAGAGGAGAGGAGAGGAAAGGAGAGGAGAGGAGAGGAGAGGAGAGGAGAGGAGAGGAGAGGAGAGGAGAGGAGAGGAGAGGAGAGGAGAGGAAAGGAAAGGAAAAGATAAGTCAGAACAGTCATGAATAATGAAATGGCCCAGAGTAGCAAAGTAAGATACATAAACCAAAATTTTGACAAAGAAAATTTGAAAAGGTATTATCATTAAACACTCTCAATTCAAATTAAAGGTACTTGTGGGTTCAACATTTTCAGATCTGTTAAATCGCTGTCTGCAATCTGTTGAACTTTGTGCCAAGCAGTCCATCCGGGAAATAGGGTGAGTTCTGTCACCTTACTTGGAAATTTTCACTTTTCATCTCTGATCAATAAATCAAGCATTTAGATTGGTATTTGACAGTCCTTTATTTATCTTTATGGATCAAAACCCTAACTGATGTTCCAAATAACTGAATAAATGGCTGTCTGCCTCATGGCCAAGATGCCTGCACAATGTTGAAATCAGTCATGTGCCTTTTCAAACCTAACCATTTCGTACAGCACATGGCCCAGAAGACAGACCATGCCCCACGGCTTGCAGACAGTAATTTTCTGGGCAGGCCAGGGGCAGGCTTCAATTGTGCTTTCAAAGGTAAATCCCACAGTGTTTATCAATATTGACACATGGCATCTGTCCTGCACTTCAGCCTTTGCAGCCTTCCATAATGGATATTCACATTATGTGAAGAAAACAGGCCTGACCACATTAGTCACACATTATAGGAAACAGATTTGAATCTCTGGGTCTAAATAGCATGCTTACAATCCCGCAGCTGGTGGGCGCGAGAACCAATCATGGTCACGCCAAACCTATCAGGTTGACTTTGAAGGACACAGAGAGCCATCCATTTGCTTCAAAAATGCACCTCCACTAAAGGAGTGATTTAATGTCTGTTGGGAATACAGAGCATTTACACATAAGAACCACCCAAGCTGGAATACTCGAAGGTTAGCAAACTCCCTATTAGGGGGGAAACCTTGGGCAACTATTAGTCTGTATATTTGAGTTTTAATTGTGATTACTTTTCTTGCCATTCCATTTCTCATGTACAAATCACTCACTTCATTTTAAACCCATGGACTAGGCAGATGACATGAAGCAACCATGCTCACTGCTCAGATTAGAAGAGTTCCCTGCCTGTTTGCTGAGTTTCCACTGACTTCAGCTACGCCATGCCCCCATCAAACCCTCTCTCCCCAATATCCTGGATGTTCCAGGATTTCCTTTGGAAGGTAAAAATCATGAGCCTATGAAGAAGTAAAACCATGAAAATCAATTTCATCATGTGCAATTTGCTATTAGGAAACTCTCATGTTATGATCCAAAGTCACACTTGAAAACGGCAATCTTTTAGGAAAGATCTGTCTTCTTGTTTCCTTAAAGTGGCAAATCCTTCATCTAAACCAGACTCCTAAGTCCTCCAGCACCTGATATAGAATATCACTCAGGGAAATCCAGTCCACAGTTTTACCCATTTCTCCAGTTTTGGCTAACTAGACTTGGCATGCAATTTCCAGAAACCATCAACATACTTATACTCAGTAATAGAACATACTTAGTCTCAGTAGAAAGCCTAAATACAATAAAGAAAATAATTTATATACCATTGCAGTGAAAATCACTAGCCAAGAATGATTTCATGCTGAAGATGACCACTGATATTAGTGTTTTGAGAACTGTATTTGCAGGATAACTTTCTGATGTAAGGGAATAGTTCTAAGCCAGTACCCAGCTCACATTTATAACTATTGCAGAGGAAGTGAATGCTCCTCTGATAAGAAAGTGCCTTAGTGATGGACTGTTGCAATTAACTGCAATTTATTTCCTCTGTACAATAAAAATGAAAATTAAATCTTCATTTAATGTTTTGTTCTTACTTTGTTGCCTTCCAGCCGTCCATCAAAGGGCCTACTATTTAGACCATAAAGGTACTATATGGCAAAACAACTGTAAATCTGAAATAATTTATCCTCAAAAGCCTTGGCTTAGAGGAATAGTAAATTTTCAGACTGAGAGAACACACTAAGATTTGGGAACATAAAAAGATCAGTATAATCTCAGCTCTCTTAGTAAGAAGAGGGTGACCCTAACATGCTAGTGGGCTGACAAGATCTCAAATGTTGACTCATATGACCTTCTCCACATTTATGAAATTGTATTAAATCTTAAAATAACATTTGAGGAATTTCAACATAGATTATTTCCATCCCATACTTTTTTAAAAATAATTATTATATAAAATATATATGCCCAGATTTAAATGAGAATGGTCTCCAGAGGCTCGTGTTTAAATGCTTGGTCTCAGTTGTTGCCAATGTTTTGTAAGGATTAGGAAATTCAGTCATATTGTAGGTGATATCACTTGGCCAGGCTTTGCGTTTTCAAGAGCCCCTGTAAAACTGTCACACTCTCTGTCTCTTCTCCTGCTTTTGGATCAGATGTAAAACTCTCTGCTACTGCCCCAGCATCATGCCTGCCTGCTTGCTGCATTGTTTCCTGCCATGATAGTTAGAAATCTACTGTTTGACAATGTAAACAAGCCTTCAGTGAAATGCTTTCTTTTCTAAGTTGCCTGGGTCATGGCATCTCTTCATAGCTGTAGAACAATAAACAATACAATATAAATATTTTCTATCATTTTCCAAGTTTTATCTAAAAATAGAGTAAGCTTACATCCTATGCCCCACTCCCACACAGAAAAGCCCAAGAGTCTTGGGAGCATCCTTCGTATATCTACAACCAGTCCCCAGTGCATCTGCGACCACTTAAACCTTGGCTCTGATTTCCCTTGGGGAAGTGAGTGTCTGAGTTTCCATTTAAAAAGCCCTGATCTCTAGGTCTTAGCCCAAAGAAAGACATCCCATGCCCTACTCCCATGCACCAAAACTCAGAAACCCCAGAGCAGCCTCCCCACAGTCACAACCAGCCCCCATCACATCTGTGATCACCATATCCTTGGCCCTGACTGCCCCTGGAGAGTTGAGTGTCTGGGATCCCATCTGGAGGTCCTTGCTCTCTATGCCCTAGCCCCCAGATGCATACCCAGTAGCCCATACCTACCCACAAAAGGCCCACAGTCCATGAAGCAGCCTCCCCATACCCACAACCATCTCCAACTGCTTCTGTGACCTTACTGCCTTACTGCCCAGGAGAAGTGTCTGGGCTCCTAGCTGGAGGTCTTTGCTCTGTAGGCCTTTACCCCTGGAAGCACACCCTGCAGCCCATCATCATCCAAAAGAGTCACAGAGACACTGGAACAGCCTCTCCACACCTGTAACCATCCCACACTGTATATGCAACCACCAGAGCCTTGCGCCTGATTGCACCTGGAAAGGAGCCTCCAAAGCCACATCAGTGACCACCAGAAACATGGCCTGCCTGAACCTGGAGGAAAAGCCACCGACCACCTAAGCCACAAACACCACCTGCACCTATTGGAGAAAGAGATGAGTAAACAGCGCCTTAAAAATACAATCAACAGCATAATGATTAATATGGCAATACCAGAATCTAGTGGTTCTACACTAGCAAGACCTGAACATTCCAACCTGGTGCAGGAGAATTATCTGTACTCTGTCAATCATGTATTTTAATAAAACGCTGATTGGTCAGGCAGAAAGCATAGGCGGGTGAGCCAGACAGGAAGTAGAGGCGGGGCAATGAGAACAGGACTACTGGAAAAGGTACTGAGGCACATGGCTAACACAGACAAGAAATACGGGTTACCATAAGATATAAGAGTTAGTTATTAAGAAGACTGAGCTAATGGGCCAATCAGTTTATAATCTTATGGAGTCCTGTGTGTGATTTTCTTTGGGGTATGCCAGTTGCGGGGTGCCGGGCGGGACAGAAACCCCAACAAGTCTGCCCCCATGTTACACCAACCCAGATGAAGCAGAAGAAAAATGACCTTTAAAATTATTTTATGAAGATGATAGAGGCTTTTAAAGAGAAAATAAAAAATTCCCTTAAATATATGGAGGAAAAGACAAACAGAAAATTAGAAGAAATCAACAAATCCCCTAAAAAAAAAAAAGCCAAGAAAAAAAAAATAGGTGAAGGAAACCATTAAAGACTTGGAAACTGAAAAAGAGGCAATAAAGAACACACAAACTGAGGAAATTCTGGAAATGGAAAATCAGAATAAACAATCAGGAATGACAGGTGCAAGCATCTCAACTTCAAAGACAGGCATTACCTCAGAATACGGGGTTGAGAAAATATTTTCCAATCAAATTAACCCAAGAAACAAGATATTGTAGTTATCCTACTATCTAACAAAATAGACTTCAAACTGAAATTAATTAAAACAGATAAAGAAAAACATTCATATTCATCACAAGAAAAATTAAGAAATAAAGGAATTATCAGATGTTATGACACAAACGAACTTAATAAATATCTATAGAACATTCCACTAAATAAAAAAAAAATACCTTCTTCTCAGCACCTTATGCAACCTTCTCTAAATTGCCCACATACTCAGTAATGAAGCAAACTTCAACAAATACAAACCAATTGGAATAACTCCCTGTATCTTATCAGATTACCTTGGCTTAAAGTTCTAATTCAACAACAAAACTGACAGCAGAAATCCCACGAACTCATGGAAATTGAGCACTCATGAACTGAATCACCACTGGGTCAAGAAAAAAAATACGGAAAGAAATTAAAGACTTCCTAGAATTTAATGAAAATGAGTATACAATATATGCAAACTTATGGGACACTTTGAAAGCATTGCTAAGAGAAAAGTTCATAACATTAAGCACCTGCATAAAGAAATCCAGACAATCATCAGGTCATACTTAGAAAACCTAAGTTCATAAAATTGGAAAATTTAAATGAAATGCAAAATTTTCTAGGTAGGTACAACATACCAAAATCAAATCAAGACCAGATAAATGATTTAAATAGGACTATAACCTCTAAGGAAATAAAAGCAGTCATCAAAAGTCTCCCAACCAAAAATATCCGAGGGTCAGGTGGTTTCAACACATAATTTCAAAGAAGAGCTAATACCATGCTCCTCAAATTGTTCCACACAGTAGAAACAGAAGGAAAATTGCCAAACTCTTTTTATAATGCTACAGTTACTCTGATACTGAAGCCATACAAAGATGCAACTAAGAAAGAGGATTACATACAGATGAATCTCCCTCATGAACATTGATGCAAGAATACCCAATAAAATACTGGCAAACTAAATTCAAGAAAACATCAGAAAAATCATCCACCATGATCAAATAAGTTTCATTGCAGAGATGCAGGAATGGTTAAACATATGAAAATCTGTTAATATAACCTACCATATAAACAAACTGGAAGAAAAAAACGACCATCTCATCAGATGCTAAAAAAGCTTGTGACACAATCCAACATTCCTTCATGATAAAGATCTTGGCTAGATCATGGATACAAGGTATATACTTAAACATAATAAAGGCAATATAGAGCAAGCCAAGAGTCATTATAAAACTAAATAAAGAAAACATCAAAACAATTCATTAAAATCAGGAACAATACAAGGCTGTCCACTCACTTCATATCTAAGTAACATAGTACTTAAAGTTCTATCTAGAGCAAGAAGACAACAAAAGGAGATCAAGGAGACAGATTGGAAAGAAAGAAGGCAATTTTCATTATTTGCAGGTGATATGGTAGTATACATAAGTGATCCCCAAAATATTACCAGGGAACTCCTACAGCAGAAAACACCTTCAGCAATGAAATAGAAAACAAGATTAACTAAAAAAAAATCAGTAGTTTTCTTATCAACAGATGACAAGTGGGCTGAGAAATAAATCAGATAAACTTCACCATTCACAGTAGCCAAAATTAATATAAAATACATCGGGGTACCGCTAACCAAACAAGTGAAAGAACTGTATAACAAGAACGTTAAGTCTTTGAAGAAATAAATTGAAGAAGATATCAAAAAATGGAAAGTTGCCCCATGATCTATAATATGTAGGATCAACATAGTAAAATGACAATCCTACCAAAAGCAATCTACATAGTCAATACAATCCGAATCAAAACTTCACCCCAATTCTTCATAGACATTAAAAGAAAAATACTCAAGTTCATATGGAAAAATAAAAAACCCAAAATAGCTGAAACAGTTCTGTACAATAAAAAAACTTCTGGAGGCATCTCTATCCCTGATTTCAAGCTCTAATATAGTGATATAGTAATGAAAACAGCTTTGTATTGGCATAAAAACAGACAGGCGGACCAATGGATTTAAATTGAAGACCCCGATTTTAATCCACACACCTATGAAGACTGGATTTTTGACAAAGAAACTAAAATTATACAATGGAATAAAGAAGCATCTTCAATAAATTGTGCTGGCATAATTGGATGTCAGCATCTAGAAGAATACAAATAGATCCCCATGGACAAAACTTAAATCCAAATGGACAGACCTCAACAACCCCACTGAACCTCACAAAAGAGAGAGTTGGAAGTACATTTGAATGTGTTGGCACAGGAGACCATTTCCTGAATATAACACCAGCAGCACAGACCTTGAGAGTAAAACAAGGAATAAGTGAAGACCTCCTAAAACTAAGACACTACTGTAAGGCCAACAACATAGTCAACAAGACAAAATAGCAGCCTACAGAATGGGAAAAATTATTCACCAAACTCGTATCTGACAGAGGACTGATCTACAAATTATACAACAATCTCAAGAAACTAGTCATCAAAATACAAAATAATACAATTTAAAAATGGGGTAGAGATGTGTACAGAGAATTCTCAACAAAGGAATCTCAAATGGCAGAAAGGCACTTAAAGGATTGCTCAACATCCTTAGCCATCAGGGAAATGCAAACCAAAACAAGTCTGAGATGCCATCTTACACTTCTCAGAATGGCTAAGATCAAAAACTCTAATGAGAACTTATGCAGGAAAGGATGCAGAGTGAAAAGAATACTCCCACATTGCAGGTGGGATTGCAAACATGTGCAGCCACTTTGGAAATCAGTATGCCAATTTCTCAGAGAATTGGAAGTCAATATACCACAGCACTTAGTAATACCACTCTGGGTTATATTCCCAAAGGAACAACATTCTTACCACAAGGACATTTGATCAACTATGTTCATAGCAGCATTATTTGTAATATACAGAACCTGGAAACAACCTAGATGCACATCAATCAAAGGATGGATAAAAAAGTGGTACATTTACACAATGAAGTACTTACTACACAGTGGTAAAAAGGAATGATATCTTGAAATATTCAGGCAAATGAATGGAACAAGAAAAAAACCATCCTTAGTGAGATAACCCAGACCCAGAAAGACAAACACAGTATGTACCCACTCATAAGTGGATATTAGACATAAAGCAAGGGATAACCAGCCTAAAGTCTACAACTCCAGAGAAAGATAGGAAACAAGGAGGCCCCTAAGAGAGACATACATGGGAAAAGGAAATAGACAAGATCTCCTGAGTAAAGAGGGAGTGTGGGGGAGGAGGGAAGAGGAATGAGGAGGGGCAGAAGAACATGAGGGATTGGGAACGTCAAGTTTGGAGAAAGCACAGAGAGGGAGAGCAAGGAAAGAGATATCTTACTAGAGGGAGCCATTATGGGGTTAGTGAGAATCATGGCACTAGCGTTTTCCCAAGAATCAACAAGGAAAACCCTAGTTAAGAATGTAAGCAATAGTGGAGAGGGTACCTTTACTGCCTTTCACCTGTAATCAGATATTACTACCTTAGCTGTTGTCATAGAATATTTATCCAGTAATTGATGGAAGCAGATGAGAGATCCACAACTAAATACTGGGCTGAGCTCCTGGAGTCCAGTCATAGAGATTAAGGAGTGATAGACCCACAAAATGTCTAACCAAAGCTAATTGGAGATAACTGACTCAGGACTAACAGGTAAGGAACGTGCATAGGACCAAACCAGGCCCTCTGAATGTGTCTGACAGTTGTGTGGCTTGGGCATTTCGTGGAGCCACTGGCTGTGGAACCAGTATTTATTCCTAATGCATGGACTGGCTTTTTGGAGCCCATTCCTATGGATGGATATATTGCTCATCTGAGATACAGAGAGGAGGGCCGTTGTCCTGCCTCAAGTGATGTGTGGCACCCAACATGTGTCTCTTTTGGCTGGGCAGTTGAGTAGGTAAGATTGTTGTGATTTGATTCCTTTTTCTCTCTTAACTCAGCATTTTCTCCCATATCTAATTTGGTGTGTGTGTGTGTGTGTGTGTGTGTGTGTGTGTGTGTGTGTGTGTTTACTAAGACCTATTAGAACTCATGCTACAGATGTGACAGACTTTGTTGACTCTCCATGGGAAGTCTCACCCTCTCTGAGGAATGCATACAGAGTGAGGTAGAGGGAAGGTTGGGGGAGCAGAAGGATGAGAATGAGAGGGAATTAGAAATGATATGTAAAATAAAATAGACTATTTTTAAAATAATAACAAAAATAAAATTGTAAGCTCTCTTTGGACATTAGTAATAGGTGGAAAGAAGTTTAGCCCCTGTTACAGATTCCAGAACAGTACTCTCATAGGTAGCACCATGCATTCTCCTTTTCTGGTGGTATTTTAGAACAAGCTGATGGGGGATCAAATTAATTGTCTAGAAACAAATTTTTTGATGCAAAACAAATTCACAGATTATGCAATTAAAAATGATTTCATAAGCTTCTTTCTAGAGTGTATTTGTCTTACCAAATACAATAGATAGAAAATGATTGCCAAAACAATAAATGTATATTTGGTTTTAAAATTACGAAAAAGATGAAAAACAAAAATTTTAAAAGAATTATTATAAGGTTAGATGGTAAGGCACACTAAAGACAGAGATGAAACAAAAGCCCTCATCCCATTTATTCTTCTGCTTCTATCATTTTGAAAATGTTTTAATTATAAAGAAAGCAAAGGTAATCCATATCATAAAGATAAAATTTCTATCAAATGAACTAAATTTAGCTAAACTGCAATATTACTTAATTCACCGATGTTAACAGAATTTTCAAGTGATATATGACTAACCAAAAACTTTTGATGTTTTTATGAACATGAAAGACAACCCACGGTTTCATGAAGATATGCTGTTATATCCATCTCTGAATGACTTGTGGGGGAAAAAATAAATGAACAAAGGTAGAAGAAAGAAGAGGAGAAAATCTACAGTGTGATTTACTGTCCCGATCAATGCCAGGAGCTGAATCATTTCTGCAGGTGTTGATGACTTCAGAGTAACTTTTTAAGTCTAATTAGGAATAAAGAAACACACCCTCCATCCCAGCTCTGTGGTCTGTCCATGTCGAGACTATGCTCCTAAGATACAGGATTTTGCATTGGTTGAACTGGGGGAGCTCCCACAAGCTTTTGTATTTACTTAATACTTTAAGTCACATTGGGAAGGCAAACACTTTTCTGGCAGGTGTCATGGGCAATAGAGCCCAACTGAGAAGGAAACTTTAGGCTAGCGGTTTTGGAGATTCAGGACTTTTAATGACCAAATAACATCGTATCTTAAAGACCAGATCAAATCAGTACCCACTTAACTCTTCTTCTTAAGTAGCAGTTCTGGCCTGTTTCTAATTTCTTTCATACAACCACGGGGAGATTCTATTTGTCTAGTCTTCCAAAGTTTATATGGAATCACGGTTAAAAGAAATTTAAGTCATAGCATTTATGTAATATGATACAACCTAATTCATCAAGAAACACTTTGTTAGAATTCATTTTTTCTTCAAACCAATATTAATAAGAAAGCAACAGATACAGTAAATTTATATGCTCTTTGATTTTTGCATTGGCTCTTTTCTTGAGTTGAAGTTCCTTTAAACACATACTTTCCATTAAAAATTTAAGACATAAATACAATAATAAAATCTGTCCATTTTAGCAAAATGTTCCTTGAGTAGAGGGAGATGTAGACACTCAGATAACCTTAAGCAGAGTCACGATGTTGAACACATGTTGTTTCCCCAACTCTCTTCCCTTCAGCACTTTAAACAATTTATCTACAGTGTCTTTTTTTTTTTTACAGAATACCATGGAAATAGAATAATGCAATACTTATTCAACCTTTGTACCCAGCTTCTTTTAATAGGCACAGTTCATTTGGGATTCACACATGTCATTGCTTACATCTTTTATTTGCATTGCTGAATAGTGCTCAAGTGTGTAAACACACCATTTATCCATCCAAAGGCATTTTCATTATAAAATTATATTTTTGCGCTCTTTTTCATGTAAAAAAGATATTTGTAGCAGTCATGGACATGAACATATGGAGTCCCAATAGCTGGGAGGTAAAAACAGAGGGATTCAGAGTCCTAGGTGGGTTTTAGCTACAGAGCAAGACTTAGCCTCAAAAGTTAAAATACCAGGAAAAAGAGCAGAGAAAAATGTATAGCTCAATAAAATCAATAAAAAAAAACTAACGAGGACACAGGCTTCATTAAAAAAGTTAAAATACCACTGCATGAACAAATCTGTATTTTTCAGCCAGTTTTTAAACCTCTTGTCTTCAGATTGTATTCATGCTTTACTTTGAATTTTCTTAATCTTCTGCTATCATTTTTTCCATTCTTTTATTATTAAGAACTGTAAAGTAGACAATAAAGCTATTCACCTTTTTTAAGTTGGCATCTGCATTTCAAGGCAATATTTAGTCAAATGAACACATATATTTCCAATAGAAGAGCATGTCTGAATTTATTATTACTTTATTAAATGAATCAAGGGCCCAGAAATGGGAGGTTATTTGACATCATGGACATGGGTCCATGCAATATGTGGAAGTTTTTCCTTAATAGAGAAGAAAACAGTTATTTTTCTCTGAATTTGCTATTAAAGTTGTCCTTGTGCCATGATTAGAGCAATAATACATGACTTGAAATTTAAATATTTGCACAAATTGGATTTAATAAAATACTAGTATAGCATAATCTTGAGTCTATTACAAAAAGAAGCTTATCTGTGCCTTTATGTGTGTTTTTAGTAAGTACTTCACAAAATTTTGACTTTATAAAGTAATTATTGGTTACCATCCATATAAAATGGCCTGGAAACATGAAAAGGGATTGAAAACAACACTATTCTAAAATTGAAGACAGCATGCAAATAAACATATAAAATTCAAATTCTATCTATCAAAAGGATAAACAGACATAGCCCTTGTTAAATAACTTAAATTTCCAATTGCTTATAACACAAAAGATGCAATGACAACATCTAAAAGCAAATAATTCCTAATATTTGTATTCTGCTGATAGTTTTTGCCTATATTGAAAAGATAATTGCATATTTTGTCAGAAACATGAAAATAAATATGCTAATGCAACAGTTCAGAAAATTTAATAAGCTAAACCTCATACAAATTAAGACAAAAAGTTTTAAGGAAAAAATAATGATATATGGACTCATGTAGCCCAGGCTAGCCTTACACTTTGTTTGTAGCCTAGGATGATCTTCAACTTTTGAACTTCCTACTTTGACTTTCTAAGTGTTGGATTTATATGACTTTACTACTATGCCTGATTTGTTTTAAAAAATTAGATACATCTATTAATAAGAGTATATTAAGTAAAGCTTAAAGAAAAATAGTATCAATTAGCAATGTGACTCATGTACATAAATATTTAAAATATAAAGGTCTACATAATATAAGCTATTCTACTTTTAAGTGAACTCTCAAATAAAAGGCAGATAAGACTCACATGAGTATATACAGTTTGATGAAGTTCCTATTCTAATCTTTTGATTATCTGCCAATCTCAGCAAATCTAATCACAATGAAATTCATTCTACATTGATTAGTTGAAGCAGTACTAAGACATAGATATATAATCAATATTCTTATCATTAAATATTAGAATATATTAGAACAGTGTGACATTTTGACAATTCCTCAGGAAAGATAAATGAAGATTTTAAGAAATAACATAAGGGCGAGGGATAAATAACTCAGCTCAGGAGAAAGGAGACTTTAGTAACTTGCTTTACGTTTTCTCTATGCTGAGAAGAAGAAAGGGATAAACTTAGAGCAGTACTATATAGTAATATGGAATATATAAAACAAGAAATCAAAAATTCTCTCAGAATTCAACAGGAAACCCAAGATACAGCAGTACAAAAACTACTGAAAGTACATAGGGCAGAAAATCATCATCCATCCCAAGGTGGTAGTTGTCCCTAAAGAAAAAATAGGAATTGAAAAAACTATAATAAAAATATGGTGGGTCTTAATCTTTTAATTTAGAAAAATTATGAGAGCTCTTACTATGCATATAGGCAGTAACTTTATTGTAATTCTCTTTGGGAGAATGCTCCTGTACACTGTAAAGACTTATCACTTGCATTTGTTTAATAAGATGCTGATTGGCCAGCAGCCAGGCAGGAAGTATAGGCGGAACAAAGAGACTAGGAGAATTCTCAGAAGAGGAAAGACAGAGACGCTGTCACCAACCTGCTATAGAGGAAGTGAAATGAAAATGCCCCACTGAGAAAAGATACTAAACCATGTTGCTAAATATAGAAAAGAATGGTGAGTTAATTTAATATGTAAGAGCTAGTGAATAACAAGCCTGAACTAAAAGGCCAAACACTTTGTAATTAATATAAGCCTCTGTGTGTTTCTTTGGGACTGATGGCTACTGGCCCAGCCAGGATAGAAACTTCTGCTTACAATTTCCAATAAAAAAACAAAGAAAACAATTAAATATATATATATATATATATATATATATATATTTAGTTTATATAATATAAACTAAATATATATATTTAAAATAAGGATCTTAAAAATAAAAGAAGGAATAAGGAAGAAATATTAAAGGAAGTAGTGATGAGGGGATCAGGACAATAGAGAGAGAGGTTAATGGTGAGACCAGGTGAGTAATATGCAAAGGGAAAAGGCAGAAAGAGAATGAATTTAAAAATAACCACATTTGAATAACAGCAAGAGTAGATGTCTTACATGGATTTGACTTTGCAGGGATGCAAGACTGAAGAAAACATAAGTATCTTTCTGTTGGCAGGGTTCTGAAAACAAAACGGTGACTATGATGATACTTCAGGACAATTACTATTATAGAACTGAGCCTACAGAAGGGTTAGACTGTGACTCAGAGTGAGAGACATAAAGACACATGTGTCTCATGCAGATGCTCATCCAAAAGTGACTCCTGCAATGGAATTCAGTAATCAAGTATATGGGATGTTTCATTCTGTAGACAGTCAGATTCTTGTTATTGACTAATTGGCCCATGAACAAGTCATCACTGTAGCAAAGATGGAGGTTATGCGTGTTCTCGACAAGGTGGGCTTCCATGTACCAATTCTTATGCTGCTGAGGACAAAATGTACAAGACGCCATGGCCATCACTATACCCCTAATATAGCACTATTCACCAAGTGACCAACCAGTGACCATGACAATCCTAGTGACCCACTATGAAATGTTTTCCTTCCTGTCCCATGATGCTATGCTTAGAAGTTTTAGAGGTTTTATTTCTAGAGTGAGGAGTGGTCTTACCAGGAGAGCAATAAACATTCCATTGATCTGAAAGCTAAGAAGCACCCTGGCTATCTTGGGCTTCTGATGTCCTTAAAGTCAACAGAAATAATAGTGTTCAGAGGGGTTATTCATATAGACCACTATATAAATAAAAAAAGCAATTGGACTGCTTTTCCACAATGTGGTTACAGAAGATTAGATTATGTCTGAAAGGCAGGAGATTATTTAGGGAATCTCTTGATGTTATCATGTCCTGAAATTAAGGTTAATGGAAAACTATAACAACCCAATTATAAAAGAACGACAAAGAGCCCAGATTCTTCAGAATTGAAGGAATGGGTTATCCCTCCAGAAAACTAACAAAGATTCACTAAGGTGCTAGGTGATGGCAGAGAAAAGACAGAATAGGCAGCAAAGGAAAGTTATTACAAATATCAGCTAAAGTCATGTGACAAGTTCAAAAATGAGCATTGTAACAGTATAGATATTTTTGTTTTGTTTTTATTAAGAATAGTTTTGTGCATAAGTAAATATATATTTGTGGATATTTGAGTTTTATTTTATCTATTTCTGTATGACACAATTGTACGATTGGCATAATATCAGTGTTGTGGGATAATATAGTTATAAGAAGTTTTCTAACTTATATTATAATATACCATTATCATATATAATTACAATTTCTTAATTATACAACTTATAATGGCAGTAGTTGGTTGGTTATGCTAAAGATTGCCTTGAATTAACATTCTCATCATGTGTGTAAAAGGCAAAATGCATAGAATGGCTTACTGCACTATTTATATTAATAAAGATTAGAAACAACAGAAGTATCCATTTTCCCACACAGAATATTGTATAAAACCAAAATCAGAGTGTAGTAAACCATGTAGACTGCTGGTTAGATCTTTTTATAATGGAAGTCTATCATACAGATTAAAAGTCAGGTCAAATTCAATCTCAGGTCAAGTCCACATCTGGAGTGACAGGGAGCTATATGTCAGGCCAAGTAAAATAGTGAATGAGACCCTTGGTTTCGATTAATTCATCAGAACCAAATTCCAAAATTATACATGCTAAGTTCAACAAGGGGGATTATTTCTACAAAAGTTTCACAATCACCTTTGAGGCATTGCTATAAATCTTGATTTGGTAATTGACTTTTCATATTTTAATAGTCTTGGGTCAATTAACACACACTTTAAGTAGGGCCCTGATTTGTTTCACTGCTTTCATTTAATAGAAATTTAACAGAACATATACAGAAAGCTCATTAGTATGGCTAATAAAAATTCACTTTTCCTAATATGCCAATGGATTTTTAGAGAAAAAGACACATGAGAAAAATTAAACTCACATAGATCTCTACACAGAGAAAATTAAATGAAAAATGCCCTCTGGGTTCCTGTTTCTCATTATTAGAGAACAGCACAATGTCCTACATAGGTTTGATTTTTCTTATTTCTAATCTTTCTGAAAAATAGAAATGGAATAGCTAATTAAAAATTTTCTACTTTCAAACCAGTGTGTCACGTCCTCTGCCTAAAATGGTGAAGCTGCGTCAGTCTTTCAAGCAGAATGAGCTACTGATACGGCAGAGGTCCCAACAATTTTAGATAAACCTTGACCTGCTGAGAAGTTAACTTCTCAAACACACACAAATTAATTTTGCACAAATCATTGCAAATTACCCTAGTGTAAAAGTAATTTTCCATCTATGATATTTAAGTCACTTGTAATATATAGTTTGAGTTTGTAATTTTAGAATAAGGTATTAATCTACCCCAATAATCATCATTTACAATTTCCCACCACATTAGCCCTTGCCATCACAGAGTCAATGGCAGGTTCTTTAGAAAGGAGAACAGCAGCCTGGCCTAAATTTTCATGAAAAACCCTCAAGAGAAGACTTAAGTCAGTGCAGTCCTGGTTCCAGTCACTGCAAAGAGCTGCCTGCTGTTTTCCTACAGAGTCTCAAGTAGTAAGAAATCCAAGTTACGGGTTGTAAAGAGGAAGATACCTTGCAGAAAGAAAGTTTCAGTAACAGGACCCTGGCTCTCACAACATCAGTTCATGATTAAGAGCATACAAACTGCCAGAGGATTTTCAAGGGTGCAGAGAAGCATAGGTGTGGTGCTGGCATCATGAGAGCATCACAGGGGCTTTTCTGATGTCTGCAGAACACAGTTCAATTCTACTTGTTTCATAAGTTTCACTTCAGTCTCCAAATACCTTATCCCTTTCTACAGGGATATTTTGCTGGGTCCTTAGGATACTGTCTTCCACATGGTCATTGCCATCCCTGCACTAAAAGGTTGTCCTTCTATTACCCATGTGCTCTTCTTTACCGTGCCTCTCATTTCCCCCACCCGGGAGCCTCTCCCTGAATTTGGTTAGACGTACAGTGCTCTATCTGTAGCCACTGCTTCTACACTGGTTTGTCACTAAACATTTTCCCGAGGGTTATGATCCATTCTCCTTTGCTACCTACAATTGCAAGTGAAGATTCATAATTATCTAGCATTAGTAGAGAGGCAGAGCTAAGTTCTTAAAAGCGAGTACCCTCATAATAACTGAGTTATACAAGGCAGTCTGAGTTTATTCTGATTCTAGCCTCCTGGTTCTATTCTGTTTTCCTAATACAGGTCCATTTGAAAATAAATCTCAGAGCATGGCCACTTATGAAGCCTTGATGCTCCTTCATTCAATCATCCATTAACTTAGTATTTATTTAAATGGTTTGTTATGGCTCTTCCACAGGGGTTAAAGAAATTCATCACTGTTTGGGGGAGTGGGCCCATGGTTGCAGTGCATCATAAAGGTAACTGGAGCATAACTCAGAAAGTATGCCCATCTTATGGAAGGATCCTTGAGGAAAGACATGGAAGAAAATTTACATAACAAATGGGAACTAACTAAATGAAGGGGAAAGAAATGCAAGTCAACAGTAGGGGAAACCACATACATCAATTCCAGAGCCAAAGTGAAGCAAGCACAATCTGGTCCTTGCCGAAATTGCTAGGAATGATGGAAGGTTTCATTTTTCAGCACTTAAGTCTTCACAGATCACCTTACATCAACTGGTAAAAAATAAGTCATTAACCACACACTTGCACAGAGTATCAGTCACTGAGTATTTTTAATTTAAATAAATCGTAGATCAATGAGGATTTGCAAGAATTAATTTATCTCATCTCCTTAAGTATTTTGAGTTATTAATAGTTTTTTCTGCTTCACAGTATGTAATAAAATAACAGCCTAAATAATCAATATTTTTAACTTCATTAATTCATTTAATAATTATACAAATACTTAACACAGCCATGCTCCTCCTAGCCACTTCTATCATGGTGCTTGTTCCACAACTGAAGAAAGTCAGTGACAACACTAAAACAAGCAAACCGTTAAATCAATTACACAGCACTTCACATAAAATCATCAGAGGCAAAGCAGAGGCAGTGATCCATAAAACTAAGGCCAAGTCCCATAAAATGTCCATTTAGTAAAAATATTCTTTTCAGAATCAAATCAAACACTAATGTTTTCTTCTAACAAATGACATGGGTTATATTTCATTTACCACATCCTAAATAACTGCAAGTCACAGATTAATGATCTTAAATCGGGCAGTTTGTTAGAGATAACTGGAGTATCCGTGACATCTATCGGAACGAGTGTGGTGCCTGAGTTGTGAGATCTGACCATCAAGAGGCCAGACCTTGTCATCCTCTTGCCAGGATTTCAGTCAGTTGTTCAAACTTCTAAGAACACCGCCGCCTCTTTCTTAGTAATAGAAGAAAATGATAATAATAACAAGTGCCAAAACCAGGCTACATTGGAGTTCCCAATGCTTTGGATTCTCTCAAATCTAGTTAATTAACATTGGACTCTTAGGACAGTGCAGTACACTTTCGAAATACACTAGCTATTTGCATTTCACTTCATTAGCAAAAAAAATAACCACTATAAGTTTTATGTACTGGCTCTGCTTTCTTATGCTCTCAACAGCTGTAATAAAAGGGCTATTTATTGCTATGGTACATGGGTTTCAAATAGCAGAAAGTTTATTTCTTTGCAAATCACCCAGTCTTCTTATTTTCTGATTGCAAACTTCTTTAATATAAAAAAATCATACCAGCATTCTCAGAAGAATAATGGCTGTCAGCAAACTCACTAATTAGGACAGATACAGCTTTCCTTCTTCTTTCCCAATATACCTTCTTGGTGGCTTCTATCTGAGAACTTCCCAGGACCTGTGTATATGAACTGAAATTGCTATATGCTCAAGGGAATATCCTGATGTTGTTCAATGATTGGGTTAGGAGCCAACATCACAGCTGATCTGCTTCTGTCTCTCAACCAGGAATGCTAGCAGCAAGCTCCACTGAACTTCTATACAACAAAACAAGACAAACATTTGTATATTCTTGCTGTCTTTAAGACAATACAGGACAATGACAACTACCCTTATTAGTGTACACTGTGAGTAACCCTACCAAAGCCTTCCTGTGTCACTTAAAACAGACTTAACAAGAGTTCATGAGAATAAGCAATAATGGTGTCCCTCCTCTGTCTTCCAGAAAAGACTTTATCTGGCTTTTGCTTCCTCCACAGTGCTCTCCACAGAGAAGAAAGGAGTAACTTGTTGGTGGATAACAGACACTGTCCTTTCTTTTGGGTAGAATATAGGAGATTTTGCTTCATCTGTCTTCCTTTCCTGAACCAGGCACAAGAGGAAACTGAGTGCATGTCTTTGTTGTACTGGGTCTTCTCTTTGAAGTATTGGTTCACCCTCTAGACTGGGAATCACAAAGTGTGAGTTTGTCCATCTCTCAAGTGTTAGAAACGTTGAAATGCACCACCACACCCCATTTATGTGAAGCTGGGACATGAATCCAAGGCAGTATAAACATATTAGGCAAGCAATCTACCAAGTGAGTTTCACCTCTGTATGCAACAAAAAATGAATGACTATTTTCATAAGTCCATTTCCATGTGTCAACTGTTTCTAAACTAAGTAAGTAAAATGAATGGTTTCTTGATATTTTCCAGTATCAACACTTAGTTGTTCAAGACAAAGTAACTTTAAAAGGTAAAAATTTATCTAAAATAGTACTTTGTCAAAGATGCAAAAATTATCTTTAAGGAAAGAGAATCTCCACCAGAATTTACCCTTTCCACTAGTATTTTATGGCTTATAAAATTTGTTGACCTATGTAAATCTACAATGTATAGTCTGGCGTAAATAAGACAATAGATAATAATGGACATAGACAAGTTATTCTTTTGTATTTAGAAGTAAACATGAAAACATACTGACAGAAGCTATATTGAAAAACGTACTTTACAATTTTATAAGTTTTTAGGTTTCCCAGTACTGCAAGTGTCTTTCTCAAGTATCAAATTACAAATCTGTTGTATTTAAGGAGACTAAGATGAAGACATGCTGGCTGCTGGACCCATTTCCCACATATTGTGCTTTCTGTTACTCATATGCAAGAGGAAGTGTCAAATATTTGGAATGAATACCTGAGTATATAAATTGGAACTCATTTATATCCAGAGTTAACATATAATGGATTAAAACTTTTTCATTTGACTTACATAGCATTTTTACCTTATCAACTACCATTAAAATGCATTAAATGATTCTCATAATGATGAGCAATTGGTGCTTCAGCTCTCCACATCATGTATAATGAAAATGAAAACAGCGAAATTATTAAACTACTAATCTCAGGTCTTTTGAGAATATTAATGCACATGCACACACACAAAAAGACATAATTTTTATTAGCTTCAACCCAGTCTTACAGATGTGCGTGCCGTCCCCTGAAAGCATTAATGGCATGAGTCATGTTTTGGCTTTATCTATTTCTCCAGGATATGAACCAATCCCAGGATTGATAAGTCACATACATCTCATACTGCTTTTTCATCCATTATCTTCTGTGTATGAATTACATCAGAGTGAAATCACTGTAGTGATTTCAAACACGTACTGTCAAATACCGATTGAAATTAGAAACTTGGTGTTTAATTTAGTCTTATAAAAAATAAATGCTCTCCTCGAAGAACAAAAGATTTGATAATGTGCACATGTGTTGCAGAAAAAATACTAAGTGTAATGTTGTTACTATCTAAACAAATGTAATAATGAATTTAAATGACAAACATTACTTTTATTACACCTTTAAATATAGAAGGGATTACATATCACTTCCGGAGTAACTTCTACTTCCTTGTCTGTCTGTTTGTGTGCCAGCTCTCTCTCTCTGTCTCTTTCTATTTCTCAATGTGTATGTCTCTGTCTCTCTTATTCTCGCTCTCTCCCTCTCCCTCTTTTACAAGAACTGATAACATTTACCAGAACTTGGGATATGGAGCCCAAGAAAGGTGAGAGGTTAGGTCAAAGAGTAGGGCAGTTCAGGCCATGGAAGAAGAATGTAGGCAACCTTTAAGATTTTGGCATTAGTTTTACAAGCTAAAGTTCTGTCACACGACTTTCACAAATGAGAAACTCCTATCTCATCAAGTATAATTATTTTCTTTATGAAACTCAAATTTTTGAAAGGTATCCTATGTATAGTCTAGAAATTCTAAGAGCCTTTAATATGCAATTGTTTTGAGCATGAAGAATTCTGTGTGTGTGTGTTTACAATTAAAGTTTTTAAGTAAAATACACAACTATGCTCAATTACATGGAAGTCAGAACAGTACATCCAGAGCATCTCTCTATCACTCTGTGCCTCACTGTTGATCTTTTCTCACTGAACCTGTTTTGAGTAGGCAGACAAGCCAAATCACAAGTAAAATCTGCATTTCTCCACCCTAACTAACCCTAGGGTTATAGACACAGCACAGATTGACATGCATAGCATGTGTAGTGAGGATCCAAAATCAGAACATGCTATCCCAGACAGCACTCTTACTTGCTTAGCCATATTACCAGTCCCAACAATAAGAATTTTGAATATAATATTCTATAGAATTTTAAATTTGTATGGGATGCTTTATTAAGAAAAAACTTAGAATTTAACACTGCATAATGTATTTTGAATGTGCTTAAAGAAAGAGGAGCCATGTGGAATCCTACATTGGAGTAATGACACTGCTAAATTCTGATTACTGATAGACATCCTAAATATCATGGGAAGGATGCTATCATGGGAACTATGGAGTTTGTCAAGGTAAGATGAGCTAGTTCAGAACAGAACAAGAGGATTTAGAAGAGGGAGCTCTGATTTTGTTGTCAACTTTACTGAATCAGGATTCAACACAAGCTGCTAGATACTTCCGTGACTATTTTTTTTATCTGATTATTTAAAGTAGAAGCACACATTCCAAATGATGGTAGTGCTTTCTGGTGGCAGCCCAGAAAAAAGAATATGAAAGAAGGAATCACTGCTTTTGACTTCTTGTCTTCAGTCTTTCCGGCAAGCTGTCTACTCTGTTCTGCAGCATTCCTCCACTGATGTTTGAACCAGCATCTTCCAGCTTACAATATAGACTGAAGACAAGTAACACTCCAGGAATTTTTCAAGCCTTCCGCACCAGATTGATTGTGATGAACCCTCTAGGCACATGAACTAAGCAGATATTTAATTCCTAGTCTCTCCAGTGAGACTGCCTCTGTTGGACTGCCTGGACCATATTGAGTAATCCAATCTAATAAATTCTCTTTTAGTATAGCTACACATTCTACCAGCTCTACTCTTTTAGATACTCCTGATCAGTACAGGGCCATAGGTTGTGGATATATTAAGAGACCAAAATGACACAGTAGAACTTGGTATCTTATTTACTGGAAGAATAGATGAAAGAAGCCATCTCCATGTAATGTTGAAGTGATGATGAAGGTTAACGCCAATTATAAAGAAAGAAGAGTGAGAAGGAATTACCTTAAGTAAATATATAAAAACACACAAATTAAAATTCTTTTAATATTCCCAATAACACTGAGACTTTGGTTTAATGTACATTTTTTGTTTTTTTAAATGATAAGGAAACAGAATAAAATGGGAAATTTCTCATCTAAGATAAGTTAATAAAGCTAGGCCAATATCATCTGCATAATCATGTGATTCTCCTCTCCTCCCATAGAAAATATCTCATGGTAGCCAAAGATACAATATAACTTTCTTTTGGAAAGACTGGCTGAATCTCCCATATCTTCCAACTGACTAGCTTAAAGGTCCAGCAGAATGAACAGACCAAAAGGGAGACCAAGAAATGAAAGCTTGCCTTTAGAGTTAGGGTTAGGTTAACATCTCTGCCATAATTAGTGTCATGGAACTCAAAATATTACATGGAAAAAGCTATGGTCACTTCTAACTAGTTCTGACCTACACTTACATGCTCCAGCACCACATGTGGATGTTCATATATGTATATATACATATACGAAATTAATATATATCTTTAATATATAAATGTAATGCTAAAATTTTAAGAAAATTAATGTGAAGATTGAGTAAAGAAGACCCCAAAGCAAACTTCTATCCTCTTATCATACCTATATCCACATGTGAACATACCCACACAAATACACACACACATACAGGCACACACACACAAACACACACGTAGACACACACAAATACACACACAGGCACACACAAATAAACACACAGACCCACACAAACTCTATTAACTTAGATTATCGAAAAACTAGTCCTCTGATATGGGATTCCCCCTCTATGCTATGAATATGTTTTATTATCATTGGTTAATAAAGAATGTGCTTTCAGCCAATGGCTTAACAGAATATAGCCAGGCTGGAAAAAATATGTATAGAGAGTAGAAGGAGCCAAAGAGATGCCATGTAACCATCAGAGGAGAAAGACACGAACCTCCAGCCAGAATTTTCCCGGTAAAGCACGAGCTTCATGATAAAATATAAAATAATAGTCATGGGTTAATTGAAGATGTAAGACTTAGTTAATAAGAAGCCTAAACTAACAGGTCAAGCAGTGTTTTAATTAATATAGTCTCTATGTGATTATTTCAGGTCTGGGCATCTGGGAATGAACAAGTAGCCTCCATCTACAGTCCTCCTTATTGAGAAAATGGGAGGATTAATTTATTTGGCCCACAGGATGTCTTGTCAGATACTTCCATGCATATAACTCAGTCACTTATGTGATCCCAAGAGCCTGGTTGTATAGGAAACACACCAACTGTTTAAACCCTGTCCTGAACATTTTATGTTTACTTCTTCACTTAAAGGGATCAGGATTTCTAAGCACTGAGAAGAAATATTGCTTAATGCTTTCTTTGTTTATGCAGAAGTAACATGGCAGCCTAAAAGAGCCCTTGGCTTTTGGGACCTTCCACAAGTGACATTCTACTATGAGAATTTTCTGTAGACTCTCATACTGTATAAGTCTTGGCAGTGAGGTGCCACCACCCTTTGATTCTTTGTTTTCTAAGTTGTTTTAACAGCCAATAGTCTAGGAAGACAAAGACAGTAGCTCTCTCTAGAGAACAAGGCTGAAATGTTTATTCTGGCACATAGTAACTTACTATCTCCCAGCAGGTGAGAAAGCAGACTTGCCTTTTTACTCATTGGAAAAGGTCCAAGTCCTTAAGTTCAGGATCAATTCAGTGTCCCACTGCCTCTGCATAGGACAGATGCCCATGCCGCTTTTATTTCCTCTAGGAACTGAGACTTAGAGGCAACGTGTTTTAATGCTAACAAAGTGACCACTAAAATCCCAGCGAGCAGTGAACTCTCTTTCACCTCTTACCCAGGAGCCTCATTTATGAAACTGTGACAAGCTAACTTTCTACTTTGAAACTAATGGTAAAAATCTCAGACTCTGCACAGCTCCATTATTATTATTATTATTATTATTATTATTATTATTATTATTCTCTCATATAATAAATACCAACAGCAGCCTTCATTCCCTCCACTCCTCCAAGGCCCCACATTCTCCTCCCTTCTCTCCAGATCCATTGCTCCTCTGTTTACCTTCAGGAAAGAGAAGGCCTCACAGAAATATCAACAAAACACAGCATAAAAAGATGCAGTAAGTAAGACTAAGCACAAATACATCAAGGCTGAACGAGGCAACCCAGTACAAGGAAAACAGTCCCACAAGCAGATGAAAGATTCAGAGACATCCCCACTCCACTGTTATGGGCCCCACAAAACCACAAACTAAACAAGCTTACATATATGCAGAGGATCTAGCTCAGACCATGTTCGATGATGTACACTTCAGTCTTTGAGAGCCCCCATGAGCCCTGCTTAGTTGGTTCTCTGGACCATGTTTTCCTGGTGTCCTTGACCACTCTGGCTCCTATAATTCTTTCTCTGTCTCTTTCAGCTTGCACAGTTTATAAAAATTATTTCACACCTCCCTTTCTTCAATATCATTTGTTGCCTCCCTGACTGGATGATTGTACATAAATTAAGCCATAGAAGGCACAGACCTTTCCTGTGTGACAGTGTAGCTGCTCTTAAAGTTGTGTTTCCTAAACAGTTCCACCTTTCCCTGGTTCTCATCCTAAAAGATAAAGACCTGCTTACATTTCAGGACACAACCTGCTCTATACAGAGCACCCTGCCAAGCATCTCCAGAAGAACTATAATTGCCTCCAACCTCCCCAAGCCTCCAATGATGACTTGGTTCTTTTGAAAACTTCTTTCAAATATAGCTTTAGTTTTGAAATCTTCCCAATACATAAAAATACCTATTAACATTGTAGCTGTAAACTCTCAAAATGGAAAAAAAATAAAATAAAAACTCTCAAAATAGTTTTTCTGTTTTATCTCCAAATTGTTCCTGTTTCATTTCTTACAATATTCAATACAAGAAAACACTAAAACACTACTAGCCCCAGCTAATAAGAAAATTACTCACATTTACAAAAATTTTCTGATCAGAAATGTATTCAATACTAAATATTTATTGTGTTCTTACTGTGTACTAGAATGCAATAAGTTTTATAATACAAAATTAACATATTTTTGATAAAATGTTCTATGATATAGAAGTCTAAAATCTAATAGCATATCTTTTATAGTCTCTATTCCCTTAAAAACTAATAATATACAATTTTTACAGTAATAAAATGCTTTGAATGATAGCTGAATAAAGGAACAGATGAATAATCAATGAGTAAATTCAAATATGCAACCAGAGAAGATACTAGCTTCTCTACCAAGAGTATGCTTTGGAGGCCTGAGGATTTCTGGAATCATTTCAGATGAGTGATGTCAATGAAAATTCATTTCTTTGTAGAACGTAGGATTTAAATTCTAATGCACTAAAATCCTGGGGCTATTGCTACTTATGAAGAATGCACATACAAACTATTAAATTACACTTAAACTAGCTGTTAAGATTGACAATTTTGCCTTTTTTCATGAAGCATTTAAATGTTCACCTGACTGTATGTATTCACTCCTGGGTATCCATAAGCAATTGGTTTAAGGACTTGCTCAGATATGAAAGTCTATGGATGACGTATATAAAATAGCATTTTTGAATTGCTTACAATACTTCATGCCTTGTGAATATTGTATGAATTATTATACTGCATTGTTTAGAGAAATAGAAAAATACTGTGTACTTGTTTAGCACACACAATGATCACATTCAAATGACAGTACACAACTGAGACGGAAGAGAAGTAATGCTCAGGCAGTGGGTGCTGGACAGGGACTGATGGTCTATTCACTGACAGGAAGCTAGAGCAGGACATGCTATATATCACTTCATCTAAAAGGATTTACTGTGATAATGCATATGGCAACCTGACTTTCTGCATTGGTTTTGGAATTTTCTGTCATTTCCCTTGCTCCTACTTTTTAGAAGTACATTTATTTTCCAAGAACGATACATTTTAGAATTACGGTTCTCCAAAGCCAATTTCTCAGTTCTTTCCCAACATTTTAAATAAATAGTTGATTGACTAATGGTTGTAGAAGCCAGGTAGTGACCCCCGTGTCACAGACTTGTTTCTCAGTTTCCTTTACAGATGTCACAGGCCTTTCTGGCACTGGGATGCTCACTCGGGCTTTGTGGTTTGGGGCTTTAAAGGCACACATTACCCTCTACCAGGGAGTGTGAGCTGTTGGTTTCATTGGCTGCTGATCTGACATGCAGGTAGGCAGAGGACAATATTTTCTCTAATACCAACACTCAAGAATGTCTTACTCTACCAAAATCAAGAAGTATGGGCCTTCAAGCTAGAGCAGTCTCTGATATGGGGTGGAGTTGTTGAGCTTCACATCATTGTTAACTCTATAACTGCCTTAGTATACACCCAAGAAGAGTTGTGGGAGACACCCAGAGATGGACAGTTTTGGTCAGTGTAAGACTCTGGCGCGGGGAAGGACGAGTGATGTTATCCTGTGGGTAGGACCTCCTGTGAATTTAGACACTTTGGGATGATGTGATTACATGAGATAACAAATAGTCACTTTCTTTATTCTTCCTCTTCTAGATGAAGTGTTCCTTTAACATCAGCAGAGCTGGAGAAGAGGAACTCAGCTTAGTTCTTTCCTCACTGAGAATCTTCCAAAACCTTAGTGGCTCAAGCACTCCATGGCTGGATGCTAAATGTTGGTTTTCAACTTGACTGTATCTATACTCAGCTAGCGGGTATGCAACTGAGAACAACTCCGAGGCATGTTTCTCATCACTGTGACTGAGGTGGGAAGACCCACTCTAAATGTGAGCCTCGAATTTTATAGGAGACCAGGGAAAGGGAATTCTGAAAAGGAAAGTGTTTATGGTTTTGCCTGTTTGCTTTCACATGGTGCTGGCAAGCTCATCTGCTCTGTCAGCATCTTACTGCTGCCACAGCTGCCATGGCTGTTGCCGTTTTTTGATAGCAGAGATGTGCCAATATCTGTTCGTGCTTCTGCTTTTCATGCTTTTGTGTATATACTCAGAAGTGAGACTGCTGCATCACATAGTCATTTTGTTGGGCTTTCTTGGGAACTACACTATATTTTTCATAGCAGCTGCACCATTTTGCTTTCCCACAAGTCATGAATAGGAGCTTGTGAACCCTACAGAGTCAGTCACAAATATTAATTATTCCAGACAAGTGGGTGTCTCTCCAGATACAACTTTGCATCTCAGAGTAGCAAGGATGTTGTAGGTGAGTCCTTAGGTCCATAGAAAAAGGAAGAGGGCTTCCCCTGGAGAAGGTCATATTGAGTCTACTTTACCCTCTGGAACTAGAAAGGCTGAAAGCTTACCTTCTGGATAGAACTAGTCTGGCAGACCACACTCTCTATTCCTTGCTTAGACTGATCTTGTAGGACTTGTCATTGGTCCTGGCTTGTTTCTTACTTCAGATGAAGCCAGATCTGTTTTCTGTGTGCTGGATTCTCTTAAGTCTCAGACCCACAGCTAATGTCTTCAGTGTTTCTGTCCAGGACAAATTTCAACCTCCTCTCAATCATCGTTTTTCTAACATTTTTTCTCTTTTTCAGCTTTACTTAAATCTTGTGTTTGGAGCCAGTGCTAATCACCAAATGCAACTAAATCACAATCTGTCTCTCTCTCTCTGGTGCCGTATCTAATCTTTATGAGTTTCACTTGGTTTCTGCTTCTAAGATTCCTAAATCCATTCATTGTTTCAAATTTGTCAGTCTGAAACTATGGTCCTGATGGAAATTAATGGCTCATGACAACATTCTCTTGCAGAGTGAAGAAGTAAAGTGCCCCACTGTTATGCTTCCACACAAGGCAACAGGGGTGATGCGTCTGTTGTTCACACAGCTTCAGCAAAGGATATTCTGGCAGTTTGAAGGTAATTGGTCCCATAAGCTCACAGGGAGGGCCACTATTAGGTGAAGTGCCTTTTTGATGTAGGGGTGGCCTTGTTGGAGAAGTATGTCAGTGTGGGATGGCTTTAAGGTCTCATATATGTTCAGACCACACCCAGTGTCTCAGACAACTTCCTGTTGCCTGTGGGTCAAGATATAAGAACTCTCAGCTCCTTCTCCAGCAACATCTCTGCCTGCATGCTGCCTTTCTTTCCACCATGATGATAATGGACTAAACCTCTATACTATAAGTGTTCCACAAAATTAAATGTTTTCCTTTATAAGAGTTACTGCGGTTATGATGTCTTCTCACAGCAATAGAAACACTAACTTAGTCTAGATGTCTAGTAGTCTAGGTAAGATATCCAATATTTTAAACACTTAGATTTTGTTGTCTGTCACACAGATACCTTTTATATGACTACCATGAGTACCTCATACTGTAGACCAAGGTGTGTTTGAATAACTGCTGCTCCAAGTCATGTAACCGGAAAACAAAAGAAGCCATCACCTCTACGAAATTAAAACTGGAGGTATTAAAAAGCTGAAAACTTAAGGCGGGCCTGACAAAGAAAGAGATTGTCATGTTCAGTTCAGACTAAAACAGTTTTAGTCTGTTTTCCACATTTCTTTCTTTATAAAACTGAAATCAAAATATATTAGATCATTTTCCTCTTTCCTTTTCATCTCTCCAAATCCTTGCATACAAGTCCATTTTGCTCTCTCACAAGTTATAGCCTCTGGCCTCCTTTTCATCACTTATTGAAAACATGGACAAATATAATGCAATGTATATAAATTATTTCTAATTATAGTAATACAATATGCTCAGTTCATATAATGGTATACGTGTGTGTGTGTGTGTGTGTGTGTGTGTGTCTGTCTGTGTGTATTTCCAATTTACATTTGGTATTGGAATTCCACCTTGGGGATCCTTTCCTGAAGAAAACTATTTTTTCCTTCTTTCAATGTTTTCTTCCCACACTTTTGTGGTTGTTGCTTTATTTGTTTGGTTTGGTGTGGTTTATTTTTGTTCTGGTTTTGATTTTTAATTTGAGCTATGACTCAAATTATTACTTTCTGCATTTTAACATGCTAAATACTTTCCAAGTTAGTGTTCCCAACAGTTTCAATATGTTCTCTAACACCTTGGTTTTCAGTACACTAAGATAAGAATATGTTGTTTATGAACCCATCTTACAACTCACATTCCAAGAAGGTGGGATGCTCTCGATGAGGCTCCTCTCAGATCTGCCTACACAGAACATCTGTGGGTGTTATGCACTCTTTTCATTAGGTCCCAAATACACTGAGAGTCAACTTTGAACCCTTAGTTTATTTTCCAATGAATGTTATTACTATACAGTCCTCTATCCTATGTATGGTAAATCAGTTTCTCAAAGTATGAATTATCTCATCTATTTGTTTTCATCATAGAAATATATACATATATATATTCATAATGTATTTCAGTAATGTCATTAAATTTATCTTCAGCTCTTTAAAGACTAAATCAAATACAAATAACTGTTTGCTTTGTGTTACTAGCAAACCACTGGGAGGGAGAAAATTGTTCAAGTTGGATGTCTCAATAACCTTATTGAGCTTGTGAGGCCTTTGAGAATGACAAAATGCTTCTCATGGTATGTGTATTCTGTTTACTAACACTTGCCAGGGATTAATAAGCATCAGAATTAATTTTTGACTTTTTCATTTGTTCTTCAATGACGGAAAGTGGGATCAAGCTTGCTTACTTTTGGCAGTCTACCCCACTTAGAAACAAAGAGATTTCTTTTATAAAACAATTATTCACAATGACTCAAAATTTATATCTTCAAACTTGTGTAAATCTTAATAATTCTCCTGTTTGTGGTTTGGATTATTTAACATCAAGTACACTCTTACTTTCTAATCCTCTATCTGAATAATGAAACTGCCTCAAATTAAAGTGCATTCTATTTCTCAGATTAAATGGGTGAGTAGGCGAATATGCCATTCTTGCTATTTGAAAACTCATTCTTTGACTTGTTCCTGTTTTAGCAAGATTGCAAAAACATTCCTTAATTTATTAATCTTAAAATAAAACCCATACACCGTACTGTTCTAGGCATTGTCCTGTCATTATTTATCTATGTTTGCTTGTGTTTTCAGCCTTTTTGAGAAGAGAAGCCCACTTCCTTTGATACTTTCTCTACTTCTACCTCGTGAAAGGTTGATTCATTATAGAGCTCCTTAGATCCTGCAGAAATGGTTCTTTCTGGTCTTCATCAAGATCATCTGTAGCCAGCATTTGCTTTTCAAATCTTCTTTCTGTTTTCAGATAACCTTTCCTTTTATACTTCTGGAAAAAGGATATTTACTTATTTATTTATTTATTTACAAAACTCTCCTGATGTTTTCTCTAAAAGCCAGAATTCTTATCTAGAGATGCCTAGTTCTTTTCTTACAAACTTCAGCACCTGAATTTCTTTACATAGGCTGAAAAACTCTTATCTTGCTTCATAAAATGTGTAATTTTAAGTTGTACAGTATACTGATAACCCAACTATTCTTCTAGTGAATTGAACTTAGAGTAGACACCATCAAGAAATACAGGCAAGCACTGAGTTTTGAGCACAGGTGGTCTTACTGTAGATGCTTCAGCAACAGGACTCACATCCATTCATTCAGTTCTCTGGGTGTCCTTAGTTTCCCTGCCATAAGTTATCACTTATAACACTTGCCTGACAGACTTACAGTTTGGTCACAATGAATGGCAAAGCTGAGACACACTGTCATTCATTTGTTTCTGGCATAAGTAACTGATTTCCTGAACTATTGTGTGAAGGTTCCTGAATTACAGATGTGAGTCACAGAGAACTCATTCTGTATCTCTGTTGAAGAAGCTCCTTTATAGAGGCGCTCAAGTAGGATATCTGTACTCAGATCAGCCTTTCTGGTGGCAAGCAAAGCCTGTAGCATCTACAACTAGAAACTTGGCAGACACAGCCACAGTTAGAACTTCTGTGTCTTCTCACCTAATGTGATGGGATGACTACACTGATACCACTCATCCCATCACACGGGATTATCACTTATTCTGCCTGTGTTTAAGCTCTCGTAATACTTTTCTAGGTAATTGTTCCCAGGGTCAATTTAATGTAAGAAAGGGGTATTTGTTAGTTTGTTTGTTGAATTAAGTTTATAACTTAATATATTCTTGCTTTTATTTTTTTCTATTTTTTTGCGAATACAGTGTGTCTACATTTCCAAATTTGTTTATTCACTAGTGAAGACAGTCTACTATCAATTTAATAATCTGGAAACTGACCTTCGTTCAAAAATAGAGATATCTAAAAGTCTTGTCTCCTGTGAATGAATGTCCATGTTCATGTGTAAATGTTAAGATATCTAAATAAAAAAGCTTAAGTGGATGTGTTCATTGAAAAGAACATCATAAAAGTCCCCATACCAAGATACAGAGATTGGAAACACACTACAAGGCATGACTGTGATAGAAACAAACAAAATAAATGGAGACATCTGTAAAGTCATACAGAGAGAGCATGAATGCAAAATATGTTCATAAATACATAACATACAGGTAATGTAGATTATTGCATGGAGCCACTTGTTTGTTCCGGCCACCCAGAGCTGAAAAAACCACACAGAAACTGTATTAATTAAATCAATGCTTGTCCCATTAGCTCTACCTTCTTATTGTCTAACTCTTACATCTTAGTTTAACCCATTTCTATTAATCTGTATATCACAACGAGGTCGTGGCCTACCAGCAAAGCTTCAGCACATCTGTCTCCGTTGGCTCCATGTCATCTCACTGACTTTGTCCTTCTTCCTCCCAGCTTTTATTCCAGTTTTCACTACCTTCCTAAGTGCTGCCCTATCAACAGGCCAAGGCAGTTTCTTTATTCTGAGTATTGAAGTAGCAAAATCCATAAAACACATAGATACATGAAGAAATTAATAAAGAAAAGAAGATATTCCACGACAAAACCAGATTTCAACAATATCTATTCACAATTCCAGTCTTATAGAAAGTCCTAGAGGAAAAACTCCCAAGGAAGTTATCTGCACTTACAAAAACACAGGCAACAGACAACCTCACACCTCATACAAGCAAATCCCAAAAAAGGGAAACACACAAACACTACCACTGAAAAACAAGAATTAACAATAATTTGTCATTAATATCTTTGAATAGCAATGGACTCAATTCATCTGTAAAGAGACACATGTTAAAAGAATGGGTATAAAAATAGGATCCACTATTCTGCTGCATACAAAAAAACACATCTTAGCCTTAAAGACAGAAATTACCTCAGAATAAATGGTTGGAAAAAATTTTGCAATCAAATGGACCTAAGAACCAAACTGTTGTAGCTATCTTAATATCTAACAAAATAGACTTCAAACTGAAATCAATCAAAAAAGATAGAGAAGTATACTTAATACTCATCACAGGAGAAATCCATCAAGATGAAGTCTCAATTCTGAAAATCTGCTCCAAATACAAAAGCACCCATATAGAAAAATGAAACATTATGAAAGTTTAAATCTCACACCAAACCCCAAACACTATTAGTAGGAGACTTTAACACCCTACTCTCACCAATGGACAGGTCTGTTAGACTAAAACTGAACAGAGAAATAAAGGAAATAACAGATGTCATGACACAAATGGACTTAACAGTCAACAGTAGAACATTCCAACCAAACACAAAAGAATATACCTTCTTCTTAGCACCTCACAGAACCTTCTCTAAAATTGACCACATACTCAGTAAGAAAGCAAACCTCAACAGATAAAGAAAAATTGGAGCAACTCCCTGTATCTTATCAGATAACTTATAGTTAGAATTCAACAATAACATTAACTATTGCCAATTAATTTGTCTCCAAACTTGTAAAGATTGAACAATGTTCAACTGAATCACCCCTGGGTCAAGGAAGAAATAAAAAAAGAAATTAAAGGTTAGAATTCAATGACACTGAATGTACAGCATACCCAAACCTATCATACACAATATCTTTCCCCCATCTTGATCAGCCCATTTTCTCATGTTCTCCTCCTTGCTCCCCTTCTCCCCTCTCCTCTACTGCCCTCCCTTCTCCCTCCTCCACTCTCCCAATTTTCTCAGCAGATCTTGTCTATTTCCCCTTCCAAGGGGTTTTCAGGTAAGTCTCTCCTAAGGTTCTCCTTTTTACCTAGCTTCTGTGGGGTCATGAATAATATTTTTTGTTTTACATCTAATGTCCACTTATGAGTGAGTACATACCATGTTTGTCTTTCTCGGTCTCTGTTACCTCAGGATTTTTTTATCTAGTTCCATCCATTTACAAATTTCAAGGTGTCTTTTTATTGTTTTGTTTTTGTACTCCATTGTGTAAATATACTACATTTTCTTTATCCATTATTTAGCTGAGGGACATATAGGCTGTTTCCCCATTCTGACTATTACAAATAATGCTGCGATGAACACAGGGGAGTAAATGTTCTTGTGCTATGAATGTGGTTCTTTTGTGTATAACCTAAAGGTAGTATTGTTGGATCTTGAGGTAGATTGATTCCCAATTTTCAGAGAACCTGCCATACTGATTTTCGAAGAGGCTGTACAAGTTTGCACTCCCACCAGCAATGAAGTTCCTCTCCAGCATAAGCTATCATCCATGTTTATGGTCTTAGCCATTCTGTGATGTGTAAGATGGAATCTCAGAGTTGTTTTGACTTGCATTTCCCTGATGGCTAAGGATGTTGAGCATTTCCTTAAGTGTCTTTTGGTCATTTCTTTTTTTGTTGAGAATTCTCTGTTTACTTCTGTACCCCATTTTTAATAGGATTATTTGGTATTTAAATATCTAGTTTCTTTAGTTCTTTATGTATTTCGTAGATCAATCCCCTGTGTGATGTAGGGTTGGTGAAGATCTTTAACCATTCTGTAGGCTGTGTTTTGTCTTATTAACTGTATCCTTTGCCTTACAGAAGCTTCTCAGTTTCAGGAGGTCCCCTTTAGATAATTGTTGATCTCAATGTCTGTGCTATGGTGTTATATTTAGGAAGCAGTCTCCTCTGTCATTGCATACAAGACTGCTTCCCAGCTTCTCTTCTGTGAAATTCATTGTGGTTGCATTTATGTTGACGTCTTTGAATCATTTGAACTTGAGTTTTGTGCATGGAGATGGATATGGTTCTATTTTTGCTCTACATGTAGACATCCAGTTATACCAGTACCAATTGTTGAAAAGGCTTTCATTTTTTCATTATTTAATTTTTGGCTTCTTTGTTAAAATTCAGGTGTTCAAAGGTGTGTAGATTAATATCAGTGTTTTCAACTTGATTCCGTTGGTCCTTCTGTCTGTTTTAAGTCCAATATCAAACTGTTGTCATTACTGTAGTTCTATAGTAGAGTCTGAAGTCCTCGGGGATGGTGATGCCTCTGGAAATTCCTTTTTTTGTACAGGAGTTGGTTGTTTTGGCTATCCTGGCCTTTTTGTTTTTCCATATGAAGTTGAGTATAATTCTTTTGAAGTCTGTGAAGAATTGTGCTGCGGATTTTGATGGGGATTGCATTGAAGCTGTAGATTGCTTTTGGTAAGATTGTCATTTTTATTATGTTGATTGTACCCATCCAAGAGCATGGGAGATCTTTCCGGTTTCTGATATCTTCTTCAATTTCTTTCTTCAAAGCCTTAAAGTTCTTTTTGTACAGGTCTTTCACTTGTTTGGTTAGCACAGCCCAAAAATATTCTATGATATCTGTTGCTATTGTAAAGGGTGATGATTCTTTGATTTCTGTCTCCGCCCATTTATCATTTATATATAGGAGGGCTACCAATTTTTTTCAGTTGATCTTGTATCCTGACAGATTACTGAAGATGATTATCAGCTGTAGGAGTTCCCTGGTAGAATTTTTGGAGACACATATTATCTACCATTTTTATTTATCTTCGTGATGTCATGTGGCTTATGGCTGTTACCTCTCCTCCTGTATGTCTCATTTGTTCTCTGTCTCCTGGTGTCTCTCCTGACACCAGGAGATTCCCCTTATTACTTCCTCTCTCTCTCTGCCTGAAGTCCCTTCTATACTTACTGCCTAGCTATTGGCCATTCAGTTCTTTATTAAACTAATCACACCAATGTATCTTCACACAGTGTACAAATATTTCACAACAGTAACATACTTCCAAATTTCCTGAAGGTAACAGAGAAGAAACATGAGCCTATCTCCCCCTTATTTTCCTTTAGCTTGATGATCAAAAAATAAACTCTTCAGGTTTTAAAATTTGACTCAAATTGTAGAGACAAACCTTTATCTTCGCATAACTATTTTTGTACAATCTTTGAAATCCTTTTCCCCCTCTAGGGATAAGTTATCAAGCATTGAATACATTTCTAGTTATGATAGAGTGAACTGAAATTTGTACTGTAAGACGTCAGAGTTTTAGTGTGTTCTGTCAGTGCATTTGCATCTGAATGAGTAACCACTCCGTAGCTCTCTAACAGCATCTTAATGGTGGCTTGTATTATCATTATACACATAAAAGAACAAAGAGAATTAAATGGGATATCAGGAACAATCTAGAGAATAAATGGGTTAACATCCATAGTCCTTCTTCAGATAACACTACAGGTACTAGACACAGTGAGCAAAGGAGCTAAGTCAATCTCAAGAGTATGCCCATAGCTAAGAGAAAGCCTATCAAGTCCTCCTCAGAGACAAGAGTCTGTTTCTGTTTTGTTTTCTGAAAAAAAAATGCAGAAACTATAAATGAAGGCTAAAGGTATTTGAAGTATTCTTGAACAAAGGTAATATCTTTGGGGAGTTAACTCTGTTCAAATAAGTTGCTTTTGATGTTCTAAGTTGACAGAATGACATCTTAGTAGCAATGTGATGTATGTCATAGTAATTATGTCACCTTTAAGGGTTTTGATTAGTTGAACTTCAAATTTCTTCTAACTCTGAAGCTGTGTCAGCTTTAGGATGAACCAAAGAGTCTTCTATAGTACTGAGAAAATTGTGTTCAATTTGTAAGGTCAGATGGTCATACACCGTAACAAAACAACACTGTGGTCAGTACAGCTCACATAAGTAGTAGTGACTCCTAAGATTGTCAAAACGCTGAAAAGAACAAGATTTATATGCAATAGTGGGCCCTGAGATCATATAGCTGAAAATTTTCTGTTTCCTAGTGCATTAGCATCATGCTATAGTGTGTCTTATTAAATGTCTATGTTGCTTGTGGTTTATGTAAACCTACTGTGATGTCAGACATATGAATATAGGATTGGCCACTATGTAAAGCACAAGACTTTACAGCATAACTTGTGGCTATCCCACTGCCTTATGTATTATTTACATTCTACTTTTCATTGGTATTTTATAGTTAGCGTCTTATATAGTTAATAAAATGTTGCCTGTAAACACAAGGTCCTTGTTGTCCATGCCTCACCATGCCATGTCTTCTGAAACACTTGATGATACCTGTTAACTCACTGAGATCATTTGGGTTTGTGCAACTACACTCTATGATATTTACACAACAGAATCATCTAACAACATGTTTCTCAAAACAGACCCCATTGCTATGTGATTATTGACTCAGTATAAATATTTCAAAGTTTCCAAAGCCAGTTTAGTTCTTTAAATGGTTCGGATTAATGGATAGCAAGTGAGTTGTCTGTACGTTCTGTAAATTTTAAAATAAACTACAGAGAACCCTTGCCATAGACGGGAGTAGCTCCAAGGGTAATATAAAAACTCCAAAGGATATAGTTGTAATTTTTAGACAAATAAAAATGTAAGTACTTTAATAGGTAGCACATAAACTATAACCATCAATCTATCATGCTTCATAGCAGCTGTATCTCAAGTCTGTTTTAAAGGATGAAGGCAAAATGGTGAACTGTCTTTGACCAAACTTTCCTCAGGCTCCTATGGCCGCTTCTTAAAAACTCTTCACCTTGGTCCTCTCCAGATTCCAATCTTGTCATGGCTATTGTATACTCTGCTTCGCAAAATTTTTCCAGGAATGGTGAGAGACAATCACCTCACCCCCTACTCTATTATTGTCCTGCTCTGTGGTCTAAGTTGACTTCCCATTGCTGTAACAAATAACTGAGGTAAAGTAATTCAAAGGATTAATTTTGACTCTGCATTTCAGCGATTTTAGGTATGCTCAGCTAATGATGTTAATTTCAGAACATGATGAAGAAGGCCCTTGAGGTAGAAGAACATGGAAGAACAAAGTTCCTTATGTCAACTTGGACAGAAAACAGAGACACAAAGAAGGTCGAAGGGACAGGATATCACTGTAAGGTATAACTCCATAGTCCCACTTCCTTCAAATAGGCCCTGTCTTCTAAAGTTTCTACATTGTTCCAAAATGGTGCCACCATCCAGGGTCTAAACTTTCAACATGATTCTGCTGAGGACATTTGATATTCAAAATAAAATTGCTCCTCATGGCAAAAATTTTGTCACATGCATTCAACAAGCTTCTCCCATTCTAATTCCTGATTTCTGTCAATTTCCCTTTAACCTGGCCCCTTGCTGTTGCTAGGACTCAGAACATGATGTCCCAGAATGCATTGCTTTGCCAGGAATTCAAGGAAGCTAATGGACTTCTGAAGTCTTAAGTAGCTTCCTGAGTAAGTAGCTCATGAAATTCTCTCTGACCTCTCAGGCTCTTTCTCTTTCCCCTATTTCCTTCAAGGAAGGACTACAAAGTAGAACTCCTCTCCCAAAAATAAGTCATAAAAGTCTTCTAGAAATAACACTTCGACTTCATCTTTCTCTGTAGCAGATCTTCAGATGCCAGTGGTCTCACCTGGCCCTGGAGAAAGGATTGCAACTCAAAGAAGGCCAAAGAATTGACACACAGAACTTTCAGGGTTCCTATGTTATGTTACCTGCCTCTAGGGAACACCTTTTCTTATATAATCTCATCTCTGCACGACTATCCATTCTTAATCTACTTAAATGAAAAACAAGTTTTGCCCTGATCTTCAGTGTGAAAGCTCCCATATCATGCAAAACTTTTTGAAATAAAGTTCTCAATGCTTCCTCTTACTAATCTCTGAATGCAGGAGAATCAGCCATGACTTTGAGTAAGTATAAAGAAAGTGACATACTTTTTTGCACCTGTGCTATACTTTCAATTTGTATTTGAGTGTATTCGGTGTTAAATCCCATTTAATTCTTTTACTATTCTCAATACCTATTAAAATAGTCATAAATATAATTTCCCTAATGGGGCCATAAACCAAGCACAAGAAACCTCTTTTCAAATTGTTGGTTAGGAGCATTCAAGAGATTCTCCAAAAACAACATAGGGAATTGCAATTGTGTTTGGTTTTGTCTCCCATAATTTGAAGGTAGATAATAATTTCTTGAAGATACCACATACTTCAGAAACAGAATTGGTAGAATTGAGCTGGAACCCACCTGGATGCCTCTTCTTTGAGGACTATCCTTAATAGAATACAAAGACACAATGTAGGTTGCCAAGGGAGAAAATAAAATCAATAGTCCAACCCAGATGTGACAATTTCAAACTACAACAATAACCAGTTCAACAAGATTTCCACAAAAGTGCCATAGTAAGACTTATATCATGGCAATAACCCACATCTGTCTAATTGGATTTAAGCCCTACTCACTAGAAGGGAATTCAGCCCGGTTACTGTAAACTCAGCCAACCACTTTTGGCTGTAAAGATCATGAAGCCTGGAGGAGAAATTGTTACTGCCACTTTATTAAATAAATATACTCTCTAACTACAATTTAAATACTTACCATTATACCCACAAATAAGTGTACTTCTCATCTGTTGCAGAATATTTATTTAACTATGTAAAGATGTGTTGCTCTTTTTCTTTGCCTGCCTAAGACAACTTATTGGTCCAATAGAAGGCTGAACAGTCAGTAGTGATGGAGGAAGGATAGGCAGAACTTCAAGGCAGGGAAAGTAAGTAGGGGGAAGAATTTAGGCTTGGGAAGAAAAGAGGAGAAAAGAAGATGCCAAGGAGATGCCAGAGAGATGCCAGGGGCCAGACAGTCAGACACAGAGAAAGCAGGAAATTGAGGCATACAGAATGAAAGAAATGTAAAAAGTACTGAGGAAAAATATAGATAACTAGAAACAGGTTAAATTAAGTTGAAAGAGTAGTGACTGGGGCAAGCCTAAGCTAAGGCCAAAACTCATAATTAAAAATAAGTCTCCATGTCTTTATTTGGGAGTGGTTGGCAGCCCAAAGAAAAATCCAATAACACGCACACTCTCAGCAAAACAGTACACTTTAGTAACAGACAGAGACCATTGCAGAAGGCCACAACTGGTCAAAATGCAGACAACTGACAAAGGTGTCCTTTTCCTCAACTGATACATCTACAATACAACCTCTACACCCAAGTCTTAAGAGACATTACAGATAAAAGGGAGAAAAAAATGTAGCAAGAAAATCTATAGGTATCTTCTATACAAGACAGCAAAGATTCACTCATGAAATCTCAACAATATGGTAGCCTAAAAGAGAGTCAAACAATAACATCAATTGATTTACCAATGTGGATGGAGAAATCTCACAAGGCCCCATCTCTCGATGAAGAGCTACAGGAAATTAAGGAAATAGTGTTGAGAGAGGGTGAGTTAGTCTTACTCAGGGATGAATTCCTAATTAGCTATTAATCCTCAGAATATATACATGCAAGTAACACTAAATAGAACCAATAATTTCATATTTCCCTGATGAATCTATCACCAGAACATCACAGCATAATTGTGACTCACAAGGTCCCATGTCTTCTGTTTTTTCCAAAGCATTTATTTCTCACTCTTCAGGTAATGGAATGAAATTACAGTTGTGAAACCAATTTGATAGCCTTTCCAGAATTTTTAGAATTAAAGACAATGGAAAGAATGGAAAATAGCAAATTATGTTGCATGAGTTCCTTTGAAGAACATCGTTTAGTTATATATTTGAATGTGACTGGGTGTATGTATAGGTATGCATGTTTTAAATACATGCGTATATTTGTGCACATGTACATGTCTATTCATAATGTTTTGTGTTACATACTTCTGTTATATGTCACCATGTAAGTCACAGGATGGACAAAAATTGAAATCCATTGCATTTGGTAAGGAAAGGAGATAGAAGTAGGTGCTAGCAATTACATTTTAAAAACAAGCATGAGCCCAATTTCATGCACTGTTGTAAGAGTACTCACATATTTATTCTGTATCTGTCTGATACACTCCATTCTTCCTTGTATGTCATCAATTTTATATGTCCGTTTTCATACTACAACATAAGCTCTTCAAGGATTAAGCATCATATTCTCTCAGATATGGTATTGCTTTAAATAAAGATGACCTTTCCCTGAACAATGCTCACAAAATTCCATCTATCTTCCCTTTCAATCAGAAAGAAGGATTCTATGATTGGATTGATTATTGAAAATGACAGAAGTATCAAGGTCTGCATTTTCTATCTGACCCTCAGGGTGCTGGTAGCTTACACTTTCGGCATCTTGATAATGATTCTTGGAACTTGAGTTTTCATGTATGAAATTGGGCTCCTTTGATAGAGAAAAAGACATAGGGAGGAACCCTGAAATTACCTAAAACAGAACAAAGTCCTCTTGAGCCCACCTGGCTGTCTCCATGAAGGTGAATATGAAATATAAAGACTTCTCTGGTCCTATGGACCAGGCACTGACTGATGATTCACAGGACAGTCACCTATTTCTGTCTTTCAACTCAATGGCACAGCTTACTGACTGTGCCAAACAATATTGAGCACAAAATCTAGAATACTTACTGCAGAGTCACTCATAAATAAGTTTCCTCTGCTCTCATATTGGTGGACTCTTCTCTACGAAGGCCCAAGGATTCAGGCCCATTCCCACCTTGTCTGATAGTCACAGAGTTTGCAGACTTAAAGGTTTAATTGCACCTTCTAACTCAGGAGGTGGTTGCCTGGTCGTTTTGAAGTTCAGATAGCTCGGTGCCATCCTGAGGGTGGGTGGTCAGGATATGCAGATGTGCTTCTGTGCCTTTCTTCTGTAACTATGAGGTCATCTAGGGAAGGGTGGTGTACAATGCATCTGACCTAGAGTATGTGACTTGGGGCACCTTGGTACATAGACAAAAGAATGCTAATGACTGGATGTCTCAAAGTTGACTGTGTTAGTTAACCTTTTGTATCATGTTTAAATCTTTTGTTACCTTCTTCCCAAGTTTGCACTGGGTATAGAAGCTGTGAAAAAATAAACATGGGTGATTTCAGGGTCTGAGTAATCCCTGATATATCTTCCCAATACTGTCTTACGGTTTCTGTCTTGTTTTTTTGGTGCGGGAGAACAAACAAGCAGGCCCGGCCTTCTCATGTTACATTTTTTTTTAATGTATCATCATATTCCTTACTTTAATTTCTTTAATTCTCATGCCCCTACCCTGGCAAAAGTACTTCTGTCAAGGCCGGTCCTTGACATTTCCCCAGTGAACCCCTGATGACCACAGTGGGCAGTATTCAGAGTAATACTCTCTCAGGCAAGGTCAGATTATAATTTTAGGCTACATAAATTATAAAATGGAATAAATGATTTATGTAGGTTACTCACTTATATGCAACAACAAAAACTAGACATAATCACTGGAAGTGTGTCACTTCTCAACATCTGTAACATCTGTTCCTGACTTTAGAAGCAACAGTAGATGGCAAGTGGAAAAGGCTCTTGGGGCCCAAGTAGAAAGAGGACGTCACAAAGACCTGGAAGGAAAGGCCTGACACCAGCTGAACTGTTGTAATGCCTTTCAGGACACATGCTACTGGAAGATGAAGATACAGGATGCTTCATGTGTACTGGCAAAAGTTCTGTCTTGTTTTTGCAAGAAAGAACAGAGAAGTGCAGACAGGAACCTAATGAATTCATAAATCCATCAAGGATGATTAACTAGCAGGATAGAGAAAATAACAATTGGCTTCAGCTGTCTAGGTGAAATATGAGACAAGAGATAAAAATGGAATTCCTGAGATGAGTTTGTGAACAGAACTTAGAGGAAATATGAGGATGCCAAGCTAGTCTAAGTATGAAAAAAATTAATGCTTCCATTTCCTGTCTTGCCCAGAAATTGACCTGTAAGGTCAGAAATTGTTATACTCTGCCCACTGTAGGTAGGCAGCTAGCTGTCTAATAAAATTAAGTGGCTAAGAGTCTCAAGGTGTTTCTTTTCAGGAGTCCTAAGGATATGCCTCTATAAATCTTTAGAGCAAACCTGTTGATCCCTTTCAACAATAATAGTTCTTTATGCTGTGTTCCAATCATACCGAGTTTCACTTCAAGAGATGACAGAGGTCAAGTCAGGAGCAAATGTCTATGATGCTATTCTTTGATAGACATGATTATTATCTGATCCCTTGGAGTACCAAAAAGAATTTTTAATGAGAAAGGAAGATGATTTCAAAAATAGAGTTAAGAATCTTCACAATCGCTGGGCGGTGGTGGCACATGCCTTTAATCCCAGCACTTGGAAGGCAGAGGCAGGCGGATCTCTATGAGTTTGAGTCTAGCCTGGTCTAGCTCGTTCCAGGACAGGCTCCAAAACCACAGAGAAACCCTGTCTCAAAAAAACAAAAACAAAGCAAAATGAAACAAAACAAAACAAAAAGAATCTTCACATCCATTCTCGGGGCACAGGAATGGACTCTATTAAATAAGCTAGTAACTGTCTCTGGTTAGATTTAAAATTATAGAAACAGATGTACTCCCAACCCTCAGCTTCTTCTTCTTGGAGAAGAATGTTTGTCTAGCTTCTGTCTCACCACAGCATATCACATTGAAAGATGATAAATTGTTCCTTTTCACTGCAGGTCTTTAGATGAAGAACAAGCATATTAAAGAGTCTCATCTGCAGACTGAGTTGATTTGTAACACCAGAACCTTCAAGACAATTTTTAAATAGAGTGAGGTTTGAGAATATGAAAAAAAAATGTAAGTGAACTATAACCAAAAGCTGGAAACAGTTTCTCATAGCAAGTATTTTACTTTTCCCCTTAAGTCTGAGGGTTCTCTGTGACTCCACTGACCATAAAAGAAAGTTATGACTATACTGTCTGGATTATGGGGCTCCTCTCTTATGACAGTAGGCATCACTGATTCCTATATCTCCCCAGACTTATTCTTGCAGCATCCAATTGCCAAGTAAGAATTCCTGTAGAGTCATGGGGAAAGGTATCCAGCCCACATAGAGGGTGGAGGAATAAGCAAATCTAATCTGGCAGGGACTGTAGCTATTTCTACTCTCCAGCAGAATCTTTGACAGAATACTGTATATATGTCACAGGGAAGGAATTGTATGGCCAGACCTGGACAAAATATGGACCAAGAAAATCCCAAGATAGATGAGGTATTGTTGTTTGGTGGTAATTTGTTCAGAAGCAATATACAACAAACATATGTCATATTGGTATTGCATAACATTACATTTTCAATATCATCGATTTCAAAGCATTTGAGTTAGGCAATGTATATCTCTGTTGAATTACAAAAAGGGTCTTTGCAAGTAAGAGTAAATTAAGGAAAAATCATACTAATTGTGATGGATCCTGTTCCAAGAACTGGCATCTCTACATGGGTAGCAGGGACTGTAAACACAAAACCACTGGGAAAGCAACTGTGCAAATGAGAACAGAGATGGTAGACAAAGGGCATCAGAAGCCACTGTCTGGTGCGGGAGAATTATCTGTATTCTGTCAATCATTTATTTTAATAAAACGCTGATTGGCCAGGCAGGAAATATAGGCGGGAAAACCAGACAGGAAGTAGAGGCAGAGTAATGAGAATAGGATAAGGCTAGGGAGGAGAAAAGTTCCTCAGCCATTCCTGCGCAGACCACCGAAGAGGCAGCATGTAACGTGCCCAGCTGAGAAAGGTATGGAGCCATTATGCCTAACATAGATGAGAATAATGGGTTAATATAAGTTATAAGAGTTAACAAGAAGCCTGACCTAATGGGCCAATCAGTTTATAACCTTATGGAGTCCTGTGCGTGATTTTCTTTGGGGCCTCTCTGCTGTGGGGTACTGGGCGGGACAGATACCCCAACAAGCCAGTCCCACATACTACAACTGTCAGAAACAGAAGGAATCTTTCACCTGTGCCTAGAGAAGAGACTCACCCTGTGATTTATGAGTTTGGATGCTAGACCTTAGAAATATCCACCCACTGAGACAGTGTGCCTAAGCTAATGGGAGCTCACCAAAGCCAACTAGACAGGGACTGAAGGAGCATGTGATCAAACTGGACTCTCTGAATGTGGCTGACAATTAAGGCTGACTGAGATGCCAATGATAATGGCACTGGGATTTGTCTCTACTGTATGTACTGGATTTTTGGGATCCTAGTCTATTTGAATGCAGACCTTCCTAAGCCTGGATGGAGTGGGGAGGGCCTTGGACTTCCTACAGGTCAGGGAACCCTGCCCTCTCAGGACTGGAGGGAGTGGGGGGAGAGGGGAAGCAGGATGGAAGTGGGAGGAGAGGAGGAAGAGGAAATTTTGATTGGTATTACTTATAAAGTAATAAAAAATATAAAACAGTATAAGTCACTGTTTCTAGTAGAAGAATTTTTCTAGAAAGTATGTCTCCTCAGCAGGGAGAGGATAGCAAAATGTATCTTTATTATTAATGTGGCTGACATCATGCTATTAATCCTGGGGAACAATCTTGACATGATCAACACTATTGACTCCAGGTGTGTAGGCAACATCTTCAGTGTTATCAGTGTTCGCATATGTAATGATGCTATAGTCATCCTTGGTTTCCAGTCCTCCTCGTACTTCAACTCCATGTAATAGAAAATTGACTTTACAGATGGGGGACAGGTAGAGTAAAAATGGACAGGTAAAAAAAAAATTGACAAAACCCAGTGAGTTAAAATCATTACTCACCAGTCATTTGGTGACAGATAACTGTTATGATTCTCTAAAACGAGATTTGGAAACTACCGAAGACATTGGTTATTCATTAAAAAAAATCAGATAATGACACTTGGGCCAAGAGCCATGAATAAAGCATTAATGGTACATATTTATGTTTTCATAAATGTGTAATATTCTAAAAACAGGAAAATTTGTGAAGCTTAAGTTTAGGGAAAGATAATCCACATCTCTAAGTGATAAATCATATCAACACTTAGTACGTCTTCCTCTGAAGGGTGGGGTACACCTGATTCATGAAATGACTGTATAAATGTGACTTCTATGGTGTTCCATCAGGGATTTTGCAGTATTGGTTTTGATACTAAGTCTCACTTAAGAAATATTTGGTCTACACTGAGTCCATAACAATTCATTTATTAATGTTAAAAATGTCTGTCTTATTTCTAGATGATATTCATTTGACCAATGGGACATGTGCTGTAACAAACTAGTAACAAATTCATCTGAGCTATAAAAATAAGTAATAACTACATGATAATCTTTGGATGTACAAAATCATTTAATTCTAGAGTCATATGAAGGTGAAATGACCCACAACCGTAAAATACCTGTGAGTATTCAAGACATAACCTTTTAGAGGTCAGTTGCTATAGCTTTTCACTCAATGAAAAATGTTAATTCCACTAGTGAAAATTAATAATTTTAGCAATTTCTTTATGTAGTATTGATAATGAAAAATATGAAAAGACACCTAAATAGTTTTATATATTTTGCTCTAAACCCTTCTAGAAAGGGTTTTTCTTAAACAAAAAGCAAAACCAGATGTGATGTGACTCTCACCCCTAAAGTATTAGCATTTGGGCGGTAGAGGCAGAAGAATAGAGATTTTAAAACTATATTTAATTATGTAGCAAGTTTAAGGTGAGGGGTAAATAATAGATAGATAGATAGATAGATAGATAGATAGATAGATAGACAGACAGACAGACAGACAGACAGACAGACAGACAGACAGACAGACATTGGATAACAGTTATTGTTCAGCATGGTGTCTTATCACAGTGCTTATGATTATGGATTAACAGAATTTCTTTTTTCACTTTACCTTCTCAGATGATAGTCTCCATATGGATGGGTCAAAAATCACATAACTTTAAAAGCATGGTATGGGTGTTATATCATTCATTAGAATAATTGAAAAAAAAGTCATCCCAAGTTCCTATAGGCTTTCACAAGCATTCTCTATATTTAAGGTTTTTGAACTTAGGTTGTATTTGGTTTGTTCTTATTGTTTTCTGGTGATGAACCTTTATTATAATCAGAATATAAACACATGTATTCCAAAGCCATGGTTTATTAGCAGTGGATATTGAGGGTGCAAATAGCAGGCTTTTGGGTTCAGGTGCATATGCATCCGAGACAGTCTTACTGATCTTTAGCAAAGTCTGCTATTCAGGCTAAGAATGCAAAGCTAGACAAGCAGTTTCTTCCCTGTGATGTATTTATGATTTCGCACTTCTCCTTTTCAAAGTCTTTTTAGAAGCTCTGACATATGCCCCATTGAAGTTTCAGCAGGAGTGTAGACAGGTTGAAGGACACACACGTAGAAAGGTTTGCTGTGAGAATCAAGATGGAAATAAATCATTAATGATTCTCTTCACATTCAGATGCAGGCCATTCGGTTCATGTTGCTACTCAGGCTATCCAGCTGGGGAGGTGCCCCTGGCTTCAAAGAATTCTCCTCTGAGAAAAGGCATCACTCGAATCATTTCTAACAGCAAGGTTAAACATAACAAAATGGGATTTTCAAAAATATATTTTAACGTGCTATTACAAAGCACTCAATTTCTCTTGCACAGAAAAGCACAAAGACACACAATAATCTATTGTTTCTAGTTAGTGCAAATTACTTGTCATCTGTTCAGGTGAGAGATACTTGCTTGATAAAGTCACTTCCCAGTTGATTCAGGATAAAATCAAATTCCTTTCTATTGCTCATGAGAAGCAATTACTTCTTGTCCAGATATCAAAGGTAAAGAATTCTTAATCGCAGGACTTTCTTCTATGTATTATATGCTTCCGTGGGGAAAGGGTGAGATTTTAGAGTGCTCTGTTGGAATATTATCCATACTCTTGTGATATCTCTTTTGTGCCAGAAATTGTGCTGACAGGACCAGGCATAAGAGAAATGGCTACTGCCCTCAAGAAGCTGAAACTGAGGATGACCTTCATGTGTACTCAAAATGGAAAATGACGGGATGAGAGCAAGGTGAGATGGGAATCACAGATACCAGCACCTGTGATCAAGACAAGGCAACAAATAAGCTATCTTCAAAGACAAAAGCAGTTGCCTGGGGAAAGGGGCATCAACACAGTGCATGAGTCAACTGAAGGTGCAACAAAGATGACGGTTGTATTTGATATAACTTTCAACAGAAATTCGAGGGGAAAGGAAGAGGAAGAAAAGGGAAAGAAGGAGAAATGCAGAGAAGAAAGAACAGAGGGAAGGGAAGACCAGATGGCAGGGGATAATAAAGGATTTAGGAAACTGATCTGCATCCAAGCCAAAATGTGGTTTGTCTCCTCAGTGACACAAGACTAGGCAATATTACAAGGCAAGTGGACAGGCAATTCATATTCTTGTTTCATGCATGTGTTTGTTTTCAGTGGGTCCTCTGTAGGTACAGAGTGTGACACACCATCACACAAACGTAGGAAAGAAGTGCCTAAGAGTTTGTTTGTGCCTGGAAAGGAAAGAAGAGAGAATGAAGCTGGAGTATTTTAGACACTTGGCAAAAATAATAAACAGAGTGGTAAGTGAAAGTGAAGTGTGTTTCAAATCCTGATGTGAAATCTGCTGCAAGGCATGGTCAAGAAAACAGCATTAGAGTATAAACACCAGTGGGTTATGTCTAGGTGGCGAAAACAATGCTTTGCTGAGATCACTAATGAGAAACAGTAGTCTGTAAATGAGGCTAGAAGATAGAAATCCACAAGAAAGCAAAGGACGCTGGGCCTTTAGCCACACTATTTAGAACAACTTTCCAGAACTGGATCAAACACACACACACACACACACACACACACACACACCATAGCAAAATTTTCACACCCTCAGCAATGATTCCTTGGCTACAATATAAAAGGCATGCAATACACACATGCAAAATAAAAGAATTGAACATCTTGATGTTTAAAACCTTCTGCATATCAAAGGAACACATCAGCAGAATGAGAATACAATTAAGAGAATGGGAGAACATACTTAAAAATTATGGATTTGGTAGGGAGTTAATATTCAGAAAATATATAGCACTCCCAAGTTCAATAACAATTCTCCAGATTAACAATTAGGCAAAGGACTTGAAAAGACAAAAATGCCAATATGCATGGCCGGGCAGTGGTGGCACACACCTTTAATCTCAGCACTGTGGAGGCAGAGGCAGGTGTATCTCTGTGAGTTCAAGGTCAGTCTGGTCTATGTAAACTAGTTCCAGGACTGGCTCCAAACCTACAGAAAAACCCTGTCTCAAAAAATAAAAAACAAAATACAAACAAACAAAAAAAGCCAACATGCACATGAATAGCATTGTAGCATTATAATCACCAGGAAAACACAAGTTAAAGGCACAAGAAGATGATACACCATGATCATTAGGATGGTTTCTACTGTCAAATGTTTCAGAAAATAATAATCACTAGTGAGCATTAGAAGCCTTATACTTGCTGATGGGAACGTAAATGGTGCAGTCACTGTGGGAAGCAGTATTCAACAATATTCTGAGAAAATAGACAATATTAGTATATGACTTGGAAGTTACTCTCCTGCATACATGCCCCAAAGAACTCAAACAACATCCATGTTTTTCTCATCCTTATGTCAAATGTAGAAGACAGAAGGAATAGTATGGTGTAAACCCTGTTTTAGGAAAACTAAATACATACAATTTTCTTCTTTTAAATAACTCCATTAGAACTCATTTCTACAGGATAGTTGTGATACTCATACTATCACATTTATTACATTTTAATAACTTGTGTGGAAGACAAAACATTAGCAAAGATGCAACCACAAAATTACATATAGATCAATAAAAACAATAAAAAAATTTAAAAAGAGTTTACCTTTAAAACTTAAAACAGGAGCTGGAGAGATGTTCCAGCAGTCAAGAGCACATACTGCTCTTACAGAGCACTGGATCTTAGTTCCCAGCACCACATGGGGTGGCTCACAACTGCCTGACAGTCTATCTAGCTCCAGGGGACTCAACACCCCTTCTGTCTTCTGTGGGAATTGTGCTCAAGTACACATACCTACACGTAGGCACACACACACGTGCGTGCACAGGCGCGCGCGCACACACACACACACATGCGAGTTTATGTGCACACACACATGGGCAATTTAAAATAAATATTTTAAAAAGGAAACAAAGACAACAAAATAATTGGAAAGTAAGGAACTGCAAGATGATTATTTCTTTTCATATTGTATCTTTTCTTCAACATCAGAAAGGGCACGAATGTCCAATAATTCCATACCACAGACAAAAGATAGAACACTTTACTACTTTTGAATAATCAGCAAACTAGAAAGTCACATTTCATTCTCTAGGATAGGATACTGAAACCTACACAAAAAAAAACCTATTATTCTCAAGGATCCCACTGTCCCTACGAGGGAACAGTCAGCACACACTATGTGTTCCTTGTTCTGATGGCTTTTCTGGAATTTACTGCTCTCTTCTGCTGTTCAGCTGAGAAAGTACCTAGCTTTATACTTAAGGTCACTTAAAAAAAACTGATGGCTCAAGTTCCATCCCTCTTTTATAAGAAATAATTCCTGAAAATATTTGCATATGCAAAAGGTTGCTAAAATAGCCTATCATCAAAATAAGCTATTAAATCAGTATATTGTTATGGCTTCAAAATCAAATCAGTCTGGTCTTCAAAATACTGCTACAAAGGTTAATTGGATTGAGAGAGAGTATGACACAGAAAATAATTAATGCAATTTTGATTCTCACAAATATATATTTTAGCTTATAATCTTATTTAAATGTTTCCCTTAAATACCTCTAATGATCCCACTTAATGAAGGTCTATGCTCCATTTCAACAAACTATTTTGTTAAACAATTTTAAGGTTACAAAAATATAACTATAAAGTATGGGAAGCTTTTTTTCATTTTTTAAATTTTGTTTTTTATTCTCTCTCATACATTAATCCTGACTTCAATTTCCCTTCCTTTCCCTCCCCAGAGTCTCTGCCCTCACCTTCCCTTTCTCCCAGATCTCCCACCCACCCATCCTCCTGTATCCCCTTAGAAAAGAGCAGGCCTCTTAGGGACATCAACCAATCACTCCATGACAAGCCACAATAAAAACAGGCACAAACTATCCTATCAATGCCAGAAGCAGGCAAAAGAGTCAGAGAATGCCCCAGCTCCTGCTGTTAGGAACTCACAAGAACACCAAGCTACTTCATCATAATATTTATGCAGGGGACCTAGGTCAGATCCACACAGACTCCCAGATCTCTGCAAGCTCCCATAAGTCCTGGTCATATGATTCTGTGGACTATGGTCTCCTGTTGTCCCTGATACCTCTGGTACCTCTGATCCTTCTCCCCCCTCCTCTGTAGGACTCCTAAATATATGTCTAATGTTTGGCTGTGGCAATCTGCATCTACTCTCATCAGTTGTTGGTTTAAGTCTTTCTGGTCTCTTTGATGATTCTGCTAGGCTCCTGTCTCAGAAAACTCTGTAGGGAAGACAAATTGTAAGTTGAACGTTTTGCGGCTGGGTTGGTGTCCCAATCCCTCCACTTAAGTCTTTGCTATATAAAGACAAACCTATTAGAGTAAAACCTTACTTCTCAACAGAGACTCTATAAGCCAGAAGGGCCTGAGTAGATGCTCTGCAGATTCTAAATGACCACAGATGCCAACACAGCCTACTAATCCAAGGAAATTTTCCATCATCATATATGGAGAAAACAAGATATTCTATGATAAAGTCAAACTTAAACAGTATCTATCCACAAACCCAGCCTACAAAAGGTACCAGAAGGAAAACTCCAACCCAAGGAGGTTCACTACACCTATGAAAACATAGGAAGTAAATAATCTCAGTTCAGCAAAATCAAAAGAAGGAAAACACACATGCACACACAAACTCTACTACTACCACCACCGCCACTACTACTACTATTGCTACCAACAACAACAAAATAATAGGAATTAGCAATCACTGGTTATTAATATCTTTCAATGTCGATGGACTTGATTCCCCAAGGAAAAGACACAGACTAACAGAATGGATAGAAAAGCAGGATCCATCTTTCTGTTGCATGCAAAAAAAACACACATCAACATCAAAGAAAGACCTGTTGAAAAGATTATCTAAATGAAACGATCCAAGAAGCAAGCTGCTATAGTCATTCTAATGTCTAACAAAACAGACTGCAAACCAAAATTAATAAAAAGAGATGGAGAAAGAAAGACATTTCATACTTAATCAAAGGAAAAACCCACCAAGATGATGTTTCAATTCTTACCATCTCTACCCAAATGAAAGTTTCTAGATGCAATTCCCACCTCCACCCTCAGACGTCACTGTTATTGACATCTGGCATGACTGTGGTATATCTGCTAACTTAGTTTTGGCTTTTGGGGAAAGACAGAGTATCAAATCATACAGCCTTTAGAGATTAGCACCACACATTTATGCTTCATCCATGTCCTTCTTTGTCTCTTTATTGTTGAAGAATATCCCGTTACTTGAATGTACCCAAGTTTACTGCACATATCAGTGGAAATTGTGCTTGTTGCTAAGTGGGGAAACATAAATAAAACCCTTTCCAACACTGCATAATTTTGTTGTAGAGAAAAGTTGTCACTTCATCTAAGGAAATAAAGAGGGAATATGGAGAAAAGGTCATGCTACAATGTCCTGATAGCCTTATTACAGACTGCCAGATTTTCTTCCAAAGGGAATGCAGCATTTTTAATACCCACCAACAGTACAGGGGCATTCCTGTTGTGCCCTATCCTCATCAGCTCTGGGAATGGCCAGAGTATAATGCAGCAATGCTTTACTACTGTTTGCTTTTCCTAGTAGTATATGATGTGAGGCATCCTGTCCTATTCTTATTGGCAACCTTAACATACTTGAAGAAGTTACATGTTCTGGTCTTTTTTCTTCTAATATTTAAAAGTTTGTGATATATTTCAGAAACTAATTGTCTCTGAGCTATGTTCTTTAGGGTTTTTTCTTTTCTTTTTTTTTTTTTTTTTTGCCTCCATAGCATGGTAAGGTCTTTTTTACCCCACTTTACCAAGCTGTGTTTTTTACTTAGTCTTAAACAAATGAAACTGAATCTCCATAAGAATGCATACAACCTGAGGAGAAAAATCCAAATGGTTCCATACACGAAGAAGATGAATAAAAATTCTAATAGTAAAACTTTATTTATGCCCGAGATTTTGCATTATCTTTTTTTAAAAAGTAAATTGTCTTAGAACAGTAAGTCCTGTAATAGCTAATTTTAAGATGAATATTGCTACATTTCTAAAGCTCTTCTAGAATACCTGAGTTGAAGTAGGGCTTCTGCTTCAATTTCCTGAGTGGTCCTTCTAAAAATATTTCCATTGGTTCTCTCTTTTATATCTTAGCTGATTTTTTCCATATAATGTATTGTTACTATGGTTACTTCAACTCTTCCAAGATCCTCCTCACTTCCCCACCCACCCAAATCCACATTTTCTTTCTCTCTTTCATTAGGATACAAAGAGTCATATAATAATAATTAATAAATGAAACAAAAACAAACATAAAAAAAGAGCCAGAGAAAAAGTTCAAGAAACACATATAGTTACAGAGACACAGACATTCACCCATTAATCTCAAAATCACAATATATATGCAAAGGACCTATAAGGAAAAAAATCTGGCAAAACATTGTGAGAAATTATGAAACAGAACCTCTGAAAATATTATTGAGTAGTTTGTGTGTGTGTGTGTGTGTTTGTCTTTTATTTTTGAGCATTAATTCGCTTTTAACCTGTATATGACTGTCAAAGGTTAGAACAGTGCCGCACATAAGGCTTACAGAGCACATATTTAAAGATGTCTATTTCATGTGCTTTCCCTTTCTAGTACGAAAACATTTGTGTGTGGTAGGGGTATTTCTGCCATTGTCATAAACAATAAATAAACATACATCAAGATTTTAGTACTTGAACTAATCCAGGAAGTTGATAAACATATACCAATTTCCAAATGTTTAGAACTACCAACCATTTTCCAAAGAGTTACCTGGATGTTAGAAGAGAAAACTCATATTTTGTCTTGACACTCACATGGTAAAGAGAATTATGTTCTAATCTTGCTGCACCAACCAAGATTACCACAGCCCAGCCCATGTCAGTTTTTCTTACCTCTCTGTACCTGCTACTTTCTTTCTTACACCTTAGATACTGAAACAGGGCTGCTCTTTCATCCCAGTGGTCCAAAGAGAGCAGCTTAATAGACTCTCCTCTTTAACCAACTTTACTGAGGAAATATAACCAAAGTGATCACCCAGATAGAGATTTGGAAACATCTCTTCACAATGGGTGCATTGAATCCCTGCAGGTATCCAAGAAATTAGGGTGAAGACATTTGATAGCTGGTTCCAGGGCTGAAAATATAAGCACTAAAATGAACAAAATAAGCATGAAATGAACAAAATAAGCATAGGCAGTAGTGCCACTCATGACATTGGCTTTGCTTGGCAATTTGGGAAACTGACTGTGTAAGAGCTTTATATGAGTTCTATTTGAGATAATCATTTCGATTGCAGCTTCTTCCTAAATAACTGTAATATACAGTGAAGTGGTAACTGCTGCTTAGATACAATGTGCTTTAGCACATTTGGACAGATTTGTTATCCTGTCCCATGATGTCGCTGTCGTAACTTTAATCTATAGAAAGCCTTCTTATATAATGAATTATAGCAAGCACTAGGCTCTTCTAGCTCCCCCAGTGAACTCCTTCCTTCACACTATGCATACTCTTGTATACCAGCAAGCTACACACTTATTCTCTTTTAACTCCTGCAAGTTGGAGATTTAGTTACTTGAAGCAAAGGTGTTATTTTTTATCAAGAAAGAACATTGTAAGATCTACAGGATGAAAGAGTTTGCTTTGAGATTGACTCTCCAAGTAATAACAGAAGCTATACCCATGAAGTCTCACTAAGATGATTACCAAATATGTCCTGAACAAGGATGGACATGCCAACTAGACAGAGATATTCCCATGAGCCAGCAACCCTACACAAAAAATTATAGGCAACAAATGGATGCTGAAGATGGGAAAAGTGGCCTTCTTCAGGGAAAAACACACCAATTGGTTGTCCAATTCCAAAAGATCATTCCTAAAACCAGACATATAGGTAACACTCCACTGACTGAAGAGGTTAAACTGCAGAACATATGTGTAAATGCATATATTATATGCAATAGCAATTAATGAATAAAGAGGCCACCAGCTTGAAAAAGGACATATAATATGGGAGGGCATGAAGCAAGAATAAGTAAATTATAATATCCAAAGTTAAGGTAAGTAAATAAGCAAGAAAAACGAAAGAATTCTGTGTTATGTTCATGATCTCTGTTATGCTGGGGTTTGCAGCTTTAGATAAAGTGCAAAATGTACAATTCTCATATCCACTTCCAAGTAAGTTTGTTTTGATTATTGGCAAATAATACTTAGCAAGACACAACCTTATCAATAGTCAATCCCCACGTGATCAGGTGTAGTAGAAGGCCACTTGTTGGCTCCCAGCCACTCAGACTCCCAAAATAACCACACAGAAACTGAATTAATTAAATCACTGCTTGGCCCATTTGTTCTAACTTCTTATTGGCTAGCCTTTACATCTTAATTTAAACCATTTTTATTATTTTATATTTTATCACGAGGCTCATAGCCTACTGGCAGTGTGCCAGCATGTCTGTCTCCGGTGCTGGCTTCATAATTTCTCTCCTGACTCTGCCTTCCTTCTCCCAATATTCAGTTTAGTTTTACCCACCTAGCTCTGTTCTACACTATCAGGACAAGCCAGTTTCTTTATTAACCAATAGTATTCACAGCATCAGAGAGGAATCCCACATCTAACAGGAGTTTCTTCAGAAAAAAAATTCAGATGCCCAATTCAACAAAAATAAGGGAACTAATTCTCAGATGCAGCTTTCTCCAGGGAAGGAGTATGTGTCATTGTTGATCAAGGCTGTTGGGGGCAGGTAACGACAGCCGACAGGGGAGTCCCCTCCACATGAGAAGATCCACTTACATCCACACATTTAAGCTGTTCTTCAGAGAAACTGATCTGAGATCAAGACAGAAATCTGGTTTCCCTCTCACAACAGATACAAGGACATTTGCTTTGTGCAGTTGGAATGGGCAAAGTAAATACTAGTCAGAAATCTGACTGTGGAACATTCAAATTGTAGTCTCCAGAGCAAGTCAGCAGAATGACAATTGTAGGGTAGGTGTTCTTAGATATTGAAAGAGTTAACATCTATCCAGTAACTGAATGATTTAAATTTTTCATCCTTCTGTGTGTTTTAAATTTAATTAAACGGTGTAATAACTGCACAATACATTAACTCATCCCTTAGCAGAGATGTAATTCGGAGTGTCTGCGTAAAAATTCAAGAGATAATTACTCAAGGGCTGTTGAGATGGGTCAGTGGGTGGTAGAAGCATTTGCTGCCAAACCTGATAATCTGAGTTTGAACCATGTGACCCATACAATAGAAAGGTCAATTTCTACAAGTTATCCTCTGATTTCCACGTGCGCACCATAGCAGGTATACATATATATATGTGTACATATATATATGTATATATATACATACATAAACATGGATGCATATAAAGTAAGTGAAATAACACTTTTGAAGAGATAATTACTCAGAGGATAGAGTCACCTGCAAGAACATACTTATACTGTGTCTAATGTGGGGATTTATAGACATGATAATTTTGAAACTATACTTATAGATTTGCTTCTACTTCCAATCTTCCTCTGAACACAGATAAGAGTCACATTATTTGCAATAATACCTCCGGTTCTTTATACACAGAAGATACTTAATAAATACTATAGAATGGACAAATAACTGTGTGGAAAACATGGTGCATTCAGGGTACAAATATATTTGGTGTGAATATGGACTTGTGGCATCATAAACAGTTGTGCTAATGAATTATATTTATTATAAAATATTGAAATACTTGCAATATTTTATATAATATGAAAAGTGGTGGTCATGTCTTTTGGTACATATGAATGAAATATTTAGAAATTTCTCAAAATAGAACGAACCAGTTTTAGGCATTTACTCCTCTGTCTATTATTCATGACAGTAATGTCTACTTTTCCCCCTCCAGTCTTTGATGATGAACAGCAGCTCCTTCAAATTGCTCACACTTTCACCCTTGAGCCTTGCCTTGCTAGAGAAATAATCTGATGTACATCCTAGGGAGATTTATGAAACAGATGTATCAATTCTCACATAATTATACTCTCTGCAGCTTCCCAGATGGATAGAAAGAAAAGTATGAAATTTTATATATAGTTTTGTAAAAAAAAATTAATGTATTGTTATATAAGGACATAACTTCCTTTTGTAAATGGCTTAGAGCAGTGACTTCACTCCATTCAACCTGCAGAAATTGTTTTCAAAAGAAATTCTCCATCATCTGTTTGATCAATAACAGAGAATGCTTGAATAAAATAGTCTACACAAGCCGATGTTGGGCAGCAGTTTCTGTAATTCAAGTCACAGATGCAGGGCTACTTTGTTACAGGGATATAGACAATAACCTTTGCTTCTTTTCTGGAAATAAGATATAATATTGAGATGAAGACTAAAGCTGCTAACTTAAGCTCTATATTTTTCCATGCATCTATTAGCCTAATGCTCATTTGCTTATGTTCCTCCTCCTGACAACCATCTACTCTTCTCTCTTCTTGAAATCAGGAGTTTGAAATATACATGGTAGCTTATTAAAAAGGAAGTTTGGAATTCAGCCTCAAATATAGTCTTCTTGCAGTAGTTTCTTGAAATTTACAACCTTGAGTTTATAATCCCAGAGCATGTGAATCATCCAAAGCATTTTTTTAATTTTAATTAAAACTGTGAACATATGTTGGGACTAGAAATGGACACACTCTTATACGTTTTTTTCTTTCTTCACTTCCCAACCCTCGTCCTTTGTAGGCTGGTGATAAAAACAATGCCATTCAACTCAGAAGCACAGGAAATGATACAGCCTAACAATATATTTTGCTAAATGTCCATACTCATTGTTATGGTTAAGGTATGAAATATACCTTCAAATATTATATAGTCAAGATTTAGTTTTTAAAGCAGCACTGTGGATAGGAATATAGTGGCATATTATTTGTGTTTTAATAAATTAAACCTGCCTGAAAATCAGAGAGTAAAGCAGCCATACTAGTCAGCCATACAGACCAGGTAGTGGTAGCACATACCTTTAATCCCAGAATTTGGGAGACTGAGGTAAATAGATCTCTGTGAGTTCAAGGCCATCCTGGGCTACACAAGGTTGAATCTGTCTTAAACAGAAACAGAGCTCATGAGAGGGTGATCCCAGCACTTGGGATCATATGACTTTAATACTAGCACTAGGGAGGTGGAAATAAGAGTTATAAGGCTAGGTGGAGAAAGGAATATAAAAGGACGAGACAGGAACTCAATGGATTGTGGAGTGTGGAGCCTGAGGCTGGTGGAGAACATTGCAGGATCACCCCTTTGTTTGAGCTTTGGTAGAGGTAAGATCTCTGTAGTGGCTGGCCTGCTTTGCTTTTCTGATCTTCACCTTGAACACCAATATCTGTCTCTAGTTTTTTATTGGATCATGCTACAAAGAGGTGAGATTTGGGGGAAGCAATCAGATTATGAGGTTTCTGACCTCATCGGCAGAGAGGTCTGTTAATGGAGGCATGACTTGATGAGCTCTGGAGAGGTGACAGAACATTTGGAAGCTGGGAAAATTTGGAGAAAATGGTTCACTTATCGCTTATGTTGTAGGAAGATGTATTTTGTTTTGGTCCTTTTCTCTCACTCTACTTCCTGATGGTCATAAGATAAGGAATGTTGCTCCCCACCATGATGTCATCCTCAGCAGAGACCCATATCAATAGGGGCCAAGTGATCATGAACAGAAATTTCCAAAACTGTGACTTGACAAAATTATTTTTATATTTGTCAGGCACTTTTTTTTATTATAGTCAGGCAAAGTTAACTATTGACCCCTTTATTTACTTCTTCCCAAACCCTCACATAATTTTATATGATTGGCATCTAAAAGATTAAGCAGTTACAAAAGGTGCTGTGTGCATTATCCAACAGAGTCTAAATACGTCTGTCAATAGATACAGTGAATCAAACACAATCTAATGCCAAAGTATATGGCCAAGTACTATTATTAGGTGTCAAAAGTCTTAAGTCCTATTCCTTTCCTTGAATGAACTTGAATACTTCCTTCCCCATAGTGTTTTATTCTCTATAAATTTTTATTTCAAAATTTTGCAATATTCTCAATACTTCTTCAATCAAATTGTTGATAAATAAGGTTTTTTCTGCAATTGTGGACTACTTATCTTCCAAATTATAAAATATTCTCTTAGAAAGTTCTCTTGCCTTGACTTTGACTTCTCAGAAGACCATAATATTGTGGAATTATTAGTGGTCCAGAGGCAAGCCTTTATTTCTCAGGGGAAAAGAATGAAATTTAGAATTCAACGTGGAAAAAGAAGCATACTTCAAAACACAGGTATATTTTAAACATAACACTATATAAAAGATAGTATGAATATCAAGAATCTCATAAACATAAAGCAAAGAAAACCAGCCCACAAATCACAATCCTAGAGAACCTAGACAACAATGAAGACCCTAAGAGAGACATACATAGATCTACTCTACATGGGAAGTAGAAAAAGACAAGATCTCCTGAGTAAATTGGGAGCATGGGGACCTTGAGAGAGGGTTGAAGGGGAGGGGAAAGGCAGGGACGGGAACCGAGTTCAATAAAAATCAATTTAAAAAATCTCATACCAATCTCCTGATGTCTTCATACACAGGAAAGCTTTAAGTGATCTCTACATGCTAGTAGCAGAGCACATAGTCCAATCTGAAATCTACCCTGCTCAAGGCTTGCTAGTACCAAGAATCAAACACAACATTCAGTGACTATTCAAAAGTTCACACCAGCCATAAGTTCTCAAGAAAGCTTGGGAGATAAGGCCATCTGTCCTGCTTCTTATTCTCCATTAAACAAAGCCTTGGGAATTGAGATCCCATGGAGCACGTAGTCAAACAAACATGAGTCTGATAACCTAAGTCTTTGAGACTGAATTTCATCAACTTATAACTGGGGATAATAATGTCTGCCTTTGTTAGGCTTAACTAAAAAACATACTCTTGACCTGTCTATCATGCTTCACATAATGCATTATGCTTCTTTTGACCATTTTCTATCTTCCTCCTTCATTAGGTAAGCCAACATCTTCTTTTATATTTCTTATCTCATTAAGTTGTGTGTGTGTGTGTGTGTGTGTGTGTGTGTGTGTGTCTCACTGGGCATATACAGCAGTTTGTTCTAGGCTCCTTGGTAGATACAAAAAAATCACTGATTTCTGGTGCTTATAACAACCTGTATAATGTTTACATATAGCCTACGCACTTTAAGTCATGTCTAGGTTACTATATCCCCTACTTCAGTATAAATGCTAGGTAAATCAATGTTATATTGAATTATTTGGGGAATAATGACAAGCAAAGACTATATAGATCAGACTCATCCTTTATAAATACGTTTAATATGCAAATTTACCTATGTAAAATAATGAGTAGTCATACTTTTAAACAGATATATCTTTTGCTTAGGAATAAAATAAATAAAAATAATATAAATGGTGCACTTTGTATGTGTGCATATTTCCTTCCTTCCTTCCTTCCTTGCTTTCTTTCTTCTCTCATTGTACACTTTAAATAAACTTTCTAGGACTGTATCTAGGGATGATCTTTCTAAGGATGAGTTTTCAGTTATAACCCAGTAGTGAGCTGAGTCTGAGAGCTGTGTTACATTGTTCACTCTTTATTTTCCTCTTCTTTTAATCCATTCCTCTTCAATTTCCTTTCAAGAAAGAGAAAGCATCCAAAAGACAATAACCAAATATGACAAAACAAGATATGAGAAGACAAGGCAAAAGCTCCCATATTGACGCTGGACAACCCCATAGGAGGAAGAGTCCCAAGAACGGGCAAAAGAATCAGAGACACACCACTTCAACTGATAAAAGTCCCACAAAAACACCAAACTAAAAGCCAAAATATATACACAGATAACCTGGTTCGGGCCCTATGCTTGTTGCTACAGTCTCTGAGGCCATATGAACACTTCTTAGTTGATTCAGTGGGCCATGTTTCCCTGGTATTCTCCATTTCCTCTCACTCCTACCATCTTTCCTCTTTCCTCCCGGTCTTCCATGAGGTTCCCCATTCTCTGAAGGGAGGAACCTTATGGAGACTTTCAATTTAGACCCCTCTATTCTCATAATGTCTGGCTGCGGGTCTCTGTACATACTCCCATCTGCTACCAGAGGAGCCTCTCTGATGATGACTGAACAAGGAACAGACACTAAGTCTCTTAGCACATTCTGCTTGTCAAATGCTCTGAGTATGACTCTGGATTACCTCTGCAGTCCTAAAGAGAGGAGTTGTGAATTGCAGTCTCCACATCCATCCTGTTCTCTCCTCCAAGACTGCCACAGTACTTCATAGAAAAGGGTTCTTTTCCACGATGTGCGAATTAATGTCTGCAATGTTCTTTGTAAGGTTTCAAACACAGCCACGTCTTATATCCTGGCTTCTCTTCCCAACAACAATTAGCTTTCAATGATCATTCCCTGAGATATAATACTTCAAAAAATTAGCAAAATCTTGATTTTGCTTGCATGGAAATTAGTTCAATACTATATTTCCTATTTTTCTAAGTTTTAAAGCAACTTTCTTTCCAATAGATATCACTTACATACTGAAACATGCCTGTAATTTCAGCACTGAAGAAGGTAAAAAGGAAGGTGGAGAGTTTAAAACTACCCTTGGCTAGATAGAAAGAATATAAATAAAATCTTATCCTTTCCATTTATCATGTAGCTTCTCTCACACTGCAGCATTTTATAAGCATCAGTGGAAAGAAGACAATATCAAAGTAAATGACAGCAAATATTATTTTATGAAAGCCACAAATCGCCAGGTCATCCGGCCAACATAGTATCATTAACTATTCTACTTCATGATAAATGTCCTAGCTTTGAATAGCTGTATACAGTCTACGAGTTTTCATACAACACTTTGGAATTTTCTTCATAAATCATAGTTTGTGAAATTAGTTTTTGGTTGTATTAGAAAGTAAATATATGTGTTATGTAAAACATATTTATAAGTAAAGGCATGCATCTATTTCTAAGTAGAATTATGAGAAATAGACAAGTTTCAGGGACATTCTGTCATATCTATTTTATGGTAAGCAGTATACAGATTCTCTGAAACTTTTGGAGATATACTGGTATCAAAATGTTTGATTATATCTATTCTTCCCATAGGTGAAATATAAAAATGACATCTGATCTCATTGAAGCTGAAAGGAGAGTGGTGGCTTCCAAATGAGGAGAGACTAGGGGATGGACATGTAGGGCTAGTAGTACTGTTACTATTACATAGGAACAAAATATTGTAACCGCAGAGTCAGTTGAAACAAAAAAAAATGAGAAGAAAAAATACTTAGGGTTTTCACCATGAAGAAAAAATGTTAATGTTAAGAATAAATGTCAGAAAGCATAGATATCATCTAAGCATTGTACAATGTACTCATGCATAGAATCTCATAAATTGTACAGCTTTTAAGTTTGGTATCAATTAAAAATAAGATTTGATTTAAATGTAATGGTTTCACTATAAACTAACATGTCTATTTTAAACATCTGAGAGTCCTTTCTTGCCCACCAAATTATAACAAAGAAACTTATTGAACTTGAGAATGCTGCATGCCTACATCATCTCCTTACTCGCAGGCCAACCTGGACCCATTCACCTTGTACACAGCCAGACTGGATGAGTGACATGGATACTTGATTTCCTGTATAGTCTCCATTCTTCCAGAAAGTTCAGCTCAGACTGTGCAGCTCATTAAAAATCTTAGCCTAATAAATTAGAACACCTAATAAATTTTTACTGCAATTATAACAGAAGTTTTGAACAATCTCAGTAATGGATATTTAGATAATGTTTTTCCAAATATGTGCGGCATGGGTTCAAAGTCTTACAGTGGTCATGTGTTCTCTAGGACAGCCACCTAAAGTTTGGGGTCTCCATGCACAATTATCAACTAAGTCCTCTACTTTTCTCTTCACCTTTAACTTAGAAACATTTCCTCACCAGCTTCCAAGGTGTTCCCAGACTGAAGGGAAAGATTAGTTTTATGTTTCATCATGGATTAGAATCTAGAGACTTCTGTACCTCTGTGCTTTTCAGATGTATCTGAATGGGACCCATGCACATTATCTGAAATGTTCCAGCAAGACATTTTTTTCTTCTCTGTAAACACAAGATGCTTCTTACAAGCATATGCAACTTAGAAATTCAGAAGAAAATCTATTTTGACAAATTTTTCATGCTATGCTAGAAGTTTTTGAATTGTGACTGAACAATCTTATTTCCATTTGAACATATAACAGATGGGCAAATACTACTACTTTTTTTTTTAAATTCATTTTCACACATGAAAATGAACACTACTTTTGAGAGGGAAACTTTTGTTTGAGTAAAGCTTCATAATATGTGGTTATTTGAAGTGCTGAAATTATGTTTTTTAATAACTCACTGTGCTGTGGGACAGTGGTGTTTTATTCTGTCTTTTGCATTACTTTTAAGAAAATGCCAACTGACCAGTAGCCAGGCAGGAAGTATAGGTGGGATGACCAGGCAAAAAGTAGAGTCAGGGTGACAAGAACAGGAGAATTCTGGGGAGAGGAAAAGTCAGTCTGCAGCCAACACAGAGGAAGCCAGACACAGAGCGAGCAAGATGAGAATGCCTCACTGATAAAGGTACCAAGACACATGGATAACACAGACAAGAATTATGGGCTAATATAAGATTTAAGAGTTAACAAGAAGGCTTAGCTAATAGGTCAGCCAGTTATAATTAATATAGACCTTTCTGTGTTTATTTGGGACTGAAAGGCTAAGGGACCAGATGAGGCAGAAACCCCTGTCAGCCAATGGCACACATTGTGGGGCAATTGCATTCACATAAAGCCTGAGAGAGCTTGGAAAGACAGAAAAGAATAGAATTAAGCCTGGGTTATTGATAACAGCACTTTCTCAGTGGGATCTGTTAGTTGCAAGTGCTCTCATTTAAGAGAGGCTTCTTGATTCAGCTTTAGCTACAAAACCTTGTAGCTCTTTCAAGAGGCCCTGGCACCAAACACTTAAATGGTGTTTATGAATTGCCAAAAGCATGCTTCTTGGTGGTGTCAGGGACCTTGAAATGTCATAGGGTTGTGGCAATAAACATGGCTCTGGCCAGTGCCTTTACCATGAGACTAGACTCTCAGAAAGCTAATGAATGAGCTGGATTCGGTCATCAAAGCCAAGGTTGTAATCCTAGCCATATCACTTAGCAAATTAAAGACTCATGTGGTAAGAAAAAGAGAGATACAGTAAAATAGTTTCAGAAGAAAAAGCCTCTAAACAGTTTACAGTGTATTTAAAAATATATGTAGGTTTGAGAGAAAAAAGAAGGATAGAGTCCGTAAAATAATAAAAGAAAGAGAGTAGTTGGACATGGCGGAACACACCATTAATCCCAACACTTGGGAGGCAGCGGCAGGTGGATCTCTGTGAGTTCAAGGTGTGGTGGCACAAAACTTTAATCCCAACTTTTGGGAGGCAGAACAGTCAGATATCTGTGAATTCAAGGATAATCTGCTAATCCTCCCCAAACAGTTCCATAAGCTGGAGACCAAGCATTCAAATGCATAAACCTATAGGGGCCATTTCCACACAAACCGGCATAACCACCATGCTCCATGACATGCCTTAAAGTCTTCACACTTTTGTATTAACTAACTTCTCATTTCTTCAGCTGTAAATTGCTCTCATGGATCCTTTCATATAGATGCAGGTCTTCTAACCTGTCCACCAACATACATGAACTCACGTACCTCTGTAGTGACAAGTTCTGAATTTAACTTACTCTTTCTGGTTGAGAGTAAGAAAAGAAAGTCTGTATAGCTAAAGACTCTGGGAGATGAACAAACTCTGAGGTAGCTCAGTAGAACACTGGAGGACATCTTCACACACACACACACACACACACACACACACACACACACACACGGAGAGAGAGAGAGAAAGAGAGAGAAAGAGAAAGAGAGAGAGAGAGAGAGAGAGAGAGAGAGAGAGAGAGAGAGAGAAACACACACCATCCTGTAAAATGAGTCAATTAGTAAGATCTTCCTACAGTTATTGGGGGGAAAACTGCTTTTCAGTTTAGCTCTCCCACTAAGCCAACTCGACCAACACTGTAGATCAAGTTCCAAACTTGTTTCTGTGCTCTCCTAACTATAAAGTCTGTGTCTGTAGGAAACCCAAGTCCTGGTGTCTCTGTCATGTCCCACCAGTTCTGTCACATGCCTCTACATACATGCCTTCACTCTGTCCCTAGATTTGATTCTTGTATTCATTCAGTTCTTCATTCAGTCAGTCAGTTCTTCACTCCACACCCTGCAACCACTTACCATACTCAAGGGTACATTACCTAAATCTACCATTGCCTCTTCTCTGCACAGCATGTTGCATAATTTAAACACGACTTTTCACGCTCTGCACAGAAGTTTCTCCTCACATAGTTTCTGAACATTTAATATCACTTCCTAGGACATAAACAGCTGTGCTTCAAGCCCTATGTAATTTTCAATTCACAACAAAACAAACAAAAAAACCCAACGATAAAATAGTGCCTGAACAGAAGAGAAGGAAGGAAATGTTATGCTTTGGGAATTGAACTGGAGTAATGCTGAAAACCAAAAGTGTATTTATGTCTCTGCCGAAGCTTTGCTTTGTTATGAAACAGTTTCACTGTACAACCCAGGCTGCCTAGAATTTTCTGTGAACTGCAGGCTGTCCTTGGACTTACATTCATCCTGCTTCAGTGTTCTAAGTACTAGGGGAGTACAATGGCATGTCACCACATTTGAGTTTATTTCTTCCAGAAAGATTACATGAATTTTATATTCCAATTACTCTACAAAATGTCTGGTACACAAGAGTGTGAGTATGTACACATGCATAAACACACACACACACACCACAAAGAGAGGTAGGGAGAAGACAAATAAATAAGAAAGGGAACAAAGGAAGAGTAAGGTGAGAGAATAAAACAAAGGAGAAGAGAAGATGACAAGGGAGGAGGAAAAGGTGAAGGGCAGGAAAAATGCAGGAAAGAAGTAAAGGAAAAGCTAGTGGAAGCAAAGGAGAAGAGGAGGAAGGAAGAGGAGGTAAATATGTTTCATATCAATTTTTGACGTAATGATCTCTAATGACTTTCAGGAGAAAGAATCTATCTGTACTTAATGTTTATAAGCAGAGATTGAATTCAATTATGAGTGAAAGAAATGATGTTTTTCTATAGGTAAGCTGGCATTTCAGATAGAATCAACTGTGGAGCAGCAATGTGTTGCACAAAGCCTGCTCCATGTAAGCCCAAGTGTCACAGGACAGCAGCAGGCTGTCAGAATCAGTTCCTTGGTTCCATAAGCTCGGGGACATGCTGCTACAAAGAGTGACTTCTCTGGAGGATTTGCAAAGGCCCAAACTCTCACAAATCAAAGTGACAGAGTCGGCACATGTGTACTAAAGACTGACAAGGCCCTGCACAGCTGTGCCCTTGTGGATATATCTCTAGTGATTTCAGACATGATGGCCAGTGGTGTTTAGTAGGTAGGTAACTCAGGGTCTGGGAAGTTTGTTCCGTGCCTTCAAAGGGTAATGGCAAAAGGCTAAGATGATCTGTGTATCTACCCACTCATTCATGATTCACCCTCAACCTTGATTCTGTAATCTTGATCTTTGAATAGAACTCTTAATAATGGCTATGATTCTACTAAAAATGTCAGTGGACCTGACTGTCTTCCTAAATGCCTCACTCATGATTAAGGTTCTAAATATTCCTCTCTACTTGCTTCCCTTCCTCCATCAAAACACTTGTATCACACACACGCACACACACACACACACACACACACACACACACACACACACACAGCCTTCTCTTGACACAATAATTTTAATCTTATGAATATATTTATCCAGTTACTTATCAGGTCCTAGAAACAGTCTTGTTCAAATATCAACACCTTTTCTCTTATTCCGTTTCATTGTAAGATGGTCTATTCTTTGCCCTGTTTTATTTCCAATAATTCTAAATTTTTGGGACATAACACATTAGTGCTTATTCATCTTCTATAGTCAATAAGAATATCAGTGTCCTCATTTTAATAAATCTTTAAAAGTTTTAAAGTTTTTTTTTCTCCACAAGGGTAAAACATTACAGAAGGAAAAAAAACATACAAAATATATAGAGGAATATAGAAAACAATAAGAAAATTGGCAATGGTGTTTAAGTATGGAATCTAATAAACAGTAAGAAAAATGTAGCAGCATTAAACTTATGGATGTAATAAAGTGAATTGTTGACCTTTAAAAGATGAAGAGGTAGTTCAATAGTGTCTGATACAGGAAGGTGTTGGTCCTTCAGGAAGCAGAATTCATGGGAAATGGCAGATTATGAGGCACTTCCTTCCTCTGCCAAATTTGTTGGTGCTCCTCTGAGTGAGTTCAACCTCACTATTCTAGATCTCAAGGAAGTTCAAATTATAGGGAGCAATACAGAAAGCTCATGGCTGTGTTAGACAAGATCTCCATTTTCCAATGACTTGACTAGAATTGAGTCAAGGTTTTCAAACTTCATCTTTTATCCAAGGATGGAAAATATTTATGAACCAAGGAGAATGCGGTTTGAGACTGGCCCTACATTTTGTTCCATCCAAAGCTGCAATGAATCCCATTGTCAAAAAGACTAAATAATACTACAACACTTATATCTCTAGGAGACTTACAGGATTCTGGACAAACATCTTAAAAGAACACAGTGACAGAAGAGTGACTTCTGCAGCCTTTAGAAAGGAAGACTAGCATTGCTTTTTAAGGTAGTGGTTCCTGAATGTAGTTTTTCTTTTCAGTGAAAAGCCAAGAGTCAGTGAGTATTAAAGAAATGCATGAGACCATGTGTGTTCTTTTACAAAAGTTTGCAATGAGATGAGTTTTTAAAGCTGTTGTGTTTTTTTTCAGCAGTTTCTTTTCAAAATTAAGTCTGTATACATTATTGAATTTTCTGACTCAAATTTTATTTTTTCTATTTAAAACTCACTTTCTACAAGGATGATTAGTAATAAATTAGTAATAAAAGCTTTAAAGTAACATTTACTATAAATGTGTTTTATATAATTAAGAGTTAAGTGATATATTAATGAACACAACTGATTAAAGAAGGCCACTGTGTTCCTATTTCACTTCCATGGGGCCCCATGACTGCCTTCACATTTTGTATAAGATAATTAGCTGACCCAGTATCTCAGAGCTATGAGGATTAGGACAGATTTGGTCACATTTTAGCTCCATGTATCTTGCTCTTTCAATATAATAAAGGCTTTCCTAAAAAACAAAATAGAAAAAGAAAAAGGTTTCCTTTTTAATTTTGTTCTGGCCATGCTAGGGTTGAAAGCAGGGTCTCTCACCTGTAAGGCAAGGGCTGCACTACTGAGCCATAACAGTGGTCCTACATCTTCCCACGTTGCTGTGAAAGCAGCTTTTGCTGACTTTTGAACTGTGAGCTGAATATTCACATACCATGGACATGACCCCAAGAGGACAATGCAACTCACATGAAGTCAGAGTAGGAGTTAGCATGTTTGCTAAGCTATCTAGTGGTGTTTGAACTTCAGGCTTATGAACATTTTAAATCATAGACTTTAGACCTCACGGTTTCAGTAATTGCACTTAAACACCTGGCCGGCCAGCAAGAGTTTGAGACTACACGTCCTGGCTCTCTAGTCCTTTCTAACTCATTTCACATGCTTATTGCTGTGGTGTGAATGAGTTCTCGCAAATGACTGCTGAAATTCAACTGTCACTGCAATAGTATTGAGGCAGAAGCTAAGACACCATGAGACTGTGAGAGCCCTGTCATCATGAATGGATTAGAGCCTTTTTCATGGAATCAGGCTAGTTATTGATAAAATAGAATAAACTGGTACAATTTCTCCTCTGTACCTCACTTGCTTGCTTCTCTCCTACCATGTTACAGTACAGCACCAGCCTTTTTCCAGTTCCACTACGATGCTATAGGACCTCCTAACCCCAGAAACATTAATTACAGATTCCTGATTCCTTTTTGAGTTACAGTCTGTGATATTCTGTTACAGCAGCAGATAATGGAGTAAGATACATAATTCTATTTCAATAGTCATGTGAAAATACCTACCTTGACCTAGGATACTTGTAGAAGATTGAATTATTGTGCATAATTGCTTGGGGTACAGTACAAACATAAAGCAAAGTGGAGCACCACAAAGAAATAAGAATATTTCTGTCAAGCTGCACTACCTTCCAGTGGCCTCTGACTGGGGCCGATTGGTCATTATAGTCTCCAGCATCAGCTGTCTTCCTGCTGCTCAGGTCCATCCTGGTGGGTCTCAGCAACCACACATTTGGTAAAATACTCTCACTGCATCCCTTAGGAGGTCTTCCTGTGGTTGGCTAGGCCTGTCCTATTTAACTTTAAGTAAAGAGACAGAGGTCTGTCTGGGATTAATTAGGTCTCCAGGGAAAAGATGAAGTTTAGTTACATTGTCTGCTTTCTTAATCCTCACAACATTATTGTTGTTTCTGCTTTTATCTATCTTGCATACACTACATCCAAACAACAGTTTCCCCTTCCTCCCAAAGCCCACCCACACAACTTCTCTCTTCCCCAGAATCTCTCCTGCTCCATTTCCCTTCAAAAAAGAGCAGACCTCCCAGACTTATCAGCCTAACATGGCATAACAAGTTACACTATGATGAGACCCAAACCCTCTACTCAAGGCTGGAGTAGGCAACACAGTAGGAAAATCTAGGTCCCACGAACACGCATAAAGAATCCCAACTTCCACTATTATAAGCCCCATAAGAACATCCAGCTGCAAAATTCAAGATGCCGTTATTTTTTTCTGCTGTGTAGTACTCCATTGTGTAAATGTACCACATTTTCCTTATCCATTCTTTGGTCGAAGGGCATTTAGGTTGTTTCCAGTTTCTGGCTATGATAAACAAAGCTGCTATGAACATAGTTGAGCACATGTCTTTGTGGCACGGTTGAGCATCCTTTGAATATATACCCAAAAGTGGTAAGTATTACTGGGTCTTGAGAAAGGTTGTTTCCTAATTTTCTGAGAAATCATCACACTGACATCCAAAGGGGCTGCACCAGCTTGCATTGCCACCAGAAATGCAGAAGTGTTCCCTTTACCCCACAACCTCTCCTGTGTAATCTTGAATTTTGCAGGCAAATGGATGGAGCTAGAAAACATTTTGAGTGAGGTAACCCAGACCCAGAAAGACAATTATCACATGTACTCACTCATAAGCGGTTTTTTTTAAAAACATAAAGCAAAGAAAACCAGCCCACAAATCACAATCCCACAGAACCTAGACAACAATGAAGACCCTAAGAGAGACATACATAGATCTAATCGACATGGGAAGTAGAAAAAAACAAGATCTCCTGAGTAAATTGGGAGCATGGGGACCTTGGGAGAGGGTTGAAGGTGAGGGGAAAGGGAGGGAGGGAGCAGAGAAAAATGTAGAGCATAATAATAATAATAATAATAATAATAATAATAATAATAAACACCCAGCTGCACAATGATAACATATATACAGAGGATCTGGCTCAGACCCACCATACAGGGCCCATGTTTGTCATTTCAGTCTCTGTTATCCGCTATAAGCACTGTGTAGTTGATTCTCTGGGTCATATTCCCATGGTGTCCTTGACTCCTCTGGATCTACAATCCTTCCTTTCCCTTTTCTATTGGGTTTCCTGCGTTCCACCTAGTGTTTGGCTGTGGGAATTTGCATGTTCCCATCCGTTGCTGGATGATGCCTTTCTGATTACAACACTAGGCACCAATTTGTGACTATAGCAGAATATCATTAGGAATTATTTTATCGGCTTTCTTCCAGTAATGTTTTGCTTTATCTTAGATCTTTGGGCTACCAATCTCTGGTGCCTGGCCCTCCAGGCAGTGTCAGGCATGGAATCCTTCGCTTGGTACGGATCTCAAGTTGAATGTGTTGTAGGTGGACCATTCCCACAAGTTTGTGCCACCATTATCCCATTCCATCTTGCAGGCAGGAAAATTGTAGGTTGAAGGTTTTGTGGCTGGTTTGTCATCCCAGCCCTGGTCATAGAAGCCTTGCGTTGTTATAGAAGATGGCCAGTTTAGGCCCTAAATTCCTCATTATTGACACTTCTCTAGGGTCACCCTCATTTCAGGGAGTTTCCACTATCCTAGGTTTCCATATTGTTCTCCAAGTTGCAACCAATTTCAGCCATTTCTCCCAGTCCTTTCTCCCTCCACATCCCCTGCCTGATTCCTTCTGGCTGGGTAGCTCTAAGTTGTTTTTAGTTTTTGGCAATATGAATAGCTTCTATGAACACACTTGATCAAGTGTTCTTGTGGTATGACAGAGCGTCCTTTGGGTATTGCCCAAAAATGGTATTCCTGGATCTTGAGGTAGATAGATTCCCAGTTTTATGAGGAATTTCCATATTGATTCCTAGGTAGCTGTACACGTTTGCATTTCCATGAGCAATGGAGGAGTTTTTCCTTGCTCAACACCCTCATCTCCATGAGCTGTCCCTTGTGTTTCTGATCTTAGCCATTCTGACAAGTGTAGGATGTAATCTCAAAGTAATTTTGATTTGATTTGCATTTGAAGGCTAAGGATGTTGGACATGTCTTTAAGTGTTTATCCAACATTTGAGACTGTTCTGTTTTGGATTCCCTGTTTATACCTATACCCTATTTGGTTTTTTTAATGTCTACATTCTTGAGTTCTCTTTATGTTTTGGATATTAGCCGTCTCTCTGATGTGGAGTGGATAAAAATCATTTTTCATTCTGTGGTTTGCTATTTTGTCCTATTGACAGTGTCCTTTGCCTTACAGAAGTTTTTCAGTTTCATGAGAATCCATTTATTAATTATCTTAGTGCCTGTGCCATTGGTGTTCTGTTCAAAAAGTTGTTTCCTGTGCCAAAGCATTCAAGGCTATTTCCCCCTTTCTTTTCTATTAGGTTCAGTGTATCTGATTTTATGATGAAGTCTTTGACCCTACTTGAGTTTTGTGAAGAGTGATAGATATGGATCTGTTTTCATTCTTCCACATTCAGACATCCAGTTAGACCCACAGCATTTGTTAAAGATGCTATCTTTATTTAGATTATATATTTCTGGCTTCTTTATCAAAATACAGGTGTTCATAGATATGTGAAATTGGCATCTGGTCATAGATTCAATTCCATTGATCAATCTGTTTATTTTTATGCCAATACCATGCAGTTTTTATTACTATAGTTCTTTAGTACGGCTTGAAATCAGGGGTGATGATACATCCAAAACTTCCTTTCTTGTTTAAAAGAAAGTCCTAATATTGTTTTGAAAAAAAATTGAAATTTGAAATAGTAGATTAAAAATTCCCTTGGAAATTAGATCTATAGATTATAGCAATTTTAGCAATTGATAATGTGAACCACTTATCTTTATTGTATGCATTTAAGATATTATAACACTAAAAATAAAACACTTGATTATAAGTTTTAGGGGCTGTACTCCTTTTGCAAACTGGGAAATAATTTCAGTGTGTGCTTTAGTTATAAAATTTGAAGAAATGTGCTGGTGTCGAAGTAATCCTATTTTCCAAGTTAAAGTTTTCAAAAAAGATGTATTATATATGATACTGTATAAACATTAACTAAGATGTTTCATGTCCACTTTGAGACAAAAGAAAGTTTAGTACTCGGTGGTGCTTCTTTCTGATACCTTCATACAGCATTCAAATTACATATGCAAATTCTTTTAGCTTATTAACTATAATTCCAAAGAGAGTACTCATTTTAAGGCTATCTCTCTGCAATTATCATGATCTGATTTGGCTAAAGACCGCTTGGGTTCAATGAAGTACAGCAAGATGCTGTCAGCAATCAACTTTTGGGAGAAAAAAAATCTATTTAAAACACAAGAGGTAAGCAATGCCTGGACTAGTAAATTGGATCTTCAGTCTTCAGCGGCTCTTCAAGGGCTAGGTGAGAAACTTGAGCAAATTAGAATGGGAGCTTTATTCACACTGTGGAGCATTTCCAAAGTGCTTAGGCATACCAAAGATCACTCTGCAGTTTCAGGCATTTCATTTTGTCACAGAATTAGTATCCAAAGAGCACAACTGTTACAAAAAGAAACAGTAAATCATCCACGGGAGAGCACACTTCCCAATTCTTCCTGATCATTTGCATTCTAAACCTCACTTTGAATATTGGCAAAGAATCCAAAGCCATGATAGGGAAAAGACGGCTCCTAACTATATACCCCTCCACACCAAGCAGTCTGGAAGCTCCTTAGGAGATCTGCCACATGGACACTACAAACAACTCATCGCCAAGTGTTTGAGTGACATAATGCGGGAAATATTACCAACTCAAACCTCTGGAAAACAATACCGATAAGTGGTGAGCACACAGGAAACATACATCTTTTGACAAATATGCACTAAATCCTGTTCTGTTGATCACTTGATGCCCTCCCATCGCTTGTGTGTGCTTGTTTATGAAGAAAAGATTAACTTTTACCACTTGCTCTGAATATCAGCTATAAGCCACGGACTGCGTAGCAAGGTGGAAAGCAGGATTTTCATGTGTATGTAATTCATAGCCATAGAATGCACTCCACGTGCCTGACATTAGACAAATGCCAGGCATAATTTTAAGACCTCCAACTGGTGTACTAATGTACCTTATGGTCATTGACTTGTCCTAGTCGAACTCCAACAGAGCATGAGGTTAGTCAAAATGATATTTTTAATTAAACTTCCTTTCTTACATTACTATTGTTGTTTTTAAAATTACTTCCCTTTTTATTAAGTCTGCGTCTGAAGAAAAGCTAAAGGGGGAAAAGTTTTATATAATTAATCAATTAATCATGAACTATTGTCCTGAATAGCCCCTAGAAAAGGTGTTTTATCTTTGAAATTGAGCTGTTTTCATGTTCGCGGATGAAAGGTTTTACTAGAGATGTTTGGAACCCATCAGAGGTAAGAGGAAAAACTGTCTTCCTTTGGTGTGATTTGTGGAAATAGAAGAGATTAATGAGCAAGTACGGAGACATCCTTTCTTCCTAATGACCCGTAACACACATGCAGCGCTGGTTTGCCCATATAGCAGAACAGAAATAGAAACAAAGTCCAGTCTCAATCTGGCAATTCTGAGCATGGAAGGGGCAATATGCAAAGAACATGTTCGTGCTTTCAGATGAGATTCAGGGTGGTTTGGCCTCAGACAAAGGAGCGTGTTTATACTCACCACGAATCTTTGTAGGATGATCAGATGTGAGGATGCTTGCTTTGCTAAAGGCACAATGTTTGAGTTCATTGTAGTAAAGCTTGTGGTAACCTCTGACCTAAACCAAGAATGCCCAAGAGACACAAGGGTAGGAGAGCACTTTAGAAGGTTTCTTGAGATGGGGCCTGAAGGTGGAGGCCATATTGACATTTCTATTTGATTTCATCTTTGATGATACGGAGCATAGCACAGCTGCTGAATTTCATTGTCCACACTGCAAAAAGAGTGATTAGTTCATGCTGCAAAATCTACTAATTTTCAACTGGTGGTGTTGCTTTAGTAAAGGTCAGAAGCAGTTACAGAATGTGTGTGTGCGTGTGCATGCAAATATGTGTGAGTATGTGTGTGAGATAGAGAAGGATACACAAAAATAAAGCAATAGAGACATTCAAAAACAAAATTTGAGAAAATTAAAACTTTGAGTATGTTCACATTTCCTCCACTCAAGTTGGCCAGCATAAGCTCTAGTTTAAGTGTGACTTGGTTCTGTTAGGGACTATTGACGTGATAAAACACTGAATATGATCTGATTTTCCACGTCCCTTACTGGGAACTTACCAGAAGGTCAGGCCCTAGGTTGCTTGAGACCCAGACGTGGGAAAAAGCTGTGCAAGCAGCTATTAGACAGCAGGGATGTGCCCCTTTCCTAAGAGCAGGATTCATTCTGTTCCTAATTTGGCTCTGGTGGGTGGACAAAAGCCCAGCCTCCAGGAGAAGGAATGAGACAGAGACTACTAACAACATGGAACACTCTCAGCATTCCAGAAAACCTTTCAGACAGAGGCTGACATCTATGCCATTCTGCCAGGAGAAAACTGGAGTTACATGTCCTCACTGTGATGCTCTTTGGGCTTATTCACTGCAGGATAAGAAACTGAACCATAATACTGAAGCTGCTTGCTTTTTTCCCCCTTAATTGTGCACTCTAGCACATTAGGTTACACAGCAGAAAATGTGTGGGCTCTGGACGTGTGAAGCATCACATGGAAAATGTCAAATGCTCACTAACTAAAGGATTCCTGCTTGCTCAAACCATCCACCTTTCCCTCCAGTGCAGCTTCCCTCTCCTTTCGCTCTCTTCTTTCTGAAAATGAGTATTAAAAGATGTTTATCTTTGCAAAAGCTCATTACTTAGCCTGTTGTGTTTCAAACATGACACAAACATTTTACAGAAGGAAGGACAGAGGGAGGGAAGGAAGGAGAGAGGGAGGGAGGGAGGGAAGGAGAGAAAGAACAAAGACTGAATGCTCTGATACTGAAGGGCGAGTGAATATGTGGGGAATGCACAGCAGTGGCAGTGGTGTCAAAAATGTGTGCTGAGTCTATTGAGCCAGTTCCTCACAGTGTGGGTTTCCACCTTGGCATCACAGGCCTTGCAATATGGGACTGTTTACTTCTCTATATTTATAAAACGAAGTTTTAGAATAGACATTACCAGAACATCTTGTATGGAAGATACTATCTGTGTCAAGAATTTTGTCTGAAAGAGACTCAAGGGTGATAGAAAAGAAATGAAATATGCCAGGGTAAACCTGCCTTGTGTCTCGCACTCTGTGGTCAAGCGGGCACCGTATTATTCCTTTGGGACTCTTAATGACTTCATCCAAATGGCAAGGCTAGAGAGTCTGAGTATACTGAGCCACTAAATCATTTTTACAAGGGGAAAGTTTAAAACCAAGTTCTTTGTAGAAAACAATCACAAGGCACTTAACCATGAATCACACTTCAGAAAGGGTTCTTTAGGAATATCTGTAGCGTGTGCTTCTTCACAATCATTTTTCATATGCAAAGTCATCCGCAATAGATAAACATTGCATAGCTCTCATGTGGCTTGAAATGAGATTCATCTGTGTATTCATTGATTTATTACTCTTTTCTAGTTCGTGAGCCGTAACACCAAGGACAAGCATTACCACAAAGAGAAGGCCAAGTCTATCTTTAGTGAGATCTTGTGGGACAAAAGACACAGATTTATCACTAATAAACCATAGTTTATAACATGTGGTTGGTTGTTGGTGTTTGTGGATATCTCTTATGGTTTTCTGCCTTCCTCTTCATCTAGCAAATCTCTTTGCATCTTTCAGGACTCAGCATGAGCATCATCAGCCTAAGGACCCTTACCGTCCTCTACACCTCTGCACAGTGCTCTGGCATCCTCTTATTTTAAAAAGCCCAGCTATTTTTCCTTTCTCCACATGTCCGGAGTCAGTCCCCAGTCTGCAAAAAAAGTGTTCACAGAGTTTTACTCCACACTGCCTGGCATGTAACGACAACAGTTCCGTCAATGCTGAGTAAACACATTTCAGGGGCTGGAAGTCAACTCTCATGGAAACAGTGTTATGCAAAACTGAGAAAATGCAAAGAAAACTGAGAAATGCTCTATAAAATTCAAACAAGGTCAAAGTTTAAAAAGAATATTTTTTAAAAATCTATGTCACAGTGAGAAAAAAAAATCTGTGCTAAGGCCTAAAGAAGAAGGATCATGGAAGCAAGAGAAGACAAAGTCTATTTAATAAACAAGTTGACATTGAGAAATTAAGTTGACAAAGACAGATTTTAAAACACAGATAAAGCCCAAGTCCAAGGAAAAAGACAGGAGGAAAAGAGATAGAATGTAGATAAAACAGACATATTTAAGAAAGTAAACATGAAGGTCATGTGTGGAAATCAATACTTGAAGCATTATAAATGTCAAAGAATTTGTCTATAATTTATAAAGTACTCCCAATAATCAAATATATATATATATATCCAACAGAAAATTGACAATGGTGCTTTTATTTTCAACTGTCATGTGATATAGAAAATTCACAGTCAGTAAGTAAGACTATATGAAAAGACAATCAGTCATGCTAATAATCAAGGAAAACCATGTTAAAGACAACATTAGGTACCCTGACATCCTAGAAGAAATGAAGGCAAAAGACATACAGATGGTAATTTATTAACAGAGTAAGAGTGAAGAGTGGACAATCCAGCGTGAACATCAATGACATATGAACTTAAAGTGATCTGTCATGATTTGTAATAGTTGCCCCAGGTCATGAAATATATTCTATGCAACAAGAAAATAATATTCCTAAAACTCATAAACATCTAGTCAAACTTTCAGACTGTAACTATAAGAAAATGTTATTTTTATTACACCATTGAAATCTTCAATGCAGATGGATGATTGCATTCACTCAAGGATAGGAAACTGCTGAGCATCTACAGAAGTTGTTAAGGGGACTCAAGTCATTGACATAAACATAGTTAAAATGTTGTTTGATTTAAAGCCAACCCCACAAGATGGATACCTAACAAGATACATAACACTGTTTGAGTGGCCAAGAACTTGAGTCTAGTTAGGCCATGGGCCTAGAAGAAAACAAAATAATATATTTTTTTCTGCTTAAAGAACATAACAGTAAAATGGCTACTAATGATATTCCTATATACCCATAAATAAGTGCCTCACCCAGCCATCATCACAGAACCTTCATCTTGCAGTAGATGGAAACTAACACTAAGATCTACAACTGGACAATGAGAAGAAAATAAAAGGTTTTGGAGCATTCAGTCCTAAATGGGATGTCTCCATCAAACCTTTCTCCTCTAAGGAATCAAGGAATTATTTATGACACTCAGTCCTAAATGGGATGTCTCCATCAAAACCTTCTCCTCTAAGGTTAGGAGTTGAGAAGAAGAGGAGATAAAAATAAGAGTATAAGATCCAGAGGGGATGGATGCCCCCGAAGAAACAGTGTCTTCCAAACACAACAGGACGGATAGACTTATGAGCTCATAGACATGGTGACCACAAACACAGGTTCAAGCCATATGGGGGTCCCAGTTCTGAGATCGGTATTTAAACATGAGCTGATACCCCTAAACAAGTAGTTATCTCCAATCAACAACAGTTTGCAAAGTAAAATCAACTGTTTCCTCCAATAGAGTCTCACTGGGTATATTAATCACACTTAATGGTAGGCTCTATGCCGAGCAGTACACCAAACCCAATGGTGTTTTTGTGGACTTTTTATCTCATAATGGTTTGCTTGAGGTTTCCTTTTCTTCTTATTGAACTTTTCATTGTAGTTTATGGTTTCTGATTTTAGGTTTTAATAATTTTGGGGGTATGTGCATATGCATGTGCTTTGTTATTTTTTCTTTGATATTTTTTAATAGTTTGCTTCCTTTTTGTTTCCTGCTTACTTTTGAGAGGGGCATGGAATTATGTGGACGGGGGTCCGGGAAGAGTTGTAAGCGGGGGAAACCATGATCAGATTCTATTGTATAAAAACCCCTGGGAGGTGGATCCTATGAATAACATTAGAACTTTTTCAAATTCTCAGCAAGCTACATTTCTGGCAAAGGCCATTAAACCGAGCTGTTCTGGCTCCACTGGCTGTGAAACAGCCGTGATACTGCCTTCATCTGACTCCCATCACCAGGGAGCACCGATCCACAGCAAAAAAGTATTTCTAGCAGCATGGGAGAGAGGAGAGGCCTTTTTCTTCTCTGCACTGATCCACATAAGTAATGTGCAAAAACATTTACTTTACAAGAGATAAATAACAAGCCCGAAACATTCTGCCTTGTCCAGAGCTCCATGTTAGTGCACAAACACTGGCAGTTTACAGATATGAAAGAATAATCATTTCCATACTATAGGAGTGCCTTAGAAGTACAATGTAAATATCTCATTTCCAAACTTTCATTCACACACTCATTTATTTATCAAACTCACCTACTTCCAGGAACTGTGAGAAACTACAGAGGGAACAGGGAAAGTCTCCCTGGGATTTGAACATGAGCTAATACACAGGTACAACTTATGCCAGATGTAGGGAGAGGATAGAATCTTACATCCATGTTTATTTTTGTCATGAGCATGGCCATGTCAAGGATCATACTTCCTCAGACTAATGAAAGTGGTAAGGCTTTTTCCTGGTTAAGCTTAAGGAAAAGGTAAAACCAGCCCCCTAGTCTAAGTACAGGTGTTGCCAGTGTATGCACTGTCCGCCTTAGGTCCCTCCTCCTGAATGACTGCCAACTGCTCTCCTACAGAGACATGCTACAGGGATTTTCTAATCAGCCCCCTCTTTCAGCAGTATATACTAAACCTGCTTCCTCATTCTGCTGAAAAGAAAGCTTTCTGATTTTATGGGCTGCTGATGCATCTCCATGAGAGTACATGACCCATCTGATTCCAGATTTTCTATATACATGTTTGTCATTTATTCAATCCCTGTCTCATCAGTCAATAAGGCAATCCTTATACAATAAATGTCATAGTTTAAAAATTAAGGGTTTGAGCTGGTACCACAAATTCAATCTAGAATAATCTCCTTTTCATAATGCTAGTACACTCATCCTTAAAAGAAAGGCAGGGAGCCCAGTACAATCAACCTAGGAGAAATATCAGGTTGGAAGTCTCAAGAAAGAAAGAACATGGGGAACTGTGGAGGGCAGAGAGGTCAGTACAGCTTCAATACACTAAACAATAGGAGATGAAGTACACAATAGGAGAGGGACACAGAGCACAGACTCTACAGTAGACTGAAAAGCAAGCATTATAGCCACTGCAGGGGCAAGCTATTGTCAGAACAGGGATTGCAGTACAATGGAATCAGACCTAAACTCAAACTTGCATGACCTCAATGGCTACCGTGTGGGAAATAAGAGTAAGTGGGGCAGTCTACCTGCCAGGTGATGTCAAGTATACACCAAAAGGCATTTGCTATAGCAGGCTGCCACAGGGGAGATGGATGAACTCAGTCCACAATAAAACTGTTTGGAGATAAGGGCGAAAAGATTTGGGGATGAGACTGGGAAAAATGATGAGGAAGCCAAGGTGGGTAGATTTCTGTAATAAATGCCTGGGTGGATAGTAGGGAAAATGTGAGGTACTGACATACACAGAAGGAAGAGGAAGCAAAGGGCTGTACTCCAGGAACCTTATCTGATAGAAACCAAGGATGAACCAGCAACTGGACACATAGAACAGGAAGTCAGGAGGAAGTCTGGACCACAGAGAAATTGATAAATAAGTGGACACCAAAGGGATATAGTCATTTTCTTCCTTCCTGATGTGAATGAGTTAGATCAACTGTTTTAAAGTAGTTTCACGGTCAAACTGAAAATTTAAGGCTTCAGTCACTTATTATTAATATTTTGGTGATGTTTTGAAGATAATGATTATACTAACTATAAAATACAGGATTTTTTAAATTCCAGAAACCAGGCAATGCCATGATTATGAGATCATGCATTCAGAGATTTTCTTTCAGATGTTAAGTCAGATACTTCTTCAAAATAATGATCATAGTAGAATTTTCAATTTCTACCACATTCAACTTCTTTATAAACTAGCAAACATGTTCTAAAGTCAGCCTTGCAAGCCAGCAGGAGTTCTCTCTAACCTCTAGTCATATTCCAACAGAAACATCCTAGCATTCACTACTTCAATTTCTCCACGAACAGGTACTCATATATCCTTGTGTCTCTATAATTTATTTTTCTGTTCTCCAAGCACAGCAAAGGGTTGTAGCTGTGAGTGGAACGGCATGGATCATAGCAAGCATGAAGAAAGGGTCAACTGACCGAGTGAAAGCCAGACATGTTATTTGAAATGATTTAAAAATATTCTTGAAGATCAAACAAAATGCATAGTAAATTAATTCTCTGATGTTCACATTGGCCTGGGCTAAAGTGGAATGCTTACACTGTTGTGTGAGTACATAGAATTATGATGGTTGTCTTAGTCTGTTTTCTGTTGCTTTAATCAAATGTTACAGAAGGGTAAATAAATTTACACTTTTATAGAAAAAAAAATGTCTGTTCAGCTCATAGTTCTAGAGGCTGACAGGCCCATGATTGAAGAGAAACACCATCTGAAAATTACTTTCTTGTTGTTAGGGACTCTACAAAGTCCCAAGGAAGCCAGGAATATGTCTCAGTGTAAGGGAAACACTGAGGGAACAGAAATGTATGCCCACTGAAATACATGGAAGCTAACCTAGCATTGTTGAATAAAACAGAAAGGTGTAAGCAAATGTCATGAAAACATCTGCTTTTTCCATGACATCCTCATTCTGAGAACAACTTACATATCGATTGATGGAAGGAAGATATATAAGTTGTGTTATTCCTCATTGAAAAGAATGAGTTGCAAATAGGATAATACTTCATTGAGAGAAAGAAGCCATATAGAAACCTGTAGAAGAAAATACAAGAATTCTTCCTGTGTAATAGATTTACATGAACTTTCAGAAAATACTTCATTTTGGTGGTTCCTTGTGAGTGGAAGGTTGTGACTAATGTATCCCTAAAGCAGGACAATGGGGAAGGGACGGGATTTATGACAACCCAGAGTCCACATCATGCAAACAGATTATCTCATTTCAACCTTCCTTCCTCAAGCAATTCATATCTTTGTTCCATTACTGTTTTAATGGAGGACTTAAGAGTGCCATATTTCATTCACTCCCTTGCCTTGTTTTGGGATGTGCATTCACTAAGCCTTTTTTTTAAAAGAAGCACAGCACTACAGAAACAATATATAATTCATTTTATAAAGCAAAATCAAACTACAACAGAATATACGTTTCTGAGTATCTGTAGTCTAAATACGGATAAATACCACAAGGTGATTTCTATTAGCTCTTTGGTGCACCCCTGTAGCTCAATCTTGTACAAACGAACTTGAGTTATCCTGTCCAGAGAACATCACAGATCATGTCCTAAGCCATCCACCCTTAAGGATCAATTCTGACTCTCAGTAATAAGATTTGAAAGTAAGGAATTATTTCTTCAACCAGGAATGACTTCCTATGATACAAGCACCCACTAAGAAATCACAATGTGATACGGCAAGTATGTCAAAAACACTTGTACTGGGAAGTGATGTTTGCCTGGAACCCACTCATTTAAACTGCATAAAGTCTTTTGTGCCAAAGCACAAAACCAGCAGGAAAGTCCTACACAATATTCACAAAAAATTCTATGGAAGAAAATACAGTTCAGGCTCATGTGTTCTAGCTTGGAGTGCAGCACTATAAAATTCATTCATTTAGAAATAATCCCAAATCTCATTTCATACAAATAAAAGTGCCCAAGATATTCCCCACTGTATAATTCTTTTTCTTTCTTTCAGGTTAGGTAAACTAAATTGTATGTTTGTTAATATCCAAGGTAATGCTGGTATATTCTGTTCTGTCAGAAACCAAATACTGAACAGTTTGTTACAAAGGGAATAGGGTGGTAACCTACGGAGCTCAGAGAGACTGAGTAGCCAGCTACAGTCTGTTGTGACTTCTTTCCCGTTCACCATTGTTGGTCTAATTTAAATTCGATTTGATTTGACAAACGTATTAAGTGTTTACAATACAGCAAATACTTGATCAGCCATTTGGATTACAGACACAAGTTGATATATGGTATTTTAAAATAATTATATAATCCATTGTAAGAGATACATCTAATAAATATACCCACATTCATACTATAAAAGATCACTTGTCTGTGAGAAATTTCTGTCTTATTTAAGCTTTTTATTCTAAGAAAGATGCCATACTATAAAAGATCAGTTGTCTATGAGAAAGTTCTGTCTAATTTAAGCTGCTTTTCTAATAAAGCTGTAGATAAAACTGAACTGGTAGATCTCGCAAGATTTTTTAAGGAGTATTGTGGCTGTTTTTAAGCTTTCTTGTCCTAATTTACAATTATAGGCTAACAGTACTGGGCATAAATTCTATAGACTATTAACTACCATTTTTCATCTAGACTTTAGGAGATTATATCAAGAGTGAATGGTGATATAAGAAGCCATATTTGCATAGAGAAACCTGAAAGCCACTTTAATGGGGCAGTAGAAGGCCTAAATCAGAGCCATGATATTAGTTAAGGTCCTCTAGAATATCTGAATTTAAAGAATTAATCTCTCTCTCTGAGAGACAGACAAAAACAGAGACAGACAGACAGACAGACAGACAGACAGACAGACAGACAGAGAGACAGATAGGTGGATCTAATAAATCCCATATTATTAATATATATATATATATACATATATATACATACATATATGTATACATACACACACACATATATATATAAATGTCATGGAGGTTGTGACAGCTAATCCAACAATAGCTACCTATGAATGGAAGGTCCAAAAATCTAATAGTAGTTGATCAGTTCATGAGACTGTGTCTCAGCTAGTCTTTTGTATTCTTTGGAATCCCAAAGAAGTAGTCTCTAATGCCAGTGAAGGAATGGTTGTACTAGTGAGCTAAAGAGTAAGCAGGCAAAGAGAGTGGCTTCCTTCTTTCATGTCCTCTACATAGGCTTCCAGCAAAAGGTCTAGCCCAGATTAGAGGTGGATCTTCCTACCACAAAAGATCTGGATTAAATATAGATTAAAGATCTTCCCACCTCAAAGATTTGGATTAGAAGTGAATCTTCCCACTCCAAATAATTTAATTATCAGAAATCCCTCACAGGTATGCTCAGCCATTTTTAGGTTTCAGTTAATTGCAAATGTAGTCAAGTAGACATCCAAAATAGCCATCAAAGACTGCCATGAAGAAATACCAAAAAGGACATCCCAGGAACCAGAGTTCAGAATCTCTCTTGTGGCTACCCTTTTTCACCTGCTATAGCCTCAGTTTCTGGTTCAGCTTATTCTTCTCTGGCTCCCATGACAAGGATCCCTATAAAGAATATTCTCACTTCTGATTACACATATCATATCAGAATTTTCCACAACAATCAGATTCTCTCTTTTTAGGTGAGTACATGATCCCTCAATTTTTCTCCATCATGAAATTCACAATTCAGTAGAATTAGTTTACCAAGAGTTTATAGCTGGCAACTTCAGATCAATGGTTAAGAGGGCATCCGTTCTCAGTGTTACAGCGACTCTTTCTTGTCTAATGGAAGTTATACTGTGGGATAGAGGGCTAGCGATTATGAAGCCTGAGATACATCAGGGAAAAGATTGAGGGAGAGTTTTTATGATGAGCACAGAAGGACCCAACAACAGGGCCTCTTCATTTTCTAGAAATAGCAATATACTTGAGATAAAATTATAGCCATCTAGTGCACTCCTGAACCTGCACTTTCAGATGTAGCTGTGAGAGCTGATGTTCGGCTCCCCACCAGCATACTCACAGATCATACTGAGGTCACTGAACCCTGATGTCACTGGCCATTCACATGACCTGAATCTAGGAAGCGCTAGTGGCTTCCTTTAATAACCACTGGTTATTTGCATGGGAGAGATGCTACAGGCCTAGAGTTTATTTATGCAATTTATTTAAAGCACATTTCTGTTTTACTCAGTTCTTTCCTTAAGGATCATTTTGTACTGGCTCTCCTTCCTTACTGCTGAGTGTCAAATGAGCTTCACACCCCCCAAAGCTAAGCACCACAGTCTTTTAGCTTCCTCATAAAGATGAGGTCAACACTAATTAAAGCAAGGATACTAAGGCCACCACTGTCACAACTGTCTTTATCCAAGTAGCACCCACAGTATGTATTAGTTACTTGTCTCATCGCTGTAACAAAATGCTTGACAAAAGCAATTTAAAGAAGAAATGATTTTTTTTGGCTTACAATTTAAGGATTAAATTTATCATGTCAATTTATTTATCAGCATAAAATTGAAGCAGCTGGTTACATTGCCTCTGCAGTCAAAAAACATACACAGACGAATTCTAATGTTATGCAGTTCAAAACCCAGGCTATGGAATGGTGCCATTCATATTTAATGTGGGTCTTTGCATCTCCATCAGCTTATTGTAGGTAAACCCTCTCTGGCATGACCAAATACTTGTAGCTTGGTGATCTCATGGGATTCCAAGCAGTGGAAACATGGGCTGTCTCTGACTCTTTTGCCTACTTGTGTGACACGTCTCCTCCTGCTGAGCTGCTTTGTCCAGCATTGATGTAATAGTAGTGCCTGGTCTTGTGGTTGCTTGTTATGTGGTGTTTGGTGGATGCCCCTGAGAGGCAAAGAGGGTAAGAGAGAGAAGGGAGGAGAGCGAGACGAGAGGAGCGAAGGGGTACCGTAGTCACAATATGATATATAAAAGAAGAAAAAAATGATTTCTATCAATGCAAAAAAAATTCTATCATAACACAATGGTTACCAGAGAATAGGATGATCAAAAACAGGCAAAAGTAACACAAACATACTATTCAGCATCTTATGCTCTATTTTTCTATCCCATCTATGTATTCTTTTTTTGGAACTCCAATGTCTTCATAGCCTTCTGGACTGCAAGAAAAATAAAAGAGGTTCATGAAAGACAGAATAGGGACCTTAGTTCAGTGTACTCAAACAATATTTCTGAGCTAATTTCAGCCTTATACTTTTCTGGTCCCATTTAAAAATTGTTTATTAAATCAACACATTATCTAAAAAAAATAGGGCCAGGTATGGTGGAGATCACCTTAATCTCAGAACTGGGAAGGGAGAGGCAAGTAGATCTCTGTGAGTTCAAGGCCTGGTCTACGTAGTAAGTCCCAGAGCAGCAATGGCTGCACAGTTAGATTGTATCTCAAAATAAATAAATAAATACATAAATATATAAATAAATAATTAAAGAACTTTCTGTGTCTTATTTTTCTGTTTACAATACATAAAACATAAAATTTATAAAATAAATATTTTAAATGTCACCAAAATAATCACAAGGACCATACTTTGGGTAGCAGTAACACTGTATAATAAAATGAAGATAAAATTATCAATATTTTTAGTGTATAAATTTGTATCAATTACAAAAGACAAGAGAATCTTCTGACATATTATTAGATTTGAGATGAAAAACACAATATGTTTCAACGTTCAGTGCATAGAAAATATAATGTTAAGTAGACAGGATATCCAGATTAAATACTGAACAGGACACCGCAAGGGTTTAGAGAGCTGCACAATCAAGGATCCCAATGGGAGATGTGGCTCTGCTGATAAGAAAAAAAAAATCCAGTTTAAAATTTCCTGTTACCCTTGATAATAAACTAGCACACATACTCCTGTCTCCATGACAACTTCAGGAAGCTGAAGGATAGTTCTGTGCCCATGGCTAAAGCTAATATATTTAGGGGATGCCACCCAGGAGAGAGTGAGAGTCAGTCAAGACCAACCTGCAGGATGTTTTAGGACAAGTGCAATGACAGCATAAGGAACATGGCAGAGGGAGTTTCTTTCTTATTTTGACCCTTCAAGCTATGGCATTTGTTGTGAGAATTCAGAAAGTGGAGAATGTGCTGCCTTTGCTTTGAATATATGCTTCACATTAAAATGTAATGGAAACTAAGAATGCAAAATGTCTGGATGACACAAGCTCGTACATTTATATACATATCAATAAGCACAAAAGTAGTAAGACTAAATACCAATTATATTATAAAGACAAAGCAATCTAGCCCCTTAACTGGTTAGTCACAATGGATAGGTCTTTTCCTATCTTTATTTTTCCAAATTCTCAAGGAATCTGTTATTTTTGTTATTAAAATGAGTTTTTAAAAATAAGAAATATTTGGAGCTTTCAATCAAACAAATTATTTTCTTGGAAATCTCCTCTGATCTTGGTGTGAATTAGTTTCTGCCTCCCCCCAATAGCACTTTCCATGGCATGGAAGTATCTTTAGGTAGTTATTTTTCTTTATAACCTGATTGCAGGAACCATACTTAGTTTGTAGTTCTCAGCAGAACATAGCATTTTATACAAAGGCCAACTAGTTGCTGGATATAAATACTTTGAGTCATGATTTCAAATTAAGGATTTTGTGACCATAGTCATCTTAACCAGTTACTAAACATGAATGTTAGCAGATTTTGTTTTGTTGTTGTTGTTGTTTTGTAAAATTAAGTAGACAGCATACAGGTAACCCATAGCTGTGATTCCTGCCAAGATCTGATGTTATTAGAATCTGTTGTCACTGAGATCCTTAAGCATATTTAGGCCACAACATTTCTGCCAAACAGTTAACAGTACTAAGCGTTTGAAACTTCCCTAAGGGATATATGTGCTTGTTCCCTGAAACAATAAATCTCAAAATAAAAGAAAATGAAAATCACACCTGGAAGATAGTAGCCTATCTTAGTACCTGATGTATTGTTACAAGGAAGCACCAGTAAAAGGACCACTCATATAAAACAAAAAGATTTAATTGGGGGCTTGATTACAGTTTCGGGGGTTTAGTCCATTATCATTATGGCACGCAGCATGGTGGTGTGCAGGCAGATGCTGGAGCAGTAGTTGGGAGCTACACCCTGCCTCATAGGCTGAGATTGACAGGCTTGTCCTGGCATGAGCTTTAGAACTCTCAATGCCCAGCCACCAGTGCCATACTTCCTCCAACAAGGCCACATCTCCCAGTTCTTCTAATCCTTTCAAATAGTTGCATGTGCTGGTGTCTAAGCATCCAAATATAGGAGCTATGGGAGTCATTCTTATTAAAAACACCACCGCGTCTAATCAGCTATTTTACAACAGTCCAAATGTGCAGAATGGTTAACAAGATGAAGAAATGCTCTCTTCACTACCAAGCCACCCAATGGAAGGAGAAGGTGCAGAGTGATGAGTGTGGCCATCAGGGTGAGCAGCTAGGGAAGGTAATCGGCAGATAAGTCTACCACACTGGAATAATTTGTGTTGAACATGAGACCCCAAAGTGTTCACTTTCACGCCACCACGCTGTGTATTTATGTGGCTACTTATATGCTTTTGATTGAGGGAAGACTCATACCCAAGTGAGACATCAAGGTCTCCCATGATGCTGTAAGTGTGCATAAGTCATTCATACACTCATTAGCTACCAACAAAACTGAAGCAGGAAATTCTTTCAATCTTCGCCACCAGAAACTACCAAAACGATGTGGGCCCTGAAAGTGTACAGACATATATCACACACTAAGAATTCCTGTGTTTTCTTCAACAGGGTTATGTCTGGTTTCTTTCTTCAATGAGGTATTATTTTATCTGTAATTTATTCCTTTTAGTGAGGGATGACACAATTTATATGTCATCTTCCCACTGATAGATATTTAAGTTGTTCATAGCTGGAGGATGTTATGAATAAAGCTTTTATAAAATTGTGTATAATAGTGTAATATTATTTAGCTTTCTAAAAAGCAGTACTAATACTGCAAGTTACAACATGACTGAGCCTGGAAGACTTTAGGTGAAATAAACCAGTTGCAAAAATACAAATATCTATGAACTTATTAATATGTTGACATTAGAAACATTGAACTCATTTGTAGGTTCGAGGGCACTTGTTGGGAAATGCTGGTCACAGCACACAAAATTCCCATTAGAAGGCAGCTCAGCAGATGTAACTGCACAACATGGTGACTGCAGATAATAACTCTCTACCATTTTATTCTTGCAAATTGCTGAGAGTAGATTTTTTAAATGCTCTTATCACAGAAAATAAGGGAAGTAGTCCATATGCTAATTATCTATATTTAGCCATTATGCAACATATACACATTTTAAAAACATGTTGAACATAACAAGCCAATGCATTTTAAACTCCTCAGTCTGAAAATTTTTAAAATATAAAACTGTAAGCATTTTTGTGTTGACTCATTTGCTTTAATTATATAAATACCCGATAGTATAATTATACATAACAGAATTAATATTTGTTTAAATTGCTAAGAAACGGGCAAGTATTCTCAATGGCTGTACCATTTCTTACTCTCCCAACAACAGTAGTGTACTATTCCAGGTCCTCACTACTGCATGACTCAGTCCGTCAGTGTGGGATTCTCCTAAGTACGCAGTGTTTCAATTTATATATATATATATATATATATATATATATATATATATATATATAAACTGGCCTTCTTATCTTTTAATCATTAGTTCTTGAAGTCAGTTAAACACAAGTCCTTTATCAAGGAGCTGGAAGGTGTAATTTTTTTTCTCTGATGCTGAGACTCAAACCCAGCACTTATAGTACTTGGAGGTGATTCTCTACCAGGTAGTTATATCCCAACCAAAAAGACCTTTGATGATGAACACAAGTTTTAAACTTTCATAATTATCTTTTAAAGTACTTTTATTTTATTATAGATAGCTTGCATTGTGTGGGGACCTTCAGAGCCTGGATCATGGTGCTCCTTTTTCCAAGGGCATTAGTGATTATTCCACCAGACAGTTACACTAGTGACAGGATAGCTGGATTGGGAAAGAGAAACAGGGTCAGTTTTATGCTTTATGTGGTAGAGCCATTTTCCTTCATTACTCAGTGCTGACATGTGACCTTGGCTCTCAGGTGTAATGAACCCCTCTCAGCACTGAGGGCATTGATTCCTTTGTTTCACAGAAAGCCGGGACTTCTAGGATCACAGGGTCCATACCTCTCTGGCAGTACACTTTCTGAGTTAGGTCTCATGGAGTTTTGCTTTAAGAAATATGGTCCTTTTCTCCATAGAGAAGAACTCTGATATTCTGAGTGGCTCCTGCTCTCCATTCCCTATATAGATTCTGTCTTTACTTTTCCCACCCACTTCCTGATATCAGAATGACCTCAAATCTTGTCACAGTCCTGACCTCTGTCTGATACACACTGGGAAGGTGCCTGTAGAGTCTCCTTCTCTCAAGTTCAGAGTCCCATATTGTCCAAGCCCACACTGAAAACTGCCTCTTGGTTTGTTTCCTACTGTAGAATTGAATTTTGTTAAATAAAACTCACCCTCAGATAGTTAATTCATCCTTGCCAGATGCATAAATCTAGAGGCAATTAAAGAGGGAATTTTAAAAATGAATAAAGTGAACTTATTCAACAATAAACCCTGAGCTCGTGTTGTCTTAATCTTTCTCATAACAGGAAAATTTTTAATTTCTTTTTTTTAATTTCTCACTAGAAAATGGCTTTGTGTGAGAGAGCATTTCTTAAGCCTCAGAATGCCAAACTATTAGACAGTTTTAGAGGAGATGATAAATGTCCTGTCACAGCATTGATGCTCATAACGGATAACGAGTCATATCTCATCCCAACGAGAGGCTGTAACTATCAAGGCAGGGAAGACATGCCTGCAGCAATACTGGTCAGCCTAGGAGATTGGGAGGGTGGGAGAGAGTTGCCAACAGTCATCGGGAAAGGGGGTCCTCTCCCACTCCTCCACATCTCCACAGGTCTACCCAGGCAGACATATAGTTTTTAAAACCAGGTGCTCAGAAATGCATACCTCCCTCTGTCCACTTACAGACTATGAACTATACAGATTCCTAGTTTCATTTTCAAGTGTGTCTAAAATACTCTAGGTTTACCATAACGAACATCTATTCATTTCCATGGAATTTGTCCTCACCTTTCAATTAAAGTTAGTTTTAGTATATACATAAAAACATAATTTGTGACATCGTTAAAACTGAATCTAATGCCAATTAAACTGTTAATTTACTAAAAATTAATCAAATCATACAAGAAAAGTGCACAAGATAAAGTTCAAATGCAGAGGATGTAGTAAAAATATTGATTACTGAAAAAAATTAAAATTCAGAAAAAGTATCCATTTCACTTTCATTGAAAATAAAGCATAAAAATAGCTCAATAAAATAAATAAAAATGACTTTAAAGCCCTGACTGACATAAACAATTGAAACCACTCCTACTGAAAATAGCATTGACCAGGACCATTCTCATAAATCTAAGCCCAGCTGCCAGTAATTGAAATTTTTGGCTTTTGAAATGTGATCTTTCATTGCACGCTATTAAATATTGCCTGCCTCTATCATCAAAGAAAGAGATATGCAAATAATATGTAAACTTTCCAGGCTAATTAGAAAAAATATTTCAATTAGCAAAACTCAATATGCAGAAAATTCACACTTAACCTGAAGTACTTGGACAGTTCTAGGCATTCCCATCTCAGTTGCTGTGATTGACACAGGACAGAAGTTAGAGTGATCTCAGGCACCAGGACTGCTTTATTTCCAGTTCCTCTCTGAAGTTCAATGGCATTACCTACCAGTGTATTGATGTTTTCGTACAGATTTTCAGTTTGTTTGTTTATTCAATTGTTTCTATTCTTTGGTTTTAAGTTATTTTTGTTTTGTTCTTGTTTTTCCTGCTTTTGATTTTGAGGGAGATAGAGAGAATATAAAATTAATTTCAAGTAGATTAGGAGGTAGGGAGAACCTGTGAGAAGTTGGGGAAGGAGAAAGTACCTGATCAAAATATATTCTATGAAAAAAATTAAAAATTTAAATGATAAAAATAAAAAGAACTGCCTTGATGTAATTATCAGTTAAAATATAAGTAGCAGGACTCACATAATTGACTACACAAGTAACCTCATATGCCTTCATATCTACTTTTTCTAATGGCACAACACTATTCTGAGGTCTTATTCCTTAGTTTTAGCCTGAGAAATACGGAATCTGAACTTTTCACAGCTACATTATAGACCTAATAAGGACATTTTATTTCAACATCTGAGAAATTCTAAGAAGAAAATGAATGGCAGACTTCAAATTTGGATGAGTTAATATTACCCAATATATTACAAGCATTTAAAAATAATTAAGATTAACATTATGATAATAATATTAAAATAATTCTGCCCATAGTATTTTATTACAAAAATATAATATTTCAAGTTTTATAGTTTGATAAATTATACTAAATAACCTGAAATACTTAAATCATTATATTAAGTAATTTAAATTATAAAATTTAAAATACATTCAGGCCAATGGTCTAGATCTGTGGTGGAGCATCTGACTTGCGTTCAGTAGACACTAGCTTTCAAACCCACCACCAAAAAACAATTACTAAGAATTCTTATACCTCTTTAGAAATAGAAATATTTTATTATATTTCATAGTACTCCGTTAGTTCCTTATCAGTTTGTTCTATAGCTGAAAGAGACAGACTGATGAGTATGTTTTAAAGAAACAACAAATATTTGGGATGGATATGAGAGAAAGAGAGGAAGGGAGTAAGGGAGAGGAAGCATGTCTGTGCAAATGGAAGTAGTAATCTTACAACCTGGGAAAAAATGAGAGAGAAAAATTAGAATTACACATTTTATTCTACTTTTAAATCCCAAAATGCTGTAATTGATGCATTAAGGGGCAATTGGATTCTAGAAAAGAGTAAAGTCTATTAATGACAGTTTTATTTAGAGTAGGCAATAAAAACTATATTCTGTAAAAAGCATTTATAGATATTGTCTTCTTAGAATAATCAGTTACTCATTCTCCTTGAATAGTTACTTAGGAGGTCAGGTAGAGGTCAGTATGTCCCAGAATTTCCTGGACACCAAGGTGCCAATGGACAAACAGAGGGTCTCAAAACCAGGCAGGCATTTGATTAGTGATGCTACAATCTCATAGATAGACACCTTCACAAATAGCTTAACAAAGAGAAAAGGTGCAAATCTAAGGAGATTTATCTCTTGTCAGCAAGCTGCAAAAATACTTGAACAAACAGATGGTTAAATAAAAACCTGCTTTATATGACCATTAGTGCATGTGTTGGCTTGACTATAATGGCAAGACAGGAGCTTGTGATAATCAGTCAAGTTCAGTAAAACAACTCTTGTGAGGGAAAAATTATTCTGTGTATGATAGGAGCTTGAGGCCTTGTCATAAATGAATTGATGTTAAGCAAAAACATGTTTATCAAATTAGACCACTGATCATTTCAAACTAAAAACTAGGAATGAAGTATAGGGTATTTTAAGGTATTATATGTACTTATGTTAAAAGATTATATGATTATATGGATTATATGTTTATAAAGAGTATATGAATTACAAAGTATTACATGTTGTTTCTGAAGAAAGCCCTATTTATTTTCCTAGATAATAGAAGAATAAGTAGAAGGCAGAAAGTTCCCCGAGGTGGGAATTGTTGGCTGAAATCAACAAATTAATATGAACAGTCATAATAACCAAAAATTACACTTTAATTTTAATCCAATAAGGTTTTACACATATACCCAGACTAGCAAAATATTTTTCATGAGTCAAACCTATTCTACTATATGTATTTATAAATATAGCCTATTTTAAACACACTTATATCCATTCATTTATGTGTATGTGTGGTCACATTCATGATTGTAAGAATAGTTGATGGCTTGGAAGATAGCTCAGTGGGTAAAGTACCTATTAAGAAAACATAAAACCGTGATTTCAAATCCCCAGCACACATGTTAAAAAAAGAAGGCAGCCATAGCAGGGCATTCCTGTAACACCATTGGAAAGGGTCAAAGATCCTCGATCTCTGAAGTTCCTTGACCATCAGTCTATTACAAACAACACGTTCTAGATTCAGTGAAGACTCACTCTCTAAAACTGTGTGTACTTCTGGCCTCCACAAGCAAGCACACCCACATATATGAACACACATGCCAACAAATACCAGAAAAGGTTACAAAATCTCAGTTATAGAATGACAGAAACTTTGGTTATCAATAGTTCATGTGTAAAAGATTTGGAGTTGTAACTGATAAGCTGATAACAATTTAAAAATCTTAGATGACATTAATTAAACAATAGCAGCTAGTCATTCTGAAGTGTTCCCTCTCCTGTGACCTGTGAAATGATAACTGGGGACTGGTTCAGGTTATACCTCTGCTCACATGACGACAACCTGGACCAGAAGGGAGTAAGATGCGGAAGTTCAGTGGATACCTACAGGAGTAACATGACTACAGTTGACACTTAGTTGACAACTGTCAGTTCCCTTGGAGGGCAAAGATGGAACTCACAGGTATTAATAGGATTTCTGAGCTTCTGATTAAGTACAGGGAAGTCTTTTTTCTGCATGTTATGCTCCTGACAAGATACTCAGTCACTTGATAATATCGCTTTGAAGACTGAACCTTACAGAATCCAGACAAAATCTAGACAGAGGCTTGCTGCTCTGTAGAGTGTTAAGTGGTATCTTAGCCAGGAACCTCTCACTGTATAGGAATTCCTATTTATCAGGACTATGCAGCATTATCATCCTTTTGGAAACCTGAGTGCCAGCACTATATCATGATCTGTGGAATTTTCACTGTGATGAACCAAATGTCCCATGAGGGTCCAGATGTCTTCAGTGTACAGAGTTCAAACTCCAAATGGGTTAAAACATCAAACAGGGATGATCTGATATTGGAATCCAAATCTGAATCAAGAACTTCTACTAACACAATCAACATATGTCAAGTACCATGTGCCTGAGACACATGAATTCATAGTTCATCTACTTTCTCTATTGCTTATCCACCAGATGTACATGTCTTTCTGACCTCCCATGTAAGAAGTGTATCCATCTCCAAAGCCTGTCCCAACCAACACAGACCAGACCTTTGCTCTGGCTCCTTGGGAATTTTGCTTTTGGGTATGTGTGTGTGTGTTACAGGAGAATAAAAAAGAGGATTCAAGTATTTCAAGATTCTAGGGAACCATTTGAAGGGTAATTTGACATAAAACCCAAGCATACACATTATGTGTGTGCGTGCGTGTGTGTGTGTGTAGGGGTATTATTTGCTTGTTCGTTTTTGAGACAAATTTTCACTCTAGGCCCTAGGCTGACCTGAAAGTCCCTATGTAGCCCAGGCAGTCTCTGAAACTATAATAAACCTCCTTCAACAGGCTCCATAATTTCTCTTCTCGGAATAATATGTTTTTATTGGATGTTGTTTAAACTGTTATTTCAACAAATCTGAATAGAAGAAAATGACCCTTTTTTGGCTATCATGCCAATAAAACCCTCATATTCAGAAAGAATTAGAAGAACTCACCCTGGCATGATAACTCTTGTCATCCTTTATTACAAGGACAATACAGCATGAAGAAAGAAATGGTGTACTTTTGAATAAATTATAACCGACATGCTCAGTTTACATGACTTGTAGACGTCCTAACATTGCTATTGCAACATAGATATTGATTTCTGTTGCTCATCACTTTTTTTTATTAAATGTATTCATTAATTTTATATGCTGACCACAATTTCCCCTCCCTCCTCTCCTCTTATTCCCTTCCCCACATCCTCTCTATCCCCCACTCCTGGTTAACTCTTCCTCTGGTTCTGTTCAGAAAGGGTAGACCTCCCATGGGTGGTCTATTCTTTGGAATATCCCATGGGTGATATTCCAAAGCATGGAATATCAAGTTGAAATAGAACTATTCCCCCCTTGTATTAAGGCTGGACAAGGTGACTCAGTAGGAGGAATAGGTTCTCAAAAGCCAACCAAAGCATTTCAGGACAATCCCTGCTGCCACTGCCACTGCCACAAGTAGACTAAGCTACACAAATGTCACATATATGTGGAGGGCATAGGTTGATCCCATGCATGTTCCCTGACTGTCAGTCTAGACTGTCAGTCTGTGTGCTACTATAAGCCCAGGTTAGTTATTTCTTTGGGTTCCCTTATGATGTTCTTGACCCACTGACTGGTACAATCCTCCTTCCCTTTCTTCATCAGGATTCTCTGAACTCAGTCAAGGGCTTGGCTGGGGATCTCTGTATCTGTTTCCATCAGTTACTGGATGAGGGCCCTCTTATGACAATTGGTGTAGTTAACAACCTATGAGTAAAATAGAATATCACTAAGCATCATTGCATTGACTTTTTCCCTCTCCAGTCATGATTGATTCTATCCAAGGTCGCTGGGCTATCTAGACTCTGTGTCCTGGCACTCCAGGCAGTGCCAAGGGTAGGCTCAGTTTTGGTATGGATCTGAGGCTGGACCAGTCATTATGTGACCACTCCCACAATTTCTATGCCACCCTTACCCACTCTCTTCCCATTGCATATCCCATAGGTAGGGCAGAGTGTAGGATGAAGGTTATGTGGCTGGGTTGGTGTCTCAGTCCCTCCACTGCAAGTCTTGCCTGGTTATAGGTGATGGCCAGCATACATGATGCATCCACCATTTCTAGGAGTCTTAGATAGAGTAATTCTTAAAGACCCTTGTGAGTTTCTCTTGCACTGGGTTTCTAACTAACCCCCAAAATGTCCCCCATTTCCAGTCATCTCTTTCAGTACTCTCCCTCTCTATTCTAACCCCCACTTGATCCTTTATGTTCCCATGCCCACCAGTCCCCAGTTCACCCACAAGATCTCTTCTATTTCCCCTTCCTTGGGAAAGCCATGAGTTTCCCACCTTGGACCCTTCTTGTCACGTAGTCTTTCTGGGTCTGTCAATTGTAGCATGGTTATCATTTCCTTTAGAGCTAATATTTACTTATAAGTGAGAATATAACATGTTTGTCTTTCTTGGTCTTAGTTACCTCACTCAGGATGATTTTCTTTTCTAGTTATTTCCATTTGCTTTCAAATTTCATGATTGTTTTTAACAGCTGTGTATCTTGTCTTTTAAGCATACATTGGTATTTTTTAAAAGATACTCTAAATTCTGTTTCTTTCTTCTTAAAATTTTTAATATCTGGGGCTTATCACAAATCTTAATTCCAAAGCTAGCATTAAAAATAGAGCTCATTGCATTAAACTCTTGTTTATGGTCCTATCTTATTTTATAAACTCTTGTTCAAAAATCTGGTTATAGTCAACCATATACATACTGTACTCCAGTCTTAGCCCTAGAAGATACACTTAATGGAAAATCCTGAACCATCCCAATGGAAACTTAAGCATCTTGTGAACACTTCAAAGAACCCTCAAAGAGACAACTCTGTCTTTACCTTTATTTAAATTTGAGGAAGGTGTATGTGTGTTTATTGCGTGATATCTAAAATATATTAGTTGTATTTGTAAAAGCAATTTTAATCTTCCAGAAATTTTGTAAAGAAGAGGAAAAATATATCACTTTTCAGGTCCACCTATAGTTTACCATTACTATTCTTTTCAAATATAGCAAAGTTGATAAAGCAGTATATTTGCAGTATAGAACCTGTAAGTTTTGTGTGATAATATTGTGGGAAGCCCTGCACATGAGAGCAAGGAAATCAGATATTTTTTTATTGTTCATACTTTAACATAAAATATTAGTTTTATTTTCAAAAAAACATGGTAATTGTTAGAAGACAAGTCAACTTATTTTACTACAAGTTTTGTTTTGTTTTTATAATATCTCATGGAATTTTGAATCTGATGAGAATGTTTAATTATGCGTTATATACATGCCAGGGCTTTTCATCCAGAGGCAGAATCACCAGCATTAATGAGCATTATCAAAGGTTGCACAAGTCAGAGTTGCTGACCTTAGATAACATACAGATGAAAATGATTGTTAACATGAGACCACAAGAGTAATAACGCACTTTGAGGTAGACCAAGGCTTGACAAGTGATAAAATTCTTTGAAATACAACATGAAATCTGCATATGTAGGCACTAAAAATCTATATTGTTGAAATGGTTTTTCACTACCCTAGCAAGTCGATACCCAGCATGCCTTAGCTAGAATTGAACATTGTCGGTAAATAATAAATAAATAAATAAACATGACTGAAAATTATTAGGATCCTGGGCTTAGCACAGTAGAAGAATGATAAAAAACACTTGTCTATAGATAGATCATCAACCCAATCACAAAGGCAATTTTCTAGAGATCCAAAGTATGAGAAACTAAGTGATACACAGCAAATTCAGCACAGGGGATGTTTACCAAAATTTATTACAAAGAAATATGTATCAAAAAGTTGGTGACTCGGTACTCTCAGTGGATAAAGACCAAAAAAGTCCAGTGTAAGCCTAGGGGTGCTCGTAGATAGTTTTTCTATCAAAGTTGGGAATGCATGTCCACAATGACATGGAGTTTTGTGGCACAAGTTTTCTAGCATCCAGCATTACAGAAAAGAAATCAGTTTCACACTGGGTCCTACTCCCTGACAAAGGAAAGCCCTTTGACTGCTGGAGAAAAAATGGCAAATATTATACAGGGTCCCCAATTCAGTGAATTAAAAAGATCTATGAGCCAGAAACGCAGTATATTTTTTATTTCAGTGTTAAGATTTTTCTTATTTTCTATGAATAAAATTTATCTTTCAGGCCAGTTTTCCTAGAACAGTTGTTTTCAGGTTTCTGACACCATATATACAAGTATCACCTGACCAGATGATATCAGCAACCAACCTTTGCAACAAAGGAAAGAAAATATGAACCAATATATTCTTGGAGCCTATTAGAAATTCCACTCCAGCTCTGCTTACCTAATGGCGTGCCTTTGGACAAGAGAAGGTGCTAATCTTTTCTGTGTCTCCCTTGGTAAAAAGGAGATAGCACTGGAAATACTTAGTGAAGCTATAGGAAATACAAATAAAAACATGAAACGCCTATTATGGATAGTTATTGCTCAGTGACTGTATTTTCTCAAGTGTTATGTGAACTTCAGACACAATAGAACTTCAGAGAATTGCAGAACAGCCATTCTTCAGGGGATTTTTCTGACAGAACTCTGCAGTAGCGATGCTCCAAGGACTTGGGCATGACAGTGTTGCAGGGATCACGCAGGACAGAGCAAAGAAAACAGTCTACATAAATCACACAGAGACATGTGGAAAGTGTTTTCTTTCCAGATGAAGAGACAGACAGGAGAGGTGAGGCTCTTCCGCATCTGTTCATTTCTTTCTTTAGCTGAGTATTTCCATGTGAAAATGTGAGTTTGGAAATACAGAAGATACACTAAAATGAGTCAGAAGACCAGAACAGCCCTAGAAAGGCTAATGAGACACCTAATATTGCTCAGCAACATTGAATCTCAAACCAGTAACTCTTTCCTTATTGATTTCTTGTGATTTTATTAATGAATACCTAATATCTAAGCTCATGCTACCCAAGCAATCTGTATTATAAAAATTTGTTGTTTAACCAGACAGTGGTAGTGCATGCCTTTAATCCCAGCTCTTAGGAGGCAGAGGTAGACAGATTTCTTTAAATTCATCAGTGAGTTCCAGGATAGTCATTGATACACACACACACACACACACACACACACACACACACACACACACACACACAATTCTTCACAAAGGAAGAAATGCCAAAAATAAAAATAGTTTGGTATAAACACATTCATATTAATGCTGTAGTAATCATCCAAAAAAGCCAAAATGAGGAAAATCATGAACAGCTGATGATATTTGACCAAAAATTAATGAGATTTCAATAAAGTTCACTGATTTTTTTAATAGTCTGCTAAAATTAGGGTATAAGTGATTAAGTTTTCTGTATATGAAAAAAAACATTTTGCAGAAAAATTCAACTAAGTAGCCTCTTCTGCCACACCAATTCTGAACCGTATCTGCTGACAATTTTACTGTGAAAAACAATGTATTTTTTCTATAACTCAGGGACAAGTTATTATGCTACTGAAAATAATACAATGTACTGTAAATGTGCTCGCTTGGAATATGTTTGTACAATAAAGAATGGAGTTTTTTTTTCTTTAACTCTTTCTTGGAGTTTAAGCTGTAATTATTGAGATTTTCCTACCACTTTCCTAAGCCAGTGTCATCCCTAACTTCGCTCTGAATGTATGTCTTTTAAGTACAGATACGTGAGGGCCTTACCCTTCACCAAGGAATCTTCTCTTTGCAGAAGACAGAGATGACTTCAGAAAGCCACACCAATGAAAACGTGGAGTCATGGAGATCAGTCCCTGGGTATTCATCGCCAATTCAAATCCTTCACCTCAGGTTTAGGGGCCATTTTGTAAGAGACATAGAAAAACTTTAAGAGTCAGAGGATCAAGGAGTTTTAGATTGTGTCTCCTAGGAACATTAGAAGCTATACCCATAGTCTCAGCAACTTGACTGCCTAAGCATGAATGGAACTAGGACAACAGACAGCTTAACATGGATGGGAAGAAGCCCAGGAGGCTGCAACCATATACAAGAAATGCTAAAAACTTAGGAATGCAGAGAATGAGAAAAGTCTTCTCTAGGAAAAAAACATGTAATTCATTTTTGGTTATACAATAAGAAATGGCCAGCCCTAAGAACACATATATAAGTAATATAAAAATCGAGCAGTTGTACTTATGTATTTAGAAAATACATAAATGGAAGAGAGACCATGAATTTGAAAGAGAGAAAGGAGGGTGTAGCAGTTTGAAAGGAATTGGCTCTAATAATTTCAGAGGAACAGACATTTTTGGGAGGTTTGGCTTTGTTGGAGTGGAAATAGCCTTTTTGGAGAAATTGTGTCACTGTGGGGGTGGGTTTTGAGGTGTTCTATGCTCAGTATACTGCCCAGTCTCTCAATCAACTTCCTGTTGCCTGAAAGATATTGAACTCTCAGCTGTTCCTACAACACTACATTTGCCTGCATACCACCATGCTCCCCCATCATGATAATAATGGGTTAAACCTCTGAAACTGTAAGGGAGTCCCCTCAGTTAAATGGTTTACTTTCTAAGAGTTGCCATGATCATGGTTTCTCTTCAAATCAATAAAAACCCTAACACAGAAGTTAGCATCAGAGACTGGGGTCTGACTGTAATAGGCATGGGCCATGCTTCTGTTTGGGTGAATTTGGACTTTAGTACTTTAGGGTAGGAAAGCAATGAAATGCTGTAAGCACTTATTAATGGGCTATACTAGTAGGAGCGTCGAAGACAGGTGTGCTAAGAGCTATTTGAACTGTTCAGGTTTCACTCAAAAGGTTTCAGAAGAATTTTAGTATGTTGCCTAGAGATCATCCTTGTGATATTTTGGTGAAGAAAGTAGCTGGCTTTTGCCCATGTCCAAGGAGTCTGCCTGACACTAAAGTGAAGACTTTCAGGTTATTTATGTTGGCAGAGTAAATCTCAAAATAACCTGATATAGACTTTATTATGGGGTTATTAGAATTCGTGCTTTAAAAGGCTTATAATTAAAAGGCAGAAGCTGAGCAGGGAAAATTACAAAATGTAAATTTTGAGAAGACAAAGAGCAGCAGGAAGTGGAATGTAGATAAATTCTGTGTTCAAGAAGATAAATTTAAAAATGGAATACAGGGAGTGGTGACCTCAGTGCAAGATCCCACTCAGCTAAATTTTCAACCTGTGAAAAGGAACTAAAGAAAAGCATAGAAGTGGGTGTGATGGAGCAAACCATTAATCCCAGCAGTAGGAAGGCAGAGGCTGGCAGGTCTCTGAGTGTGAGGCCAGACTAGTGTACAGAGCAAGTTTCAGACCAGCCAATCTCAGGCAGTGAAGAACAGAAAGCTGGTGGTGATGTAACTGAATGAAGGGGGTTTGTTCCAGCTGCAGTAAGCAGCAGAAATTGGCAAATTCAACCATGTGTTTCTGGTTTTAGAGGTAAGGATAGAAGAAATGGTTTATGGAATTTGACTCCATGCTTAAAGAAAGTCGTTGAGGCCAGGCATGTGTACAAGGTGTCCCTGCATAGAAGCCTAGAAAGACCATTGCCTGAAGCTTTGAAGTTTAATCCTGGATTGCCTTGGACAATCCAAGATGATAGAGACATCAGAGTCATGGAATACCTGTCAAGTAAAGCTGATAACAGAAGCCAGCACAAGAGAAAGAACTGTGTTGCAGTCAAAAAAGCTGAACAGAGTTAGAGATCTGAAGAGAATTTTGATGTTAGACATGAAAATAGAGTTTGGTTTGTACAGCTGGTTTTCAGTGATTTGGTTCAGTATTTATTCACTATGCTTTCTTCCCTACATTTTGAAGTGGTAATTTATATCCTGTACCATTATATGTTTGAAGTATTTGATCTACTTTTTCATCTTAATTTTGCAGGGGATTACAGCTACAAGATTGCCAAAAGACTCAGAAGAGACTTTGGACTTTGAAATAAGGCTTTGAGGTTTCCTATGCTCAAGATATTGTCCAGTATCTCAGTCACCTTCCTGTCATCTACAAGATGTGACACTCTCAGCTCTAGCATCACATCTGCCTATACATCGCCATGCTCCCCACCATGATGATAGCAGACTGAACCTCCAAAACTGTAAGAGAGCCTCCTCAATTAAATGTTTTACTTTCTAAAGTTCTCATGGGCATTGGTGTCTCTTCACAGCTTAAAAAAACCATAATAACACAAAGAAAGAAATGATGTAATCATATTATAATCCCAAAAATAAAAGAACTAATAAAAAACACATGACATACAAACTGGTATTATATCACAAATATATCAGTAAAGGTTTTGATAATGCCTATCTAAAATCTAATTTTAATTTCACATATATGCTTATGTAAAAAGATTATTTTAGATCACATCAAGTTATACAGGGAGAAATCTTAATATTTTTAAGTTGAGAAATTCCTATAAAGTTTATACCATGTCCCCACACCCAAATAGTAGTTTTAAGATTCTTTTCCATTCTAAGTTCATTTCCAAATTAATTTCTACATAGAGTCCCATGTCTTGTGAAACATACTTTTTCTTTGTTGTCCCTCTTTTTTGGTTGCCATGTGTATATTTATGTACGAGTATGATGTAAGTATGTGTTTTGTATACATGATGGTGCATGAACCTGTGTGGGTACATACATGCATGCAAATCTCTCTATTTGTGGAGATCACAGAAGGATATCAAGATCCCATTCTATCACTTTCTACTTACTCTTTTGAGACAGGGTCTCTCACTGATGGTAACACTAAGCTGGCAGTCAGTAACCACAGTACTCTCCTCTGTCTCTGCCTTACCCAATGCTGGGGCTATGAGCACTACCAAAACCTGTTACTTATTATATACCTGTTGAGTTCTCCATGTTTAAATAACAAACATTTCTTTTACTACAAAAACTATTCTTTATTTATATTCTTCCTATGCATATGTGTGTGGACCTACATTAAAGTACATCAGCTGCTTGCTAGTGTGCACAGAGGTCAGAAGAAGCATCAGATCCCCTGGAACTAGAGTTACAGATGGTTATGAACCACCAGTTATGAGTTCTGAGAGAACTACAAAAGCAGCAAGTGATTTAAGTATGGAACATCTCTTCAGCCTGAAAACATAGAATATTAACTCACCTGTTTACAATGCAGTGAGCCTCGGGTTTTTGTTTGTTAGTTAGTTTGTTTTCTTTTGTTTTGCAGAAAAAGTCACAAATGGAATTCTGGAGTTCTGTCTCTGGGTCCTCTTTTTATCCCCTCTGAGGATCTGAGGACACTTGATGGGACTCTAAGATTAAGTGAAAGTAGAGTGGACAGAGAAGAAATGGACCAAGGAAAAAAGCACCCATGAGACCTGCTCACTCTGAAGCAAAGCAAAGCTACATTTTAATCAGCCCTTGAGTATGGAATATCTTGAGGTCTATGTCTTGGAGTTGGGGGTGTGCCACCTTCTACATAAATTCACCAACATCCAGCATCTAAATACACAAACTCTGAGTCAAAACTGGGAGGTGAGTGCTGCACAATGTTACAAGCTGACTTGTTTCACAGCTACACAGTGGATGAATCTCACATCCTTTGATGAGAATATCAGCACCCAACATTCATCTAAATTGTGCACCAAACAACAACAACTCTAGGAGTTCACCATACAGAGCTCCACCTATAGCTGAAAACTTATGATAAAAAAGTAACTGACTTATATGCATAAGTAAAGCATAGAATACATTTAATTTTACATTTGAATGCAAATAATTATTTAAATTTACCATAGCAATGAGTAAACATCAAGTCTTTGATTTACAAATAGGAGGAACACTTGTAGGTCTATAAATGCTTATTTCGTGCTGTCACCGATAACAACTGTTTCTCTTTTCCAGGACAAGCAGATCCACTCTGTTTAACTTTTTAGATCACCCTAGAAGTAGTTTCCCAAATCTTCCAGAAGCTACACAACACATCTTGTTCAGAAGGAAGTATTCATAGAATTTCATCATTGCTGTCATTTTGTAGAAAGGATAATTACAAAGTAGTCACCACAATGGATTTACAAGGAGAGAAAAAAAATCAATGGAGTTAGACAGTGGTGCATTTATCAACTCCCAAGCCCCAGGTAGCAATTTTAAATAATTAGATGGGAGGTAGACAATTAATAGGTGATCACTTACACTCTGAATTAATGTCAGACTCTTTTTCTGTAATGGCACTCCTTATGCACCTGTATAATCTGTGACAATCACCACAAGGTATTGGTTTCTGATGTCACTTCTTCTCAAAATTGTCTTTACTAGACATTTCTCAGCCATATGGGAAGGAAACGACAGATTATAAAGCATTGCTCCAGGAAGCCCCTGCGAGTTTTTTTAGAATGTCATACTCAAAAAAAAAATTACATGTGATAAGAGAGAACTTTGGCGAGACACAGTCAGACTGCTACCATGGGAGCCATAGAATTCATGCTATGAATCTCAGTGGACAAGTGGACATATCAAGTCACAGCTGGCAGCTACTGGACTATAACATAGTGTACCTGGTATCAGAATGGACACCTGTGTGTCCTCCTCATTCTTAGCAGGAAAACACTATTCAGAGGCAGGCAGGCAGAGCACAGTGCAAATTTAGCTTCAGGTGTGCCTAAGTACATTTCTATCTGCACCATCCTATAGCATAGAAAGGAATCACTACTTACTAGCAGTCAAGCCTTAGGAGCAGCTAGGAAACCTTGGAAACAATCATAGTAGAGTGAGATGGGGCCCTAGTTTCTTAGTAAGCACTCTTCTCTTATTATTCTTCATTCTTCCTGCTTCTAAAGAAAGGACTTAAGCATATTATTCACAGTCTCAACAGAGTCAGTTTGGTGACAATGAGGTGTTCACTTTCACCTCAGAGCAAGTTCAAACCAGACTGAAGGCCTTCTAGATATAGATCATGAGTTTAAAGCCTTGCAGTCATGTACAAAGTCAGGGACCCAGATGTCCAACCAAGGTTACTAAGAAAAGCATGCCAATTCTTCACTAGTCAGTCTACTTGGGATCTGTGTATTAAAATTGTCATTCGGCACTGTGCCTCCACCACTTGTCTAATCGCAGTTTTGCCTCTATGGCCTTCGACCCTTGTGTTGCCATGGTAAATCACTTAGCCTAAGAATATGCTTCTTACCAATGAGAACTGTTCTTGTAGCTTTTTTTCTTCAAGTTTCCAGGGGAAGGAAGATTTTGGAAAGACTAGAATAGAAGAAGAAGAAGCTAGGAGAAAACACACACCGAACAAATGGATGAAATGAAGAGTAAGATACAGGTTCTTCAAAAAGAATTTGATAAAGATATCAAAATAATGAAGAAAACCAAAACAAACTAAAGTTAGAAATATCAAAATAATGAAGAAAACCAAAACAAACTAAAGTTAGAAATAAATTCAACATAGCAAATAAAAAAGCACAGTAGAAAATTTCACTAACACAATTGATCACACAGAAGCCAGACTATCACTATGGAAAACAATGCAGAAGAATTGGAAATATTTAATCTAATAAAAAGAGATAACTGTAAAAGAAGTTGAAGAACTAAAGACAACAGATATGTGCCCTTGGTTCTGGAAAAACCGGCTTATCAAGTGGGTTGAGTAAGAACTCACAGCATGGGACAGTGGTTCCAGAAGAGAAGGAAACAGATGGAAAGGGGTGAAGGGAATGTTTTCTTGAGTATTCTGACACATTTGCTTAAAATTTTAATAATTCATTATTAATCAATGTCTGAACTCCTTCATTTCCCTTCTTAACTACATATGTTTCCAAACTACTTTTCTGATATATATATATATATATATATATATATATATATATATATATCAGAAACACACACACACATATGTGAGTGTGTATTTCAAAATACTTCACTGTAAGAATTAGAAAGTCAGCACTCCTTTTTGAGAAATTCTTGCTAATTGCTGCATAGGATGCTGACAAATTTGTGATCGAAAATTTGCTGCTTAAAATGCTATATAATTGACTCTTCTTTAGTCTGTAATTTGTTACTGTTCAATCATCACATCTAGGATGTTCTTGTAAAATACTACCACTACCCACGCTGGAGTTTATATGTGAATACATAATGGAATCCAATCCCAAACATCATTTTTCCCAATTACTTGAGAGGCACAGAAATCAGGAAATCTAAATATCTGGGACTTCTACAAATGTTCAATGGCTGTACTCCCTAGGGATGCAGATGAGGCATATTAAATTTGTCCTACTTCACTGCACTCTTTTCATTCATTTTTAGTTCATCCAGACAACCTATTTCTAATGTCAATCTGTTTCTATTATGATATGCCTACTCCTGAACAGTGATATCGTATTCAGATCTGCTCTCTGCTTGTTTAACTTGGAGCACAGTGTTATTTATTGCAAAGGTGGCTTCTGTTGAGCAGGTTGAAGAGTTTGACTTCAACAGTTGACCATCCCTCAGGGTAATTCTTAGACCTATAGAAAAGAAGTGTCTCATTGGTTTCTCTCTTTTTATTTTAATCTCAGAGAAAGCATCTGATGACTCTAAAACTATATTTAGATCACCTCTTAATTGAAAGTTCTTCTGAAGTCCAAAGAATGAAGTTTTATTTACAGAACAGTCAGTCTTCTGAAGGCATTTGAAACTTTTTAATCAGTAAAAAAGCAACTAATCTATATTGTGTAATCAAGTTTCTATGTGACAATTAAAAACTAAAGATGCAAAGTTTATACATCTGAAGTATATTTAAATGTAAGTATCTCTTTAGCTTTGGCACAGTCTTCTATATGTGAAAATGACCTAAATGTACTGTGACAAAATTATCTGAAATAAAATTCATTCTATTTTTTTTCAAATTCCAAGATAGTTTGTCTTCATTATAGAAAGATACACTAAGAAAATCAGCATTCTATACTTTTGGTAGTTCTAAAAGAAAAAGGAAGCTACTCAATAATGATATTTCTTTTTTTTCAGCTTATTTGATAATTTAATAAAATTTACTAAAAAAAAAATAATGATATTTCTTATACTGAAGTCCTCCAAACATCTGCCTTCTAACAAAATTACCATTTGTAGTGAAGGAGTTAAAAATAGTGTGTAAAGACATTCCTGGTCCAGCCAAACAAACACATGAATAATAGATGACCAAGGATCTTCCTTATGATGTAGGGACTGTGAAATGTTATAAAACATTCAGTCTCCTACTTGTGAAATGATTCAAGAAGGCTTACATGGGAAGGATCCCTAAGGACAGCTCCATCTGCTTGCTTCCAACCACAGCTCTCTGTGAGATGAAAAGGCTGTTAGAGGATCTTGGCAGGCCCTTAATGGTTCCAAGCCTTCGTCTAATGCTTCTTTCTAAGAGGCCCCGCATTTAAGCCATCCATTCAATGATGTGGTTACAACATTCCGATTTTTAGCATGTGAGTACTCCAAGGCCAAGTAGGAGTTTCTTGTCAGCCGGCAAAAAGGATTAGTGACTGCAACTCTAAAGAAGAGAAGACACTTGTGAGGACAGATCCCAGTGGGATTAACAGGTTATATCGGGCAGCAAGAAAGCTTGTCAGAAGTGGTTCATCTGCTAGAGAAAATGGAGCGTGCAAAAAGCACAGACAGCTTGTGTTTCAATCTTTTGTTTCAAATGCAACAGGGTACCTCCTGAGAGACCCTAAAAATAGATATCACTAATGAGAAAAGTTACTTTCGACTGAAATTGCAAACAACATAAAAGCTGTTTCCAAGAGTTCAACAGATCTAGTTGGGACTCAAGTCATCTACATCACACTTTAAAAGTCACATTTCCTGTGATGAAATGACCTGCTAAAATAATTACACTTTTTAACATCTTTGGCATTAGACCATTTATTTTAAAGCAGCCATAGCATTCCACAGACTTCTTTTACCACATTTTCTACATATTGTGATATAATTGAAAGCATTATATGCCTTAATCCATTAGAGATGTACACATAAGAAAAATATATCACATCAATATACTCCTTCATTTTTCACATTTCTGTTTTTTCATTTATAAATGACAATATGATAATACCTGCCTCCTGAAGACATCTTAAAGAAGGAAGCAAACAAATTCTGGATGTAAGTGAATGGGGTCCATGTTGTATTAATGACTTCTTTTTAAAATATCAGATATTAAATATTATAAACTAAATACATTTTAGTGTATGTTTACTGCTTCTTGGGATCTCCTTTAAGGTTAAATGTTTACTGTTTAATGTGGAGACAATGGAAAATGGAAGTTCTTTCCAGGCTGAAAAGCCAGATGTGGGTATAAAAAGACATTTGAGTCCTTTTGATGTTGATTCTTTGACATCCTCGTGGGAAGAACTAATTAGGACCAATAGTACAGACAGCTCACTGTGTATTGTGGTTAGTTAGTCCTTACTCGTGGGACCCAGTCAATACAAAATAAGCAGAAATGAGTCTCTCATGGGGAAGAATTCTTGTTTTAGCCATTTGCCTAGAAATAAAACCTGTGAGTCATTTTCAATTCCTGACTTACTTATACATCAGTTAAGTGCAAAATACATGAACATTTCAGAGAAAGATAAACATGATTATTCAGAAGTCAATAACACGATTTTTTAAATATATGCAGAAGTCAATACAGCAACTTTTAAAATAAAATCTTGTCCAGTATATCTCGATAATTTTACAGATGCAGTCAAAAAATAATCAAAATATCTAAATTATACATTATGCTTTCATTACATGAATTAGTTAATGCATTAATTAATTGTATGAAGAATTAATCAAAGGCTTTTTAATAAGTTACCATTGATAGACAGAAAACTGGCCCTCTGATGAAAGACTTCGCCTGTTGGTGAGTTAGTAAATGTTTAATGATGGGCTCTATAAGACAGCAGAGTCTTGTGACATTTGTACACTTGCATATGAAAATACATCATCCATAATAGAATTCTTGCTACCAATTTGATGGCACTAGATGCAAAACGTGGATGAAATGTTCAGTAAATTGCACACTTCTGTATGAAAGCTATACCCAACAGTACTGTAAATGTAAATCAAACCCAGATGGTAAATATGTTGACTTCTGAATATGCGTTACTTTTGTTTCTAAATAATTTAATTATTGCTTATGTAATTAATCTTTAATAAAACTATGTTCAACAATTGGCTCATAAAATTTCTGAAAACCTGATAGTAAACTCTTCCCAGCTGGGACAAGCTGGCTCTAGTGCCCAGGTGCCTTAGCTCACTGTCGGACAGCTAGAAATAAAGCCACGGTGGAGAAAAAGGAAAAACTGAGACAAAATTTCCATTCTAAAAGATGTTTAGGACAGAGATTTCAATGCTGAAAAGGCATATGCATTTCTGTCTTGTAACTAAAGACAAATCTAAAGTATGTTCTTCTCATAAAACACAGTTTGAAAGATTTCCTTCATTAGAAATTTAGGTTTTAGGAGCTCAGTGCATACTTAGAATTCCAATACTCGTAAGGCAGAAGGATCATCACAAATTTGAAGCCAGCCTGGACTACATAAGACTCTATCTGAAAGTGTGTGTGTAGTGTGTGTGTGAGAGAGTGTGTGTGTGTGTGTGTGTGTGTGTATGTGTGCTGTGTATTATAGTTATGTTAATGTCTATGACTAGACAGGCATTTCCATGACAGGACATTCAAAGCCTGTCTCCCATTTATTTGAGAATCTTTGCAAAATAAGTCAAATTTAGAATATATATTAGATTGTTTTATGAGGCATGTTTGTGTTGCCTTAGCATTCACTTCAATCATTGATAAAAAATGATCCTTGAGCCAAGCAATGGTGATAGGCCTTTAATCCCAGCACTCAGGAGGTAGAGGCAGGTGGATTGCAGTCAGTATGAGGCCAGACATATCAACAGAGTGAATTCTAGGAGAGTCAGGGCTACACGGTGAAATCATGTCTTGAAAATCAAAAACAAAACAAAACAAAATAAAAGAATGATCCTTGAGGGAAATATGATAGTCTATTGTGGATGCATGTGTTTTTTTTAACAGTTTAATTTAAGATTAAAACATTTCATTTTACAAGTAAAACTCCCTAAACAGGAAGGTAAAAAATACAAAACAGTTTCAGGTAGTCCCCAAACTGATCAGATTCAATAGGACTTTCCCTGTCACAGTAAACAATAAAAGCTGATGTCCCTCTCCCAGAAAGTGAAGCTGAACTGTAAGGAGGATTCTCAGAAGAGTGGTGTTGACAATCCAGAAGATAAAAGCTGCAATGACTCTGAGCCCAAAACCAAATGCATGGAAGAGATTAGACCAACCGAGGCACCTGGAAAGGACATTCTCCAACCCGCTCAATTGCCTGAAGACTGTACTGTGTGCTCCAAACTCTCAGTTTTGTGAGCTGTCACCTATTCTGTGGTGGGTTTTGGAGATACAGTTGTCTCTGAACCATTTCTGAACCTATAAGTAAAGTCTCACCCGTATTCCTGTAAGTAATCTCAACAAAACATATTGGTTCACCAAACTGGACTTTGGTAGTATCCATACTTTGGTCCTCTTGAGTTCCTTATCTAGGTTGACTAGATGTATGTGTTGCATCTCCCCAGAAAAAGCATAGAGATTTGTAGGCATTAACACAAATACACATTAAGAGGATTAAAACCATGAATCTTTGTTGCACCTAAAATAATGTTCCTTAACCTTGAAGTTTATCAAATTTTCACCAACCAGTATTCCTAAAACTGAAATTCAAAACATGGTTTGAAGGGACACTAGCCCACTCGAACTTGTGGGTCTGGCAGCCCTTTTCCCCTCTACTGTTCCCTCTGATTTGCTGAAAATCATTAGATTACTTTCCTAACACTAACCACCACCGCCCATATCTGGCCACTTCCTCCTCCTGAGGCTGACTACCAAGATCAAGCTATAAAAGTATTAAAGTCCAGCAGTCATCCTTTGGCTACCCCAATTAACATACCCAATTATAATTAAACGCCTTGCCCTGACACAGGGTTTTCTCCTTTACCTTTATGAACTGTCATTTGCATATGTGCCAAGTCTGTCTCCCCTCTATCCAGAAGCAGTCTTTTGTCCCTCTTGGACAAATACCCCTTCCTACATTTCCTTTGCCCCTTTCACCTTCTCCTTTGCCTCCTATCTCCTTTATCACTGCATCCTCGCCCATTCTAACACAGACCTACCTCCCCTTCTCCTCTTAAAAATTACACTTGCAAGGTTGTTTGCTGTCCAAGCTCCCCACATTCTTCACCAACATATCACAGCAATCTTTAGGAAACATTCTAAAATTCTGCTCTGAAACCTCTTGACCCAGGCCCCACAGTTCAGGTCAACCTCAGTACCACTGTCTTCCATGTTCCTACTAATATAGTCAATTAAGCAAGGCTTAAGGTTATCCACTGCTTTCCTAACCCAAACTCCCAAAGTCCAAATTACTCCAAACAAAAGCATGGTCTGGTCTATCACAGCAATACCCCAGTCACTTGTCCCAACTTCTGTTAGGGCTTCTAATGCTATGAAAAACACCATGACCACAGCAATTCTTTTAATGTGAAAACATTTCATTGGGGTGGCTTATATTTTCAGAGGTTCAGTCCACTATCATCATGGCATGACATGGGGGCATATAGGTAGACATGGTGCCTACGAAGGAGCTGTGAGCCCTACATCTTGACTCACAAGCAACAGGAATTAGTCTGAGTGTAACACTGAGTGAAACTTGAGCAAAAAAAGACCTCAGATTCCACCCCCACAGTGACACAGTTCCTCCAAAGAGGCCACGCCTATTCCAACAAAATCACACTTCCTAATAATGCTACTCCCTATGAGCTTATGGGAGTTAATTACATTCAGTTGGAAACAAAACACTCTTTAGGAATCCATCAAATTGACTCCATGGCTTGATAGCCAGTAAGCCTCCAAAAGAAAGCAGCACACATGCAAAGCTTATAGAGACAACACATTCAGTAACCCAGTCAGCCTAGGAGACCCAGCTCGCTTCCCTTTCCCTTCAGAAATGAAGCATCTATCTCCTTGATAGTTTGAAGGAAAGTCCAGAGTCTTTCTAAGTTTTCCCAACCCAGACAACTTTCTTCCCTTGAGTGGTAGTCCATCCAAACCTTGTGCTATTTAGAATATGCAATCATATTGTCCCTCATACGTCCCGTGTGTCACTCTGATATCCAGGTCCAACCACCCCCATGAAGGAGCCACCTGATATAGCACCTCAAGCCCAATCTGCCACAAGAAAGTTTAAAAATAAAAAAACATAAACTTACAGTCTTACAGTTCAGACAGACCAAAGTACATGACCAAGTGTTCAGCGGAGTCAAGGTCCTATGAGACCAGTAGGGAGCATTATGCCTCTTTCTAGCTCCTGGTGGTTTGCATGCAGTTTCTGAGTTTTCTTGCCCTGGGTGGCTCACTGTCATCCCATTTTTCATTAGCGTTCTCTGGGAAACATTCCTTCACCTTCCTCTGTGCTTGTGCATGCTTTTGTACAAATTTCCCTTTTAGAGAGGCATTAGCCATACTGGCCTACAATCTATATTAATTGTTTTATTTAATTACCTTAATAAAGACCCCATCTTCCAATTAGATCCTACCATCAGGTACATCAACCTGTCATTTGTATAAGACATAACTCATATCAGAGAATTCTCATCAGTTACCTACTAGCAGGAGGATCTCTTTACTAGGCTTCATAAAAGCAATCTGCCTTGTAACTTTCCTGGTGATTAAGCAAAGACACAAGGCTCAGCTTAGTGCTGTGCTAAATCAATGAAATTATTAATAATTCCCATGGTATAAAGTATCTCTGTTGTTAAATCATGAAATATGACTCGAAGCCTTTTCATAAAGACTACGATATGAAGTGACTTGGCTTCCAGGAAAAAACCAAAAACAAAAGTATCAATATTCATAAGTGTGTGTGTTTGCGTGTGCTCATGTATGTATATCATATAAAATAATAATAGGTTCTGTGATGGCTAATCTTGGTTATTAACTCAACTGCTTCCTGAACATGACCCAAAAGTGGGATCATATAGGTCGATTTCTGAGTGCTTGTGGGAAAATTCCAAGAAACACAGTCAAGAGTCTTGTGACCTCAGTTTCTTCAAAAAAAAAAAAACCAACCAAACAAACAAACAAACAAAAAAAGTAATCCAAGAACGTAAAACTGTTCTTGGATTAGTTTTTGTCCTTCACCCCACCTCACCCTGTAGCCCCATATTTTGCAACAGCACAGCTCATTCTTCTGTATTTGATGTGTTGGTCAACCTGCAGCCTTGACAAACACAAGGTGATTTCCAGACCAGACAAAATCTCATTATCAGCCAAAAATTAATTTTTTAACCCTTTTTAAGTTTCATAGGATGGAACAGAATATTTAAATAAAGGCAAAAATAAGAATTACATTGCAAGACTGAAGAGATGGCTCAGCAATTAAGAACACTGAATATTCTTCAAGAGGAGAAGAACTCAATTCTCAACACCCTTGTCGCAAGTCAAAACCTTCTGTTACTCCAGTTTCAGGAGGTTGGATGCCCTCTTCCAGTTTCAATAGGCATTGTATGCATGAGGTGCATAGGCATAATACAGACAGAACACCAATATGCCTAAAATAAAATAGTCCTTAAAAGGGAATTATACTGCACAGAATAAAAAGAGCTATTTAAATTAAACCTTGTCAATAAATAAAATTGTTATTATATCTAAATTACAAATGAAAAGTGTTTCCCTATGGAGCAGTATATTTCACAGGGCTTAATTCAGAACTCCCCACAGATAAGTCACCACTATTAATGCAGCAACACACTTATGTGAACATTCGAATATCACAGGTACTCTGCTCACAATATGGCTGGAAGTTGGAATAGAAAGTCTTGAAACTTTGCTTTCACTGACAGCAAGTAAATGCTAATTTTCCTTAACTGGGGAAATTGCTCTCTAAAATAAAACATGCAACCCATCTATATGTTAATAGCTGCTTGTTTAGGCAAATCGCTTAGGGGTTCTGTGACTATAAACATGTCATCTTACTTTTGACTTTTAATGGGCTGATTACTAGCTCTGACAAGAAAGACAGCTCTCGTGGTAAAAGAATACAAAATATAAAAAGTTCTCCAAGTAATGGCATGCCTAGTTTTGTTGAGTCTGATGTCTGTGGTGCTGAAAGATGACTAATACTTTGTGGGAACCAGGCCCGCCTGCCGTAGTGTGTTCAACACTTTCCTGAGGCAGCTCAAAGAAAACGTTTCTGAAATGCCATGTGGCAGTGATGGAAGAATTTAAAACACGCAATTAAGTTTCATTTAAATACAGTGAGTAAAACTGATTTAGCATACATATGACTGAGTGTTCATTTTTGCTCTAGACGCTACACACCTGATAGACAACTTGCTATTATACAAACATTCAGCACCAAAAATGTCCTTGCATAAGATGTATTTAAAAGTTGTTCTCTCTCTTTTTTTTTTTTTTTGCTTTTTTTTAAATTGATTTTTATTGAGCTCTACATTTTTCTCTGCTTCCCTCCCTGCCTCTCCTCTCACCTTCAACTCTCTCCCAAGGTACCCACGCTCCCAATTTACTCAGGAGATCTTGTCCTTGTCTACTTCCCATGTAGATTAGATCTACGTATGCCTCTCTGAGGATCCTCATTGTTGAGGACCCTAAGAGTTCTTTGGTGGCTTGAGAGATGAGTGAACTGGAAACAAACCACCATTCCTAGGAAGAAACACTTTACAAAGTTTCCTGTGCTCCTGTCTGCATTCTTTCCATCTTCTCTTTAATCTGGTCTGGCAAAGTCAGAGCATAAATGTGAATTGTGGGGCAAGCATACAGCACATATGTTTGCTGGGCGAAAGGCAATAATGGAAACCAGGGCAGAAGAAGCGTGGTAGAAGACAGAGTTCACAAATCAAAGTTCATCAACATTAGCCACCGAAAAATGGCAAGCTCTGGCTAGTTAGATTTCGCATGCTGGTTCTTTTCACTCAAAAGGAAAACCCAATGGAGTTCAAGTGAGATGGATTGAGATCACAGAAAACCTGCCATTTTTTTGGCTTTCAGGACCAGCTCTTGCGCTATCCGGGTGTGATGTGTAGCTGACTCTTCTTGTTACTATATGACATCACTGCATCATGTCTGAGCAGCAAAAGGCATCCTTGCTTCGTCCCAGTGCTTGTTATGGTTTTGTAATCTCCATCTTCCAAGAGTGGGAGGGAGTGGAGGAAAACATGTAAGGGACAGGGGAGAATTGTTTTTAGTGGGAAATGTGCCAGGCCTGGGAAGCTGGGGTCCTTTCACAAGGCATGCTGGAATAGGCCAACATGGGCTCAGAGAGTTTATTTCTTAAATTCTCAAGATTTCTGTGAGGCAGTTATCAAAAATAATTACGATTGCAAATTGAATTATCCACATTTAAATGAATCACAATCAAAACAGAAGTGCTAAAATATCTAAAGTGTTGGGAAACTCCACCCAGCCCGGCTACTTTCCTTTCAGGCCTTACCCTTGAGACAGCTCACTCTAGAGGGCATTAAAAGGCCCCTCCCCATGACTTCTTTTAGTGGTTTTCTCCTCTTCCCCTGAGACCATCCAAAATTGCTTTGCTCAGATTCAACCTGGATTTATTAATTTGATTCGATTGGCTTATTATATCAATGGAGGTGGACATCCAATAACCAGGTATTCAAAACATCATAAGTTCATTCCTTTGTAATTATTTTTGGCACATTTTTCTTTATCTGTGCTTTTAAAGTTTTTTATGTCTCTTATTTTGTCTGGATAGTAGAAATATCATGCAAATGTTTGCTATAAGCAGCTGAAGTGGGAGTATTTAAAGTGAAGATATCAGTGTTACAAATTGGGGTGTGACTTATTGCACACTGAGCAAAGGTCTGAACAAATTTGTGAGTAAACATTTCAGTAATGCATGCTGAAACTACAATATGTACTGTCTGTAACCACTGCATTCTCAAACGAAATTCATAAATTATTTTTCAGAGCCTGAAAATTATTATACAGTTCAGAAAAGTGAATCTGGTAATAGTGTTGATGAAATTCCAATATTGTTTCAGTGTCTCTTTTTCCTTAAAGCAAATAAAAACATTAATCAATATTCATGTCAAAACTATGAATTCAACTATGTACTATAAACTCTTAATATTAATAATGCTATTGTGTGTGGTATAATAACACAATAAAAATGTGCTGACTGACTATTTTTGTCAACTTGACACAAACTGACATCATTTGGGAAGAGAAAACCTCAGGTGAGAAAATAACCCTACCAGATTGGCCTGTACATTTTCTTAATTGATGATTGATGTGGGAGTCCCACTCACTCTCGGTGGTATCACTTCTGGCCTGTTGGTACTGAGTATGTATAAAAAAGCAGCTTGAGCAAATCCTCAGGGAGAAACCCGAGAACCTTCATTCCTCATGGCTTCTGCTTCAGTTTCTGCTCCTAGGTCCTGCTTGGAGTTCCCACCCTAATGTTGATCATGGATTTTGATATGGATTGGAAGTTTTCAGTCAGTGTTTTATCATAGCAATAGAAACTCACTCTGAGACAACACGTAAGCTTTCTTTGGTGTAGGATCTAGTTTTCACATGCTTATAATCACCCTTCTGCTTTTACCATAGAACAACAACTTACTTTGGGGGGAAAGAGTTTAATTTTATGAGTTCCTCACAAGCAAATTAGTGAAATGGGTATCTCCCAGAGAGTAACTTCAGGAGTCAAAAGAGATGTTTATGGAGAAACACTATATAGGCAGAATGTAGGCATTGTCATAAATTCAGCAACTATGTTCCCGCTTCTGAGTGCTAAACATTTGTATTGTTTACAAGGAATGACTTTTGATCCTAACTTCATATTGTTTACAATGACTAGACAATCACAGATGTTTCTGTGCATAGATAAAAACTAAGGGTTGACTGAATTTACTCAGCTTTCTAAGTTAAAAGTCAAGTTCATTTCTAAAAATCACTGTGCAAGTTATCCATTGACTTTCCCCCTAAGGTTGAAGAAAAAAAGTTCAAGTGCAGTTTTATATATTTCAAGAAAACACAATAAACACGCTTAGTGCGCGTTTCTCATAGTGCAGAATAGGTTGTCCAACAGGCTTACGAATTTATCTCTTTTGCGTGAATGAAAGAACAATGAGCCCTATAAAATGAAGCTTTAGGGGGAAACTGGCAAACGAGGAACCGTATAAAAGCCTTCAGAAACAAAGACTAACTCATTATTACATCTCTGATTAATGAGCCCTGCTGGAGTTACGGTCGGTAAAGTTCGCGGGAAGCTTCTCCACTAGCGTGACTAAATACCCTAGTTACACCTCTGAGATGTGCGACAAAGCAAACGCAATGCGTTGCAGAGGGCAAGTAAATCTCACTCACAAAAGTCTGGCACCGGAGGTTGCAGCCTTGACTTCTGATAACCATGAAACAGACCAGTGTCAGCCCCTGATAACAAAAGGATCCCTAGTATTTGCCGAGAGCCAGAAAGGTCCTTTTCTTTCCACCCTGGTTTCCAACTTCCGATTCCACGCATTCCATGGGTAAGGCGCCAAACCAAAGAGAAGCCCTGTCCACTCCCCAAGGCTGCTGTCAGCCGGTAGCAGCTCGAACGTGTAACATTTCAAGATAATCAAAAGCAGAAACGAAATGGCAGAGGCTCAACTTGTGCTTCCCAAGCACAGCGGCATCCAGTCCTGGCCTCCTCAACTATCACCTTCCAACTGCTGGAAGAACCATCAGAAAACTGAGGCTCCTGCTCTCTCAGAAGCGCCAGCTTCTAATTAAACATTCTGTCTCCTGAAAACCGTCCAGATAACAGCGAGCCATGAGACCCGCTATAACTTCAGCAGGTTTGCAGAGGGTGCACACGCCAGGTGTCCGACAGGGGGGCGGGGAAGTCACTCTCCCGGAGCGCCACCCCAGCTGCCCTAGGACCGCTTGGCGGCGACGCAGCGCACCGGACCAGAAGTAAGACCGCGCCCTCCTGCGGGCAAGAGCTAGGGGGCTGAAGGTACAGACGTCCTGGATGGGACAGCGAGGGTGGGGATCCCTCCAGTGCTTTCAGCGAGCTCATGGGTCCTTAGCCCTGAGCTGCAGATCAAAGGAGAGACCTCCACTAGCCGGTTCGGGAGGACGGGCTGCTCCCAGAACCCGGACTCAACGGGGCACTTACCAGCTGCAGCGCGCAGAGACAGATGAGCGAGCAGCGCCCGGTGCAGCAGCCCATGGTGTGGCCGGCGTCCCAGCAGCGCCGCTTGAGAGAGATCTGCGAGCTCAGACACCGGTGCCCGTGACTTTTGATCACCCCGCGCTCCGCGCTTGCCGCCTAGGCAGCCTCTGGGCCCCGCGGCCAGCTTTCGACTCGCGGCAGTCGGGTCGGGCTGGGGCTCGCAGCCGCCTTTGTTAATCTGCAGGCAGGGCAGACGGAGGTCAGTGCGGTGCTGGAGTCGCTGCTTTGCCGAGGGTCCTTGCCTCCTAGCGCGCGGGTCTGCTTCTTGGGGAGGGTGAGCAGGACGGGAGGGCGGGGGGACCGAAGAGGCTACAGCTGGTGAGTGGGTGAATGCCTTTTAGGGGAGGGGAGTGTGCTGGAGGTGGGCGTCTGGAAAGTGCGGTGGGCTGTCTGAGAAGGCGTGTGAGCATGTATGCGTGCGAGTCTCTCTCTCTCTCTCTCTCTCTCTCTCTCTCTCTCTCTCTCTCTCTCTCTGTGTGTGTGTGTGTGTGTGTGTGTGTGTGTGTGTGTGTGTGTGTAAGAGAGAGCTACTGGGTAGGATAGCCTTGTCTTGTTAGGAGTCTGGGTAAAGAGAAAGAGATTGTGAGAGAAAGCGAATGAATATAAATGAGTGACAATCTGGGAAGCCCCCAGGGATTTGCGTCCGCGGTGCTAGGAGCAATTACAGGGTCGCAGACCTTGGGGTTTTCCCTCTGGGTGTGAAGAGTGGGTTGGAAGCCTCTGCTAAACAGGGAGCTAGATTTAACCAAGCGGCCTCGAGGAGGTGCAAGTTCAGTTTGGTATTATATGGGGAAGAATGGCCCAGAGACTTGAAGCTCAGTATGAATGCGCTCTACACAACGCAAGGCAAGGTCCAGACAGTGGATGCAGCCACCGCGGAAGGAGGGAAGGAGGGGAGGGGCTATAGGCATGACCATAAGAGGCAGTTCAATAGGGGTTCTGGCACCCAGCTCTGAGTTCAGGTTATGGTACTATTTTCGCGCAGGGCGCCCCTGCTGGAATCTTATAGAAAAAGGTGACTAGGATCACAGCAGAGAATAATGTTCCCCCAGGAGTTCAGAGACCAGAAACACTGTGAAGATTGACTTAAGGATCTAATTCAGAGTGCCCTGGGAATCTTCACTGAGACATTCATTGACAAGCGGAAGGCGAGGGCTGTGCATGGCCTTTTAATAATAATGAGGTATTTCTAGAATAAACGCAAATATGAAGTTGTGCAAAGAGAAATAAATTGAGAAAAGTCTGAGAGTAAAACCTCATTCTAGTTAGTTAAGATACCAGACAAACTCCATGAATTCTAAAGAAACTCTCAGATTCCTCTGCCCACCAACAGAACAGAGTCTGGGAGTTCTTCAGACTTAAATTTCCACAGGGCTCAGCACAAGAAGCTGAAATAACTCTATAAGAACTAGGAATAAAACCCTGACCAATTGTGTCCAAAGAGGCCGATTTCAGAGTAAGACTCCAAACACCGTTTTCCCCACTGCTGCCCTCCTAGTAGGTTCTTGATTTATAGATTAAGGAAAGGTGAAAGCTATGTGGTGTCTCAGGCCTTCAGTCTCAACACTCTGGAGGCATAAGTCAGCTGATCTCTTTGAGCTGAAGTTCAGCCTGGTGTGTAAAGACAGGACAGGTGAGGGATTTTTGTGATATCTTTGCTCCTTATTTGGAGATTTCCCCAACCCATTCAGGCATAAAAGATATTTGGTTTTTGTTTATCTTGTAGTTAAGTGTCCTGTTCTTTCATTTTTTTCAACAGCATTCATTCTTTTTATCTAAATTAGCAATATTGTTTCAAAGAAAAATCTACTCATGATATCCCTGGAATTATAGTAAGAACACACAAGTTATCTCAAATTGCTGTCTAAAAAAGTCAAGAGGGTTTATTGTTGAAAGTCCATTTTTTGTTCATTCTTGTGAGAAGGTGGAAGAGTAGTCAGAAGTCTTTTTATTTATTTTTTTGACCTAACTTTAAGACATCCCTGTTCAAGGACTGTGAGGGAGTGCTGGTTTTATATACATAGAACATATTCATGGCCGTCACTGTTGAGTGACAGCAATAAAGTGATAGACAGTGACAAATAAATAGTTTAGTGTCTGGGGAAAGACTTGAAGAAAGTCTTAAACCACTGACTACTTTAGTGGCTGAAGAAAAGGTTGCAGAAGAGGGAACAGATAAGTCTATGTCTTACATAAACTGTAACTGCCACTTCATATCTTGAGGTTGTGATGAGCCATGAGAATGAAACCAGTGGTCCTTCTCTTCAGCTCACGCCACCATGGATTTTACTTGTGATTTAAGTCATCTAGTCAGGAAGTGCTATACAACAGTTAACGTGCTCCTAAGACTTGTCAAGTGCCAGGCAGCAGCCGCTGTGCATATTCATCCATTTGATCCCCACAATAACCCCACAGAAGTAGATGGATGGACAAGCTGTGGGTACAGAGAAAGTTCTCTGATGACCACATGGAGGCACAGGGATGCAGAGGCAAGTCAATCTGACTTGAAAGCCTCTGGGCATCAGCTCACCTTGCTGTCACTAAAACCTCACCTACCGGGCATGTAGGGACAAGCTGAAGGAGGGTGCTTTCCTAGAGGAAGCTATGGTGATATGTACTGGTCACTGCCCAGAAGCAGTATTAACAGGTAGGATGGTTTTAAAAAACCTGAAGCCTGCTTATACTTCTGACTCATCTCCCAAGAGACCCAGATTGGAATTTTGTCTTTGTATAAGCCAAACAGTTGAAAATGCATTGATTTTAAATGCATTTTCTTTAAAAAAATAGGCAACTTTAATAGCAGTTCAAGAGGTTTATGAAACTTCGCTTTTTGCTGGTTGCATCCTTTATAATTGATCTTTAAATGGTACCAGAAATCCTGAGCTGCTGACATACCTGTTATTAAATATATTAGTGCATTGCAGGGCACTTTGTTGCTGTTCATATGTTTCTTTGTTTCTTTTCCCTCCTGTATCTTATTTATTTATTTGGGAAAGCTCCTTTAAGGATCTTTAATACTTTCTCCCCTAATACTCTGAGATTTACAAATGAAAAAGCCTATAAGGGGAAGAAAACACAGCTAAAATACCAGATCTGAAAGTGCAGATTTCTGGATGTCTTAGTTGAATGGTTATTCAGGGAACTTGGGACCAAAGATATTTTGGAATATTTTCATAAACATAACAAGATAGTTAAGGGATAGGACCCAAGCCTAACCATGAGATTCTGTTATCTTTCCTGTGCATCTAGTCTAAAGGAATTTTCACATATGCTTGAGCCTTGACAACAACATGTAATCATGGGTGAAGTTCCATTCACTCCTGCGGCAGCATTCTGAATTTTCAGAATTTAGAGTGTTTCATTTGAGAAACTGGTTTCCTGTTTCTTCTTAAATAAAGAATCTGGACGTTTCCTTCCGGTTATTTTATGGCCTTCATATTTCTTTTGTAATTTTTCCTTGGGGTCTGAAATATGTAACTAATGCAGAATAATAATGTATAATGTGTGTTGTGTGTTTATCGAAGGCTTTTACAAGTCTAAATCAATCGCTTACGAAAATTATTTTAATTGTCTTCATCACTGTTCTATGGCAGTAAAAAGACACCATGACCAAGGCAACTCTTACAGAGTAAAGCGTTTAATCTGAGAGCTTACTAGGGCTTTTAGAGGATTAGTCCCTGGTCATCATGGCAGGGAGCATGGCAGTCCAAAGGCAGGCATGACCCTGGAGCAGTATATACCCTGAAATATACAGAGAGCTTTATACCCTGGTCCACAGGCTATGGGAGAGAAAGAGAGAGTCTCTAGGCCTGGCCATGGGCTTTTGAAATCTCCAAGTTCACTCCTAGTGACACACCAGCTCTTAATCCTTCCCCAACTGCTTACAAATTGGGGGCTAAGCATGCCAATACATGAACCTAAGGGGAACATTTTCATTCAAACCATCGCAGTTCTCATTTTTTTCCTAGTATTTTAGCATGCACATAAAATCCCGAAGAAATACACAAGTACACAAAACACACTATCTTATTTAAAGGAAACATTAAGTCAAACCTACAGTTCAAAATGAATGCTGTTTTAGTTTTTTCCTGTGTGTTTAAATGTTTGTTTTCCTGATTTGGCATAAGAGGCAGAACACAGGGCTTTGCTCTAGCTCCGTCCATAGTATTTGTTCTGTCCATGATCTGAATCACTCACTGTCCCATTGGGCATTTTCATTCAGGTAATTGAGAAGAGTTTTAAATGACCATTAAACTAGCAAAAAAATGCATAACATCCAATAAATTAGTACCAAGAGAATGAACAATCATTTCTTTAATCTGTACTGTGATACAATAACTAATGACTCCAGAGAGACTAAGAATCAGCCTCTCCCAGAGGCTGTATAATTGGTCATCTAATACAAAATGGTCATCCCTGAAATCACACACACACAAACACAGGGCAGTGTTTCCGATCAGGGTAAATTTATTTGGTTGTGTATTATTATACACATAGATACATATGCAGATACATAGGCTAGCATATATATATATATATGTATGTATATATATATGTAATAATAATCAAAGAAAAAAAGGTTATCGGTTTGAGAATGAGGTTGCATGGAGGGAATTGGAGGGACTTAGGAGGGGCTGGAGAGGGGAAAGTGAAGGAGAAAGTGATGTAATTTTGTTTTATTTAAAAATGTATAAAAATTTTACCCTAGGTAATCCAAAGTTCACAGGAGTCAAAAGAAAGCATCTTTATGAAGGTATTTTTTTATCCTATGTAGCATTTTGCAAACATAAAGCTTGTTTGGACATTTCAAAAATATATTTCTGGGAATGAGAAGTGGCATTTGAAGCTAAACTGTATCTACCAGCTCTTTTTGCATCTGGAGTCCACATGTGTCCTCAGTAATGCTGTAGGTACATCAGAAAGAAGTCTAATTCACCATGAGAGAGCATGTTTCTACTGAGTTTATTTTTTACCAGTGGACTTTCTGTAATGTGCCTATGCTAAGAGAAAATGAGGAAATTATGGATTTTTGGGAGGAAAAGAAAGGTAGAAACACAGATTGGTTTTTTTTTAATTCTCACTCAGTACAAGGATGTATTTATCAAAATAGAATAAAAAGCAAAACTATACCCAAATCCACTGTCCGGTTACAAAATCCCACAGACACTTTCATATAAGTACTCAGGTATGGTCAGACTTCTGCTATTGTAATAGAGAAGAAAACACACAAATTCATATCAACAAACAACAAATCAAGTCAAAGTAACTCCTTAAGGACTTAAGGACTGGGGCGGGTGGAGTTGGGAACAGGAGGGAAAGAGTTCTGGGAGAGATAACTAGAGATGGAGAGGAAGGAGCTCACCTCATCTGTGGTTAAGCTTTGGGAAGGTTCAAACATATAGAATTACACTTCGAAAAATATGGCTAGGGCTGGACAAATGGCCCAGAGTTTAAGAGCACTGGCTGCTCTTCCAAAGGTCCTGAGTTCAATTTCCAGCAACCACATGAAAGCCATCTATAATGAGATTTGGTGCCCTCTTCTGGCGTGCCTACATACATGCAGGCAGAACACTGTATACTACATAATAAAACATTTTTTTTAAATAGAAAATTATTACTAGAAGAAAGGGACCTGTAATTCATGCAGATCGTAAGTGACTGCTCTTGACTGCCAGTCTGTGGAGCCTGAATTCTTGTCTCAATCTGTGTACATTGGAGGTTCACAGTAAAACTTCGCCGAGATACGTGGTTCTAGCCTGCTATCATGTATTCTAGTCCAGTGAGTCCCCAAATCACCCCACACCCCAGAGGTTTAGAACAAGTAACCAACACATTACTGGTAATCTCTATTTCTTTTCCTAACTCCATCTGCCCCTCCCTTTCTTCTCTCTCTCATCACAACCTCATAGCAGTCAGTTATCAGCAAACACATATAAAAATTAAGGAAAGTAGGATTATCAGGTAAAATAAATATCCTGAATTATAGTGACTAAAACTGTGAAAATTTATATCTCAATTATACGAAAATTCTTAGTTGATAAGTACTTTCCATCTGACATGCTAGTGAATTACATCTGTGATCTATATGAACTATAGCTCCACCCTTTCCCTGATGCACTGAAGTGGAGGATAAAGTAATAAAATGTTGCACGTAAGGTTTTGAAGACTAGATATTAAAGAAAATATATCTGGCCATATTAAAGAGTTACAATCACCACCTGACCACAGGCAATTTCAAGGAGACTAGAAAATCTGATTCAGCCACGAATAAGAGGAAAGGGAGTGGATTTCAAGGACAGGTGGATCTAAATATATATTTGCATATATATATATATATATATATATATATATATATATATATATATATATATATATAGCATTTAAATTCATTTTTCTTGTAGTCTTCTTTTCTTAACCTACCCACCCAGGAAAGCATTTTCCAATCATGGTCACTAAGTTTGCATGCTGTGCCCTCTGGAAGAGTCCATGTAGAAGGCATTGTTTTCCTTGTTTCATTTCCACTTCAACTGTACTTATTTTATTGAGTTAATGAACTGTAATGACATCTCTAATATAGTTAGGGTGATGCATAGTGGTGAACAAGCAAGTATTTGTTGAGCTTCTCAGAGAAGATAATTCTTCACTCTTCTGCTAAGACAGATTCTCAAGTGCCACCAAGATGATAATCTTTCAAAGGGTTTGAAACACAAAACAAAAGCAACAACAAAAAAGCAACCAAAGCAACACCTGGATTGCTACACTCAGCACTTGTCCCCAGTTGGTCATGTCTCCTTTCTTTCTCTAGGGGACACAATATACCGCTCACCCATACTGACCTTAGGCTTGCCTGTGTGGCTTAGCTTGGGCCCCAGAAATGTGGACAGATAGATGTTGCGGGCTTGTATTGGTTGTACTCTTTCCTTTTCTCATCACTTCTGTAACCAAATATCTCAGAGAAACAACGGGGAGGATCAATTTGCTTGGGTGTACAGTTGAGAGGATAAATCCATCATGACGAGGAAGACATAATATCTGGACAGGGCTAATCATGCTGCTTTGCCTTTATAGTAGTTACTTTACATATTTACATCAGGAAACAGAAAGTTTGGGCCAAAAGCACAGCTATACTGTCCAGTTAGCCATCTCTATCAGATATACCTTCTAGCCCAAACAATCAACAGCTTCCAAGTGCAGCCTAAACATCTGTAGAACAAGTGTTGAAATACATAAGCCTAGGAGATAATTCACTTTCAAGCCATAATAAGGCCTATAGTATGCTTGTTCCCCTGCTGATATTTATTCTATCTGAACTGAAGACTATAGAGACTAAATCACTGCTGATCTTTCTGGGTTCTAGAAACAGACATGTGGGCAGAATTGAAGTCAAGCCCGCTGATCTTGTTTCATCAGAACACTGTGACCAAAAGCAACTTGAGGGGAGAAAGGACTGACTTTCGCTATGCACTGAGATCACAAACCATCATTAAAGCAAGTAAGGGTCAGAACCCAAACAGAAATTTAAAGCAAAAACCATGGTGAACTGGCTAGCTCACTCCGGTTCGTATTAAGCTAATTATATTATATAGCTCAGGGTCATCTGATCAGGAAACAGTTCTTCCTACAGTGGACTTGGCCCTTCTACCACCAATTAACAATAAAGGCATGCTGATAGGCCAATCTAATCTGGACAATCCCTCAAGTGAGACTTCCTTCTCATGAAATTCTAGGCGATGCTAAGCTGACAATTACAGCTAACTAGGGCGATCACATTAGCCTACCTCCCTTAATCACCCAAGCAGTGATAACAAAAATGTTACACAGTAAATGACATATAGAAAAACATAACAGAAATTTATCTATCAGTGTTCTGGAGGCAGGATAGGCAAAGATAAAAATACCAAGAGATTCAGTGTCTACTGAATGTCCACTCTTCACTGATGGCACCTTCCAACTGTATCACAGCACACTAGCAGAGTTCAAGCTAATAAAGTGGACTAGCAGGTGCTCCAGGGTCCTGTTTGTAAGGCAGTAATCCCAGTGATGAGCCTTCTACCTCCTTTCACTCTTCCAGGCCTCATTCTCTAGCACAACCACTTTGATAATAAGAATGATAAGTAGTATACATATAAGTTTGGAGAAGATGCATCCATACAACAGCATTTCCTAGCTGAGGCACACTCAGTTTCCTTTAAGAGAACTGTGTGATAGCCATTGAGCTATTGATCACTGTTTGATTCAGGGTGCTTCTTCCTGTAGCATGTTGAGGCATGGAAATTTGAATAAAGAATACTTCAAAGTAAACTGAGGCTAAGGCAATTTCCTTTAGGAACTACTGGCCACATTAAATCCATCCTTTATAAGAGGAAAAGTATAGTCAAACCCACAGGACAAACCATTCATAAACCCTTTTTTATTAGTTATTTCCCTACCCAAATGTGTGGGAACCTATAGAAGTGGATTCATTCCTCTTTGGACATAAATGTCAGAGAGTTCAGGTCTATTCTTGTTCCTTCGAGGATATTGAAAGGAGCTTTGACCCAATAAGTGATTATTATCAGGATGTTTTGACCTAGGGTGTGGTTGCTTGATGCTTTGGGTATTTAAGAAGGTGATCACTTTGTTTGTCCCTTGCATTTTGATAAAATGGTCTTTTGTCTTCCCCTTCCTCTTAGGATTGGGGTAAATAAAGTCTATTCACTGGATTGCCGTGCCAACTCTGTCCTGTGTCTCTGTCTATTTCTTTTGTGTCTCTGTTTTTTCTTCTGCCTAAAATTTTGAATCCACACACCCCTACCCTGGAACATATGAACCCATTGAGGCTGGACACCAACAGATGGCACCCGGATGTGATGGAGGAGGATTATCTGTCTATGTGTTACTTTCGTTGGTTAATAAAGAAACTGCTTGGCCTGATAGGTCAGAATGTAGGTGGGTGGAGTAGACAGAACAGAATGCTGGGAAGAAGGAAGTGAGGCAGACGTCATGCAGCCAGATGCCAGGTCAGACATGCTGAATTTTTCCCGGTAAGCCACAACCTTGTGGTGACATACAGATTATTAGAAATGGGTTGAATCACGATGTGAGAGTTAGCCAAGTAGAGGCTACAGATAATGGGCCAGGCAGTGTTTAAATTAATACAGTTTCCATGTAATTATTTCGGCTGTAAACTAGCTGGGAGCTGGGTGGTAGGAATGCAACCCGCCACTCCTTTTACACTGATGTATGACCAGTGGACAGGTGGATCACATTTGGACACCACAGAGGAATAACACACTGCAGGTGTAGAGGTGAAAAGTGAGCACTCAAATAAATATTAAATGTGGGAAAATGGTGATTATATAGCGGTAATAAAAATTGTACATAAAAATTGTAGATATAAGACAAGGAAAGAGTAAATAGTTGTCTGTGCATTTACTTGGATGTATTTTGATAGCCAGAGTGGGGAAGAAACAAATGCAGATATTTTTAAAGTTCGTAGATATTGTAAATATTCTGCTCCAATATTCACGCTGGTGGCACAGTAGTGGCTATTATTGAGCAAGAGAATGATTAAAGGAGAGTGTGGGGTATGAGGTCTGGCAATGGCTGCCAGCCCAGGCCTCAGGAAACAGTCACTGTTTTATGTCTGCTTCTGGGCTCAGAGAAGTAAAAGAGGCATAGCCCAGCCTGTCTGCTGTGGAACTCAGGGTAAGGAAACCCAGGGAAGTGGCTCCTCCCACCTAAGTCTTTGCTGCCGCTAAGTTTACCAGCCATGGCCCCTGGCTATAGCACCTAGCTGTGGAGAGTTTGTTATGCACCCATCCCAGGCCTAATAGGCAATGGAGAACCAGGAGAACCAGTAGGTCCAATAAAGAACCAGGAGGTTCCTGGTAATTTAGCAGAGCTGTGGAGAGCACAATTCCAGCTCTGCCCAGCCAGGAATCTGTGAAAATGTAAATGATTTCTATCAGGTAATGAGAGTTCTTGCTACTTGGATTAGAAAGATAGCTTACAAATTTTAAATGATTTTAGAAATTATTGGGAGATATCCAGTGTCTATGGCCCAATTTAAAATTCTCTACAGAAGGTCTTGAGCTCCTCAGTGAGATTCTTTTTTTTTAATTTATAAAAGTTTATTAATTTATAAAAGTTTTCATTTCCGCCCCTCTTCCCAACACCCTCCCAATCCCCCCACTCTCTCTCCTCCTCCCTCTCCATCCCTAAGAGCAGTCAGGGTTTCCTGCCCTGTGGGAAGTTCAAGTTCCTCCCACCTCCCTCCAGGTCCAGGAAGGTGAGCATGCAAACAGACTGGATCCCAAAAATCCAGTATATGCAGAGGAAACAAGTCCCAGTGTCATTGTCAATGGCTTTTCAGAAAGACCCCGTGCCAGCCACATTCAGAGAATCCGGCCACATTCAGAGAATCTAGTTGGATCACGTGCTCATTCAGTCCCAGTCCAACTGGCCTTGGTGAACTCTCATTAGATCAGTCCCCTTGTATCAGTGGGTGAACACACTCCTCATGGTCCTGCCTTTCTTGTTCCTCAGTGAGATTCTTCAGGGGAGTATTGATCCAGGTTCCTCTGGACATCTTACAGATGCTGCTAGACAGGTACTGGTGTAAGTGAAATATGCAATATAGAATTAGCAGGTACAAGATATTAATTATACTCAACCTAGGCAAGCATATATTTTGCCAACAAGATCTATTCCTTTAGCAGTATTATAGCAAAACTGTCCTCTTTTATGGTTACATCTTCCTGTTTTGCCAGTCAAGGTATTGAACCTTTATTTTGAGGAAGTAGTTTGTTTAGTACAGAAAAGCCAGATAGAATCTAAGCAATATTTTGGTCGAGAATCTAATGTGATTAATTGTTCCTTATACTAAGCAGCAGATTGATTGATTATTTCAAAATAATGATTCTTGGGCAAAATTTATTTGCTCAACTTTTAAGTCAAATTGATAATCATCTTCCAGCTGATCAATTGCTGTACTTTATACAAGTACATTTCTTTATTTTTTCTAAAATTATAATAAAAGATCCCTTAAAGAATGCTATGTTAATTTTTACAGATGGCTGTTATAATAGAAGAAAAACATATCCTGTTGAAGGTCGTACAAACAGGTCTGGCCACAGCTCAAATAGTTCACAGCTCAAACAGCTGTGAGCTGTTGCTGTGATATTGCAGCTTTTTGCAAATAATGCATTTTGTTTGTATACTGACAGTCATTACATTTTTAAAGCTCTTCAGGTTGTAGAAACTATACCCTGCATATGAACTAATAATAGCCAATTTAAAATACTGTTCCAGCAAATTTAAGATGCTATTTATCAAAGAAAATCAACGTGCTTTGTGGGTCATATTAGGGCATATTCAAATCTTCCTGGTCCATTGTCTGAAAGTAATGCATTAGCTGATAAGTTTACTCAGTTGATCACTTTATCTCAGGTCAAGCTTGCTAAGTGATCATGCGCTTTACATCATCAAAAGTTTAAGAAAATAATTTGGATTAACAAGAGAAATTGCTTGTCAGATTGTCAAACACAAATGTGATATATGCCCACAAGACTTCCTTTACCTCATCTGGGAGTAAATCCTCAAGGCCTGTTTCCTAATCACTTATGGCAAATGAATGTTACTCATATTGTAGAATTTGGCAAATTAAGATATATGCATGTGACAATTGATACATATTCAGGTTTCTTAATGGCCATGTCCAAAGTGGGGCATGAGCAATCTGATGCAGCTAGATTTTCCTGTAATGGCACCAGAGTGACCTTCGCTAAAGCAAAATGCAAAGACCCTTGCACTAGATTATGGAAAGGACCCAATTCTGTTTTAACATGGGAAGGAGGGCATGTTTGTGCTTTTTAACAAGAGGAAAATGAAGCTTGATGACTTTCTGAACACTTGGTGTGGTGTGTGGAACAGAAGTATACCAGCCCTGGTGACATATCTGCAGTGAGACTACTGAACCTGTGTTCCTGATCCTCTGATGTTATCATGTCACAGTCTGAGAAGAGAAAGAAATCGTGGTGATGGTTGGTGATTCTCGCATTCCTGATAGACCTCTTACACAGATTTCCAGACATAGTGTCCCCTGTTTACTCTGAAGCCAGGCCAGGAACACTGACTGAATATTTGACTGTGTATTAACAAATTATCTTGGGACACAAAAGTTAGCTTCGTTCAGTCTGCTGTTGAAACAGAGAACCTGATAACTAAGACCTCAGAAATTTCCCTTGTTGGAGAAATAGACTTGTTAAAGCAATAGAACACTGTCATGGAAGCAATGTGTGATTGAAGCCCCTCTTCAGAATATGAGAAGGAGTGCCATCGAAGTTCTTGCTGCTACTCAGAGACTGGTAGAGTTCAAATATATCTTTGGAAGTTGGTAGCAGCAATACAGTTAGATTAGAGGAGAGGAAAGAGACTCACAGCTCACCCCTCACAGAAACATTTTCTTGTGTTTTAATTGGAAGAGCATATGAGAATTCTGAATGGACAAATTCTGTGTTTATAGTTAAATTTCATACTAGAATTATGGTATTGACCATTAATATTTGTAACTGCTTCAGTTCACTATGAAGATGTTACTGGTTAGAGAAGATTAGAGCTTATCTGAGGAAAAATTGACATGATTACAATGAGTCCTTAGATTTGATACGTTTAATAAGATAGATTTGGGTTTTTATGCAGCTAAAAACTGTTTAAAAAATCCTAGACTAACGTAAAAGGGCCATTCCATCTGAGTCATCCTCTGCTCTTTTATTAAAAGATATTGTGATGATACGAACATGTGTATCACAAACATTATCTGTTTGTTTATAATTATCTAGTTAGTTATTTGTGAACTCTCTCAATGGAATGTCGACACAGAGGTGCATGGTGTGCGACTATGCACTCTCTCTTAACCTAAAGGGAGAGTTGGAAGTCAATGACAGGTAAGAGCTTTTTCCCTCCAGGCAATCTAAGACAGGACATGCATGACAGAATGTGTGAACTGATGATGGGTAAGTCTGGAAGGTGGTAAAAGCCAAGCTAAGGCTGGCACAGTTATCTTTCCTGTAGCAGAAGCAAGGCTTTGATAAATAAACAAAAAGGGAAATCTATGGGAGCCCAAAGAAGTAGATTCATTCTACCTTGACTAAATGTTGAAGAGTTCAGATCAACTCTGGCTCCTTCAAGGTTATTGACAGAAGCTTTGACCTAAGGAGTAGCAACCAACAGGGTGTTTTGACTTAGGGTGTGGTTACTTGATGCTTTGTGTATTTGAGAAGATGATCACTTTGCTTGTCCCTTGTATTTTGGTAAAAAAAAAAAAGGTCTTTTGTCTTCCCCTTCCTCTTTGATTGAGGTACATAAAGCCTGTGAAAAAATAAACGGTAGATTCAGTATTCACTGGATTGCCCTGCCAACTCTTTCCTGTGTCTCTGTCAATTTCTTTGGTATCTCTGTTCTTTCTGCTTAACATTTCTAGTCCACTACTCTGGAACATATAAACCTGTTGAGGCAGGACTCTAAAACACATGGAGTATTGTGGCATCCCAGTGGTTGTCAAGTGGCAGACGCACATGAACCCAGAAGCCCCAGGAGGTTGGGAAGGAAACAAACCCTTGATTTAAGAAATGATGAAACCCTCCTACTTTAGTTTGGGCAATACCACTGTATTCATCTATGCAGGGTATGGGTTAATGTATTTTTTACCTTTCATTTTAAATTTATTGCTTTATTTTTAATCCAATTTTTATTATTTTATATATGTAGGTGTTTTGCCTGCACATGTATGTCTACCATGTCTGTACAGTGACAATAGAGTCCAGAAGGAATCTTTGGATCCCCTGGAACTGAAGTTACAAACCATCTGGGCCACCCACAGTGCTGAGAATTGAACACAGGCCCTCTAGAGCCAGTCCACTCAATCACTGAGTCATCTATCCAACCCCAAATTCATTATTTTATTAGAGAATTAAATAGATCTTATTAGAAGAGTTAAATCTCTTAATTAAGAAGTAATATAAGAAGAGGATAAGATAGTTAGCTCAACTATTTAGTTCATAAAAATGAGCATAATAGCTCAGTATGGAAGCACAATTATTAGTCTATGTGCTTATACCTTTGAGCTTGCCCCTATATTTCTGGTGTATATAATCCTAATTTCTAGTCTCAAAATGCTGGAGCAATGTTTGCTAACAAAAGACAAAACAAAAATATTTTGAGATCAAATTTGTATTAGGTGCCTCACGTAATTTTTCTCATCTCCTGTTTTCAGCATTGCTGATGCGATCATAAATTCTCCAGTAACATATGCACTCTGGGTCTGAACAACACTTGAAGACTTGTGGTAGATAATAAAGGACCTGACTCATGACTGCTCCTATGTGTAACAGTATAAGGAGAGACAAAAAAAAACTAGAATTGTGCTATTTCTTTTTTGTATTAGTGAAGGAATGGAGGGGATAAGGGATAAATGTGTTTCAATTTGTCGCTGGAAAAAAAGGAGGAGGGGCTACTGTAAGAACACCAAGAAACTTGATGTATCAATCCACACTGGGAGACTAAAATTCTTTTATTTGTAAACAATTGACAACAATCTTCATTTTAAATACAGAGCTGTAATCAAAAGAACATCCATGTTATATCAGAGGACACCAGGATTCCTTTACAGTTCCTAGACAGTCAGTATTGGCTCATATTATATATCTACCCTACTCTGAACACAGTTTGTGGTATATATAGGGCTTCAATAAATGTTTGTTAAATCAATGTCTATGTTTATGGACAATGGTAAGTGTTCATGTAGAAGTTCTCCCCCCAACCCCCCTTCCTTAGGAGTTGCCTCAGTCCAGCCCCGCAGAGAGCAAACATTTGATTTTCTGGCCTTTCTTTCCTGTCTCCTTTCTGGGGGGGCTGGAAAGTCATTTGGGAGCATTGGTATTCATTAAACCTGGGATTTTCTAATTCGGTTTGATTTGGTCTGAATTGGATTGCATAGCAGAGAGACTTATCACGGTGCAGAAACTTTTTATCCGGAAATTCTATTAAGGCGCTGTTTTTCTCACCAGCCCAGGGCCATGCCACGTGGTGGGAAAACACCTTTCTACCCTGCACCTGCTCTTCACCAGGCTAAAACTGACTTTCAGCTGGGTTAGTTATCCTTTCCAAATCATTGTCTTAGAGGCCCAGGACTTCCTGTGATTTTCAGGTTGTCTGGCCAGAGACGTGGCCTGAGGAAGCCTGTCAAATGATGACCTTTCCCCAATGATGCTTGGAACCACTCCCACAGGGTATTAAACTGCCCCCCCCCCCGTCCAGAGATCAAACACGTGGTTTTCTGGCCTTTCTTTCCCATCACCTCTCGGTGGGGCTGGAAAGTCCTCTGGGAGCGTTGGTATCCATTAAACCTTTTTCTAATTCGGTTTGATTTGGTTTGATTCAGATTATTGCATCAGCAGAGAGGCTTATAGGGGTGCAGAAACTTTTCATCAAGGAACGAATACAAATGAACAAAACTGTCAGAATTATTGAAGATTTTAGCCAAAAGCTATGTACACAATTAAATAGACCTTTTCCACCCATTCCTGGTACTGGAACCTTCATTTGATGACAAGAGATGTCCAATTGGGGTGGATTTCCCCTGTTATTTGGTAATTTCATTTATCTTACTTATCTTATATATAAGTTTTAAAAAACTTCTACCGTATTAGGTATCTATATGACCTCCCAAATGACTTTTAGTCTTGTCTGTCCTTCCCCATTTTCCAAACTGTACCCTTCTTCTCTCCCCATCCCTGTTTGATCCTCTGGGTCCATTTCCTCTGCCCATCCCTATTCATCAACAACTACCTATCCCATTTCCCCTTCCTGGACAGATCCATTATTATAGTTTCCTACTGTATAGTCTGTTGTTACAATTTCTTACATATAGATAATAGATTTTCTATAATCTATTGTTATACTTCCTTAAACCCGAATCCCTCACTCTATACCTAACCTCTGTTTATCTATGGATTGTGGCTTGCTTTTTGATGACTTGGTAGCTAATACCTGAAGTTGTTGATGGAGGGAACAGGCTTGCTTTTTGTCCCAGCCACCCCGCTAGCTTGCACCTGAAATACACATGGAAATACAGTATTTATTTAAATACTGCCTGGACCATTATTTCTAGCCTCTTATTGACTCTCACATATTAGTTTAACCCATCCCCATTAATGTGTATCACCATTTGACAGTGGCTTACCAGCATGAGTCTAACCGGCATCCATCTCAGGCAGAAGAACCATGGCGTCTGCCTGTGTGTCCTTCCCAGCATTTGTTCTGTCTACTCCATCTACCTAATTGCTGCCCTATCAAAAGACCAAGGCAGTTTCTTTATTCAACCAATGAAAGCAACACATAGTCAGAAGAACATCAACATATAAACAAATACATATCAAATTTGTCTTTCTGGGTCTGGGTTACCTGACTCAAGATGAGTTTATGAATTGACCTTTGAATTTTATGATGATTTTTTTAACTTTTGAGTAATGTTCCATTGTAAAATAGTGCAACATTTTCTTTATCTACTTACCCATCAGCAGGTATCATTCTCTTTCCAATTTCTGGCTCTTATGAACAGAACAGCAGTGAACATTGTTGAGCAAGTGTCTCTGTATTAGGATGAAAAGTCTTTGGGTATACTTTTAAGAGTAGTAAAGCTGTTATCTCGAGGTATATCTATTCTCAGTTTCCTGAGGAACTACTGCACTGATTTCTGTAGGAGCTGGACCAGCTTGTATTGTCAGGGTTTCTGTCCTGCCCAGTTCCCACAGTCATTAGGTCCCAAAGAAATCACACAGAAGGCTACATTAGTTATAAACTAGTATAAACTTAGTTATATACTAGCCTAGTATCTCAGGCTTCTTATTAACTCTTACAACTTATATTAGCCCATTATTCTTATCTATGTTAGCCACATGGCTCAGTACCTTATTTGGTGGGGCAGTCATATCTTGCTTCTTCTGTGGCTAGACAAGACTTCAGAGGAATTGGCTTCCTTCTTCCCAGAATTCTCCTGTTCTCATTGACCCGCCTTTACTTCCTATCTGGTTGTCCCACTCATACTTCCTGCCTGGCTACTGTCCAATCAGCATTCATTTAAAATACAAATGACAGAATATAGACCATTCTCCCACACCAAACTTGACCTCCTCCCAACAATGGATGAATGTTCACCTTTCTCTACCTCCTCACCAGCATAAACTGTCATTTGTTTTATTCATTTTAGTTAATCCTCCTGGTGTAAGATGAATTTTTAAAGTAGTTCTGAGTGACATTTCCTTGATTACTAAGGATATTGAACATCCCTTAAGGTATTGCTCAGTCATTTTTGTTTCCTCTATTGAGAATTCCCTGTTTAGACATGTGTGCCACTTTTTAATTAAGTAGTTTGTTTTTGTGATATGCATTTTTGAGTTCTTTATAAATTTTGGATATTAACCCTTTATTGAATATATAGTTTATTATTTTTTCCATTTTATAGTCAACAACTTTGTCCTTTGATAGTGTCATTTACTTTACAGAAGGTTTTCAGTTTCATGAGGTTCCATTTATTAATGTCCATCCTATCAACATTTTGTTCATGATGTCTCTTCCTGGATGATGAGTTCAAGATATTGCCAACTTTCTTTTCATTCAGATTCAGTGTATCAGGCTTTATGATGAAGTTGGGCCCATTTGGAGTTGAGTTTTGTGCAGAATAATAAATATGGATCTATTTGCATTCTTCTATATATGGCTGTCCAGTCTGATGAGCACAATTTGATAAAATAAAATACTGTCCTTTTAACCATTGTGAATTTATGACTTCTTTATAAAAAATCATGTATCCATAAGTGTGTGGACATTTGTCTGGGTCTTCAGTTGATTTCCTTGATCAACTTACCTGTTTTTGTATCAACTCCATGCTAATCTTACAGTAGGACTACTGGTATTACAAATGCGTTCTGCCAAGGTTTGATTTTATGCAAGTTCTGAAGAGCTGAACTCAGGCCTTCACAATTCCACATCAAATGTTTTGCTACCACTGAAAAATCCCTTAGATTTTCTTGTTATGTTTACAGGGATATGAAAATAACTGATACAAAAAGTAAACACAAGAACTAGTCTGTCACCACATCACACTATTTTAAGCATGATCGTGACTGATTAGTCACAAAAAAAGAAATGCAAATGGCTTATTTTTTTTTATAAAAAGAAGTATAGGACATGCTAAGTTTAACCGGGAAAGGCAAATTATACCTCTAAAATACTGCAAGAGTCAAAGCAAACAACAGGTCTCAATCATTTTGTCCTCATATTCCAATGCCTGAATCAGAAGTCTAAGGATTCTATGGGCTCTACAACTGGTAGAAGAAGGTGCTATATGTTCTTGATGGCTAAACTTTGGTTCAAACCTTGGATTTTCATCCTTTGTCCAAAATTGTCATGTAGTTCTCAGAACTAGAACACTGCTAGATGACAAGGTATAGAAAAATTTCACCAGTCAAGGCCTGGTTGAATTTTGTCTTCTCTACGGGAAATCAGTAATCACATTATCTTTATGTCATGTGTTGGGACCCAAGGCCTATTACAGACTGGGCTAAGGGCACTTTTGCCAACACAATTCAGAGATACTTCAGTTAAGGGACAAAGCTTCCCATTCTCTGAAGACACACCAAAAATTCACCTTCTATTGAAATCTATCTGCAATTCTCAAATCAGTACTTACAGAATTTTACAATCATATGCTTATGTATACACGGCACAAAACAATTTTGAGAATCTGATGTACACTTACTTACTCAGATCAAACAAAGGGATGCCTTACCTTTTCAGTTAATAAGATACATAGCTATACATATGACTTAATGTTCTGATCTGCATGCATATTATACAATGATTGAATTAAGTTAAATCAGTCATGACATTCTTTCTTGTCAAAACACCATTTTTGCTCTCAGAAAGTTTCACATGTATAATGATGTATAATCACTGTACTGTGCACTTGCTCTCCAAAATTCATCCTCCTTTTGTAATTGATACTCTGCTCTACTTGACCAGCATCTCCCTGCTCAATCCTTTTTCCTTGGCCTCTGGACTCCATGTTACTTTCTGTTTCTCTAGATCTGAATCTTTAAATTTTACATATACTTGAAGTCATACATCATTTGGTTTCCTGTGCATCCCTTATTTTAAATCACAGAATGCCCCTTAGGTTCTTTCATGTTTTTTTAAATAAAAGGTTTTCCTTTCCTTTCAAAGTAGAATAGTATCCCATAGCATGCAATAGCATACATATTTTTCCTACACATTCATTCCTTAATGTACAGTTGTGCTAAGTTCATGCCTTGGTAATTATGATGACTAATTTTGTGACAAGACCCAGAGTCACGTAGGGTCATACTCTGGGCTTGTCTCTGATTGGTTTTCCAGGGAGCATTAGTTGAGGAGAGGAAGCTGTTTTCTCATGATTTCTTCCAGTATTGTTTTTTGTTTGGGATCGTTAATCCATAACAAGCTGATTTTTATATGGTATGAGATAAGGATGCGATTTGGTTCCTGTGTGTATCTAGCATTTCTGCCATCCTCAGAGTAGGTGGAGCCTCCAGGCAGTGACCCAAGTTTAAGGAAGTGTGTAGACAAAGAACTGTTGTTGCATCTGCTGTCCTCTGCTGACACTGAAATTTAACTTTTTTAGCTTGTCATTCTGGGCTACCAGTGACTCTTCAGGAACCTTCCATGCCATCAGCACCAGACTGGGACTGTGTAAGCATCTAACCATGATAACAATAAAACTGACCTCCACACTTGGTTTTCTTGGTTAGCATTAGTAAAATGCTAACATTTTTAGCATTATTTTTTAATTTTAGTGTTTAGTAGTACTATGTATTTCTTTTTGTTTCTATGTATTAACTATACTGCTGATGTAAGTAGAATTCTTTTTTGAGATAGGGTCTCCCTATGTAGCCACAGCATTGTTTACTCAGTGCCTTCAGCGACAGTTTGTTGATGGTATAAAGAAACCACTGCCATTTGTGTGTTGATTTGTATTCTGCAGCTTCACTGAATTGGTCTATTGCTTTTGATTTTGCTCTGAATATTGGTATTTGTAATATATAGGATCATATTATCTGCAAAGATGCTGCAAATTCCTGCTTTGTGTTCCTTTTACTTTTTAACTTCCCTAATTGTTTTGACAATCACTGCTAGTCCTGAATTAAAAAAAAAATGGTGACAAGATGGATGCTTAGCTGTATTCCAAGTTAAAAGAGATAAACATTAACATAGCTTAATAGCATATTATTGCTCAATAGCAATAGCATATTGCTAATAACATAGCAATAGTCATATATCCACTAATCTACACATCTACACACAATATGAAAATTAGTAAATTATATGAGCACAAAGTGGGACCACATAACAAAATTAAAGAACGTTTGCCTATGAGCATTAAAACTTAATATACATATATGATTTCATTTTCATTGCAAATAATTTTAAACAAGGTATTCTGATGAGAGTTTCATATTCCCCAACTCCCTTGAGCCCTCACTACTTTGCATACACCCCAAACTACACCTCTTCTTTATCTCTTATTATAATACAAACAATATTATATATTAATAATAATATAAATGAAAACAAACAAGAATATGGCAAAACAAACAAAAAGAGGTCAAAAAGAACCAAAGAAAAAAAAGCACAAGAAACACATATTGACACAGAGTCACACATATTTGCACATGCAATAATGCATAAAAACAAAATTGGAAATCATAACATACAAAAAATTTCTGGAAGGGAAGAAAAGTGGAGGGCAAACAAAGAACTGTGAAACAAAAAAATAAACTTTAAAAGTATGGTTGAGTTTGTTTTGTGTCAGCCATTTTTTCTGGGTATGGATCCTGCCTTAAGTGAGTTATGTATATTCAATGAAACTCCCTTGAAGAAAATTAATATTTCAGTGCAAACCACTCCCAACTGGAGAGAGCTTCTAGGTTTGAACTGGGGCTTGTGCCTACTTCCCTCAGCCCTGGGACCCCATCTGGCTTAGACCTGTGAAGCTTTTCTGCATGCCACCACCACCGTCTGTGTGAGGAGATCATATGCACATCAGCCCCATTGCGTTTAGAAGGTCCTGTTTCCTTGATGTCTTCCATCCCAACACTCTTAGAATCCTTCTGGAATCCTTCTGCCTCCTCTTCTGCAGAGTTCCCTGAGTCCTGAGGGGAGGGAGAGGCTTAATGAGCACACCCCACCTGTAACTGAGTGTTCCAAGATTGTCTTTTGTTTCTGAGACAGTGTCTCACTATATAGCTATAACCAGCCCAGAATTTTCTATGTCAACATGGCTGGTCTTGAACTCATAGCGATCTGTCTTTGTCTTTCAAGTGCTAAGTTTAAGATAGATGCCACTATGACCAGCCTGTAGAATTTTATATATTAATACCTTCAAATATTCTCTGTAATCCTCTATATAACCATATAGATATAGAATATATCTATAGAATAGATATATTCTATTGTGATAGAATATATCACAAATGAATGGGTTAGAATAAATATGCATGTTCACATTAACATAGAAAAAAGTTACATAATTTTCCCCATTCCCTTTCATTCTCCAACTTTTCCCCTGAACCCTAACTAGCCTCTTTCAAATTCATGGCCTCTCTTTGATTTTTATCTCATATTATAAGATGCATATACATGTATTACACACACACACACACACATGAGGATGAGTAGTAATTATTTAAAAATGCATGTGGTGAATTGCTCTGCATACAAAAGCAGACAATAATAGCAGGTGGAAATTATCACCCACTTTAGAGTATGTCTATGCTCTTATAGTGAGGGATACGTTAGGATAAGGAAAATATAGAGCTTGTTTACAAATGACGCCCTAGTCCAGTGGTCACTGGGTATAGTATGAGAACAAAGAGCAAACAGTATCTTATGAGTCCATTATGAAGCAGAACCAGAGAATGTGACCAAAAAAACACTACTTCTTGTTAGGAACGCAGACAATTACCAAGAGGAGAGGAGTGCAAATTTACAAGCCTAGATCGGGTTTTTTTTTGTGTAATAGTTATTTAAATACTGGAAATGGAGGAAGATATAAGACATTATCAGAGTCTGGTGGATGAGAACTTCCTTCTGGGTAGTACCCTGGCTTTCCTTTCACCTCTATTTGTCTCTTACCATTTCTCGCTTCTTTCAACTGTGCCCGTTACGACAGACAAGCAGCCCCTGCTTCACGTCTCATCCAGACCATATGGGCAGTAAATCCTGGCAGCTGTTCAGAAGAAGCTGCACAGTGAAATGTGTTTAGTGTTGTAACAGAACCTGACTCATTTCTTCTCCTAGCAGCGCCTGGTTTTAAGACTTGACGTCTATTTATTAGTTAGCAGGCTGCTGAGGACAGCGTTTTGTGACTTCGTTTCCTGGAAATGTAACTAGCTCAACACTCGCCAATCCATCATAGCTTCACAAAAGAGGCAATGAAAAGCAGGCCTGTCTCCTGCACTTAAAATTGAGATTAGCCTGATTGGACTGCACAAGAGACTTCTGGAACCAGCGTTGGTTGATTTCAATGGACCCATATTTGTTCTGCTTGGGCACTTTTTGCCTTATTGGTCTTTTGCTTATTTATTTTCATTTCTTATTTTGTTTTTGTGTCCATGTGTGCATTTTTTATTGTTTACTTATTTTTAAGAGTGTGAGAGAGAAAAAAACATAAGTTGAGTAAGTAGGGATGTGGAGAGGATTTGAGAGGAATTGGGGAAGGAGAAAAAAGCATGATCTTAATATACTGTAGGAAAATAATTTTTCAGAAAAAAATACTGCAGATACTTCAGAGTCTGTCAAAAACAATACCAATAACACGAAGCTATAAATGTTTTTTTTAAATGAAAAGGACTGTTATAGAAGATTTCAACAATTATTGTATTTATGTGATCAAACTCTGTTATTCCATAGCTGGCAATGGTTTGAATATTTCTACTGGTTATCTTTCTGTAACAACATGTAGTAGTGAGTAAAGAAATAAGATAATATTCCTGAAATCTGAAATTCTGTTCGTCATTGGTCCTTTACATTAGTCCTGATACTAAAAATATGTGGAGGCTGGGCCAGGCGACATAGTAGGGTAGTATGAGGGAGGGCCTGGGAAGACAGGACACAGGAAATCAGTGAAAGGGAACAGCAGTCACTTTATGCCAGCAGAGCATTGCTTTTGGAGGGGACTGAGTCAGTGATGCCAGGACAGCTCTAAAAATATTAAGAAAGTATTGAAAATAGCATGGGAGGTGGTATTTATTTATTTGTATGCTTGCTTTTATTTCATGTATGTGAATGTTTTACTTGTACAGTAAGGGTATGCACAATGTCCATATCTGGTACCCATGGAAGACCATATCTGGTACCCATGGAAGCCCATATCTGGTACCCACGGAAGGTGACAGATTCCCGGTTGTTAGCCATTTGGTGGGTGTTGGGGACTGAGCTTGGGTATTCTGCAAAAGAAGCCAGTGCTTTTGGCTTCCAAGCCACCTCTGATTGTATATGATGTGATCCAAGTTTCCACAGTTATTATTAGCTTAAGCCCTTAAAGCACAGTGAGGACTAACAATACAATGCGCACGTTTATCCTCGGAATCATGGCCAGCATCTCTGCTAAGCAGTCTATTTTATAGCTAGTCCTCTAAGGAATGATCTTGAGCTTCTTCTGTTGGTTTTAGTTTATTTCTGTTCTTCTACCACAATATGTCTGCCAACCTGGAAGCATTCTGGCACAGTGTGGTTCCATAAATACCACCCAGCAATATGAGCATCAAGGTTTGCAAACTGATCACCATAAATACATTCTTCCTCTTTTCCTCCTGCTTTCCCTGTTCCTGCCTCTATCCAACTACTCCTTTCCCTATGGAAAATAGACAGCAGTTAATATTGTTTAATATTAATGCATTTATTTGTATATTGTATCTTTTAAGCTGGATAAAATAGTTGCATGTAAGGTCTGTTGATATCAGAATTTAGTTCTTTTCTTCTTTTCATTTCATTTCCTCAGGGGGCTGGAGCTCAGTGATACGAGGCAAAGGTGTTATCATGGATCGAGCACCCGAAGTCATTACTTATTTCCAACATGTTACCTCTGAGTAAAGCAAGTTACTAATCTTCCCCTTGTTTTCCTCCTCCTCCTCCTCCTCCTCCTCCTCCTCCTCCTCCTCCTCCTCCTCCTTCTTCTTCTCTCTCTCTCTCTCTCTCTCTCTCTCTCTCTCTCTCTCTCTCTCTCTCTCTCTTTCTCTTTCTCCCTCACTCTTTCTTTGCTTCTGAAACCAGGGCAGCATACTTCCAATCAGTTACATCTCCAGACCTAAACATTTCTTTTTTTTTTTATTCCATGGGTAATTGTAACAATTTGTCACTCACTTGAACACTGTGAAACAAAGAGAAAATGAGCAACCCATACTAATATCAACCTAAAACTAGCAAACACTGTGACTTACTTACAGAAACACAGAAACAACAAACAAAACACCAAACCAAAGCCAGAGCGTAACTGTGAGACTGGAGAAAGACCAAGAGGGTGTGATGACCAAGGGAAACAATAGAAGATCAGAGAAAATAATTACATCTGCATCTAAAAAATGCAAAGGAATGTTAAGGAATCACATGAGTGTTGATTATAAAATCGCTGTTAGAATGTTAAGGGCAATCAAAAAGTAGTGGGCTGAGTGTAAGTTCAAGAACTAAGGAAGTAAGTCAGAACACAGATTGCCATATTTATGTAAAGAAATCCATCCATTTGGGACAAAAAGGGATTTAGACACTATGAAGAATACTCCAAGGAATTTTCCTTTTCCTCTCTAACACTGTTGGAATTGGAGAACTAATTCTGTGCTCCATGGTACCCCAACTGCACAGTTTTAGAAAGACTCATTCCTTCTTGATTACATCCAGACGAACTATCTCTTCCAGTAGATTTATGATTATTTAGTATTATTTTTATTATTTTATATTTTATATCATTATTTTATTTAATTATATTATTTTATTATTTTAGTAGTTATGATTATTTTTAGTGGATTTATAATTTAGTCACTAGATTTATGAGCATAAAATAATAAATTTTGGCTCCAAGGATGGAATATTGTAAAGCAATAGCCCAACCTCCACTTTAACCATTTATCAAAACATCCCTTTCCTGGAAAGCAAAACATGTAAACCAAGAGAATCCAAATTTACAAGGCAGAGAAGACGATTCTATAAGTCTCATGCTAAATATAACATTGAGAAGAATCATTCCCACCACTTGATTTTCAGACTTATGTTTCTTGATTATTGTGTAATCATTTAATGCAATGGTTACTAATTCAGAGTATAACATATGCCATAAGACAAAATCATAGCTCGGAGTGTGTTGGTTACTAATTGTTTATTAACATTTTCTAATATACATAATTCTATTCTTTCATTTAAGATTCTTCTGGAAAAAGAGAAGGTACAGTAAATTCCCTAACTATATAGATAGGTGCTCACAGCCACATCTTAAGCTCTATGATTTAAATATTTTAGTAAAAAATAATGCTTTATGAGATGCTGCAATGATGAATGTCAATTTGTAGGTTCATTCATCGTGGTTCTGACAAAATGATTGCAAATTCAGAAGATGAATTATATCCAGATTAGGTACCCGTTTCATTGAGGACAAAGTCTGTGGTCTGTAAACTTGCAATTATCTGTAATTGCCTGAGTAGTTACTCTAAAGAAATTGTCCTATTGATAGAAGTCGCCTTACATTGATCCAGATATAACTTGTTCTGAATATCCTCTGTTCTATCACACCATGTCACCTTGGCTGTGATCTCATTAAGCAAGATCTAGGTGACTAAAAACTATGGCACAAGCAATTTGTGCATCTGATTACTGAGACTATTCTGTAGTGGACTTCTATTGGAAAAATGCATTTGGGGCACAAATGCCTTTTTTATCTATTTATATTCATTTCTCTTCTTTGCTTCAGTCTCACCCAGTCTTGTGCTTTTCAACTATAATTATATACCCTAATCTCTCTCTCTCTCTCTCTCTCTCTCTCTCTCTCTCTCTCTCTCACATACACACACACACACACACACACACACACACAGGGGAAAGGGTAAGGGAGGAGAGGAAGAAGTGAGGAGAGGGGAAAGGGTGATGTTAAGATACGAGATATAGCAGAATCAAACTAAAATTGGGAAATTTCTAAGACTCCATGTGAGTGGTGTGACACAAATGGTTCACTGGGACAATTGTGTGATGACTCCTGACTGACACTATCGTGTGATGACCATAAGCTGCAATTTTCTGACGTTTGTTAAAGAAAAACTCAAATATTCATAAAAGCAGCAGTATAGCTATTCTCCACATATTCTATACAACATTAAAAAGTTCTAAGGATGCATGAGCTCACATTTTCAACTGAGGAATAAGAGAACACTAAATATTAGTGTCTCCCCATGTTCGGGGTCTAGGCAACCCTCAAAAGTTCAGGTAGTTATTTTTTCCATAGCAGAACATTGTGTGTACCTCTGTTTATCCTGTAGAGATATTCCTTTGTTTTCTGTATCCTTCTTAGAATACAAGTAGGATACATGAGTTGTATACTTTAGACATCTCTATTCTGGTTCCATCTACATACAGGAAATAAACAGTAGGGGACTGGAAGAAAATGCGAGAGGAGAGCATACGTCTATCCCAAATCTTCTCTCCTCTATAGTGAAAGTACAGGTTGTTGAGACGCTTGTCCGATGCTTTCCCTTCAAAGTTAAAATGCCTCTTGGTTCAGTGAAGGCAAAAATGAATGATCCATTGCTATAAGGCCAGAAGAGTGTGTCTGCTAGTTTATCTGTGCCCACTACACTGTGCTGTAATTAGTCCTTTTGTTAAAATATGATACAATTTGTAATTCCATATAGATAAATAGGTGGTCACCAATCTTGTATGTTCTTAGAATCTATTAGCCTTCCTTGAAGATCACAGAGAGTCAAATGTCCCATTGGCCCTGACATTAGTTATTAGAACTGGTTTTCAAAAGTTATGATGAAAAAAAAAACTTAATTAAAAAGAAAAAATAAAATTATTTTGTAAAATAATGTCTTGGCAAATATTAAAATTTATTATAATTGAAATACTTTAAAATAGTTAAGCTTTGTGATACATTAACAAGCGAATCCAATGAAGAAAAATGGGTTCAACATCAAGGACAAAATCCATTGCTGGGCAGTGGTGGCACATGCCTTTAATCCCAGTACTCAGGAGGCAGAGCAGGCAGATCTCTGTGAGTTCAAGGCCAGCATGGTCTACAAGAGCTAGTTCCAGAACAGCGAGGGCTGTTATCCAGAGAAATCCTGTCTCGAATCATCCCTCACAAAGAACAAGATCCATGAATAAGCAGAACTTGTTGGCCTATAGTTAATGATAAACAATCATGAATGAGTATAAAAACCTTCTTGTTCACTAAAAGAAACTAGAAAGACTGTTTACACAAAAATTAATGCTTAATTTATGCTCTGTCACAAACCTCTCATCTATTTCAATTAAAGACAAACATTAAAACCAAAATTTTAGAATATTGAAAAGCACTTATAGGAAACTAGTAATTTGTTTAATGAATGATTTAATAAGCACATAAACAAAAATACAAAAAATAATTCATACAATAATTTAAACATTTGCATTATCAGTAATGAAGTTTAAATACAAGCAAAAAACTGGATAAAATGCAATTGCAAAATACTTAATTGAAAGAGTATCCATAAGGAATTGCCACTTCCTAATCATAAAGATAAAAATAAATTTAATAGAAAAAAGTAAAAATCTTAGACAATATTCATCTAATCTGACATAAAGGTCAACTATTATAAAAATACAGTTTTAAAACATCAAAACACTGTTTAACAATTTACTGTAAGATCTATTTCTTTCATTCTTTATTTATTTATTTATTTATTTTGAGTTTTCAAGACAGGGTTTCTCTGTGTAACCATCCTTGCTGTTCTGAAACTGGTTCTGTAGACCATACTGACCTCAAACTCACAATGATCCATCGGCTTCCTCCTCCTGAGTGCTGTGATTAGAGGTGTGTGCCACTGCCTGGCTAACATTTTTTTTATATTTTTAAATATGAAAATACAGGATTTTTAAAAGGTTTTAGGAACCAGTAATTCACATTGCTACACAAGCCTTGAATCTGTTACATTAGAGAGTACTTAGGAATGTGTATTACTAAGTCAGAAAATATGTACATATTTATAACAAATTGCCAACAAGTAAATCTTCTTCTTTGAGAAACACATCTGGATAAAAAAAAGGCATGACTGGATGTTTGCGAGGTTGTTCTTGGTAATAGTAAATATTGGAAATGGAAAATGAGGGAATGGAAAAATAAATTAAGATTTGTGCATAGATTGGAAAAACTGTATAGCAATAAAAATTGATGATCTGAGTGTAACAGATCAACTTGGGTATATCTAGAAAGTAAGCTGAGTGAAACTAGAAAATACAAAAATGCAAAATATAATTTTGTGGATAAAAAAAGCACATATTGCAACACAGACTGCTTCTGGCTGCACAGAATGTGGATACAAAGAAACTGAAATATGTCAGGAATTGGATGGAAATAAAGACTTTAATTATATATATAAACTTTACTTTTATATAAAAAATATGCTAAACCAAAATGTTGAATATTTACATTAGAAGAGGTAGGACTGACTTGGCTATTTTACTTTTGGGTTTTTTTTCTGAGTCCTAATTTCTTTTTTTCTTTTTTTTTTTTAAGTAAATTTTATTAAATTATAAAAGTTTCCATTTCCGCCCCTCCTCCCAACACCCTCCCACTCTCCCCACTCCCCCTCCTCCTCCCTCTCCATCCCCCAGGGCAGTCAGGGTTTCCTGCCCTGTGGGAAGTCCAAGCCCCTCCCCCCTCCCTCCAGGTCCAGGAAGGGAGCATCCAAACAGACTGGATCCCCAAAATCCAGCATATGCAGAGAAAACAGGTCCCAGTATCATAGTCAATGGCTTTTCAGAAAGACTCCGGGCCATCCACATTCAGAGAATCCGGCCAAATTCCGAGAATCTGGTTAGAACACGTCCTCGTTCAGTCCCAGTCCAACTGGCCTTGGTAAACTCTCATTAGATCTGTTCCCTTGTATCAGTAGGTGATAGCATCCCTCGCAGTACTGATTTCGTTTTTCATGTTCTTCCTCCTTCTGCTCCTCATCTGGACCTCGGGGGGCTCAGTCCGGTGCTCCAACGTGGGTCTCCGACTGTATCGCCGTCCTTCGCCAGATGAAGACTCTCCTGGTCAGCATCTATGATTTTCTATGAAAGTTGTAACATGAATATTAGCACAATCAAATTTTTTCTTCGTATTTCGCTTCCTTCTTGTTTATTTGGATCTGGACTTTAAGATTTAAATGACTATTATAAACAAACTTGACTGCTTACCAGAATCTCATGTACATAACAGAGAAACCATCTTCCCATCATGGATAGTCAAGAAAGACGTTAGACACTCTTTGGCACATCTTCTCATAGTCCTTGTTCCCTTTCAAGGGGACCCACGCTTCAAGAATAGTCAAAAAATAGAGCTATGAAGTTCTGCAGTTGTTCATGCCATCCCTTTCTGAAGTGAGTTGATAAATTTTGTATTTAATTTATTTTTTAAAAACTATTTATTTTTCATTCAACATACAAATGTATTTCCCACCCCTCCCCTCCTCCTGCTCCATCCACCTTTCCCCCTACCACCCATCCAAGACCCCATTCACTCTTCAGAGAGGGTAAGGCTTCCCATGAGGTGACAACAAAGTCTAGCACATTGCTTTGAGGTAGGACCAAGATTCTCCCCCACTATATCTAGGCTGAGAAAGGTATCCCTCCAGAGAGTATAGGTTCCAAAAAGCCAGAACAAGCAATAAGGACAAGTCCTGGTCTCACTACCAGTGGCTCCACAGTCTGCCCCAGCTATAAAACTGTCACCTGCTTTCAGAGGGCCTAGTTTGGTCCGATGTTGGTTCCCTTGCTCTCAGGTGGAGTTGGAAGGCTTCCATTAGCTTAGGTAAGCAGTTTCAGTGGGTATCCTCATCATGGTCTTGACCTCTGCTCATATTCTCACTCCTCTCTTTCTTCAACAGGAATTTGGGAGCTCAACCCAATGCCTTCTGTGGTTCTCTGGATCTGCTTTCATCATTTGCTGTATGTAGGTTCTATGATGACATTTAAGACAGTTATCAATCTGACTACAAGGAAAGGCCAGTTCTGGCACCCTCTCCGTTATTGCTTAGGGTCTTAGCTGAGGTCATTCTTGTGTATTCCTGCAAATTTCTCTAGTGATAGGTTTCTTGCTCGACCCATATTGGCTCCCTCAATCAAGATCAATTAAGTTCCATTTCTTGCTTCTTCAGACAAGACCATCCATAGGCTATAAATTTGCTGGAGTCTACCTCTCAGTTTTCCACTGTATATCACAACTGAATATTCACACACACAAACACACACACACACTCACACATAAACATATATACACACATGCAAACATATACACAATCAAGGCAATACTCTTATATTTCTGTACACACTCAAATGACTGGCCTTCCTCTTCTCTAGTGTGGGAAGCTGGAAAGTTAATGCTTCATCTGACATACTAATGAAGTTGTCTGAACTCACTCATAAAACTTGAACTCCCTAGTGGAATTTTCTGCCACGGACTCTACCAGCAATGTAATGATGTTTACTTTAACATAACCACTACTAATTGGAATTGCATAATGAATCAGGATTTGTTTATCCTTATTACAGATCAAAGAACTGAGGCTCAGGTTGACTAAGTGACATGCCCAGTGTAGCACAGTGAGATCAGGAAGAAACATTTCTCTTTATTTAAAATGTTACTTGCTTTTGAGAGACCAAGCAGATGGCTAGGAGTCCAGATAGGCAGCCTGGTCACTGAACTCCCCCACTCTCTAGCTCTCTTGGTGTCTGCCCACACCACCACCAGTCCAAGATCCTCCTAGTCTCTGTCCCTGCCTCCAACTGGTGTGGAGACTCCTTGTTCTACCAGACATCACTACTGATGCCAAAGATCAGTTCTCAGCTAGAGTGGAGACTCACTGTTCTACCACATGCGTCCATGACCAGAAGGCCAGAGAGGAAACAGAAACTAAGGATTAAAATACCCATTCAACAACAACAACAAGAAAAACCTCAGAAATCAGCAATTAGATTTAAATCAATAACCACCTTATACCTCTATGCCTAGAGGCCATCGTAAGAACACAGTGAACAATTTCCAAGGTAATATGTGACCTCCATAATCCAGCTATTGTAGCATGGCAAACCTTGAGAGTTCCAACACAGCATACGTACAAGAAAAAGAACTTAAAACTAACTTTATGAAGATGATTGATGTCCTTTGTGGAGGGCCGCAACCACATTCTCCATTGCTTCAAGGGACAAAGGTAGAGATTGACCTCTGTGACCTCAAGGTGTGGTAGTACATGCCTTTGGTCCCAATGCCTGGGAGGCAGAGACAGGCAGATCTCTGTGAGTTCAAGGCGTGTTGTAGCACACGCCTTTAACCCCAGTGCATGTGCTTGGTAACTTTCTACTGCTGCGTCCCTGCCTACTTCCGAGGCATCATCTGGGTTGATGGGCAGCGGACCAATCCAAGAGTGACACGTCCAAAGCGAGGACTGTTTCCTTTATAAGGAACGGGTTCCCTCATTCTGGGTCTCCGCCATGTAAGCTTATGCTCTCCCTCTCAAGACACATTAAAGCTTTGCTGCAGAAGGATCCTAAGTGCCCCGCATTGTTCTTGCAGGGGAGACGGTAGGGCGGGACAGTCCTTAGCAAGGAAATGAATGCACCCCTTAAAGGAATTTAGGAAAACACAAGTCACTAGAGGAAATGAATTATTCCCTTAAAGAAAGTAAAGTTTAACAAACAATTTAAGGAAACAAATACAACTTTCCAAAACCTGAAAATGGAAATAAAAATACTAAAGAAAGCACAAACAGATGTATTTCTAGAGATGAAAAATCTAGGTAAGTGAACAGGAACTATAGACACAAGCATCACCGATAGAATGGAAGCCATGGAAAAGCGAATTCAAATGTTGAGATAATATAGAAGAAAGAGATACATGGGTCAAGGCATTATTAAATCTAAAAATTCCATGACACAAAACATCTAGGAAATCTGGAAACCTTATGAAAAGACCAAGCATATAAATAACAGGAGTAGAAGTAGAAGAATCCCAACTCAAAAGTGCAGAAAATATTTACAAGATAATAACAGAAGAAAATTTGTCTAACCTAAAGAAGGAGATTCCTATAAAGGTACAAGAAGCATAGAGAATGCCAAATAGATTGAGCCAGAAAAAAAGTCTACTCATCACATAATAATCAAAACACTAATGTTAATGACAAAGAATATTACAAGCTGAAAGAGAAAAAGACCAAATACCACATAAAGGCAGACCTATTAGAATCACACCTGACTTCTCAACAGACCCCAAAAGCCAGAAGGGCCTGGGCAGATGTGCTGTACATTTTAAGAGGCCACAGATTCCAACCCAGACTGCTATACCCATGAAAATCTATCTACAAATCTAGCCCTACAGAAGGTACCAGAATGAAAAATCCAACCCAAGGAGGTTAACTGCACCCATGAAAACACAGGAAACATAGGAGCCACAGAGATTCAGGATATCAGGGGTACATGGGCCACCAAATCAACTAAGTAGGACTCATAGGTGCTCATGGAGACTGAAGTGATAATCGTGGAGCCTACAGGGCTCTGTGCTAGGTCCTCTGCATGTCCCTTATGGTTGTTAACTTGGTGTTTTTGTAGGACCCCTAATAGTAGCATTGGAGATTTCTATGAATCCTTTGTTTGCTTTTAGGACCATTTTCTTCCTTTTGAGTTACTTCACCCAGCCTTGGGATGAGGGTTTATGCCTAGTCTTATTGTATCTGTTGGGTTACCTCACCCAACCTTGATATGAGTATTTGCACCTAGTCTTATTGCATTCAGTGTTCAGTGGATATTCCTGGGAGACCTTCTGTTTTCTGAAGGGAAATGGAAGAGGAGTGGATCTGGGGAAGAAGGGAGGTGGGATAAGGGGAATGGGAGGGATGGAGGGAGGAGAAACTACAGCTGCAATATATTGAAAACAAAGGATGAAAATAAATGTTACTTATTTTTAAGTGACACATGTAGTAATCTATTTATGTAGTGCCATTTGTTGATTTAGTACATCTAAAAGTTTCTTGTTATTATTTTAGGTGTATGAATATTTGACTATATTTGTGTATGTGCACCAGGTACATCTCTCATACCTTCAGGCAGAAAAGCATAACAGGTCCTCTGAAGCTGTAGTTACAAATGGTAATAAGCTGACCTGTGGGAACTTAACCTAGGTCCTCTGTAAGATCAACACATGCTTATGGCAGCCCCATTTCTATTCTTTAATTCTCAAATTTGGTTAGGCATATGTCTTAGCTAATGTTTCTGTTGCTGCAGTGAAAAACCATTACCAAAATGTGAGTTGGGGAGCGAAGGGTTTATAAGGCTTACACTTCCATATAGTTGCTCATCACTGAAGGAAGTCAGAATAGGAATTCAAATAGGGTAGGATCCTAGAGGCAGGAGTTGATGAAGAGGCCATGGAGGTGAGCTGCTGAGGTAGGAGGGTCTTCTTTCTATGTGTTGCTTTCATTGGTTAAATAAAGAGACTGCCTTGGCCTTTTGATAGGACAGCAGCTTAGATAAGTGGAGTAGACTGAAGAGAATGGTGGGAGAAAGAAAGCAGAGTCAGGCAGACACCATGGCTCTCCTCTCCAAGACGGATGCTGGTTAGACTCATGTTGGTAATGGCAATATGGATTATTAGAAATGAGTTAGATCAATATGTGAGAGTTAGCCAATAAGAGGCTAGAACTAATGGACCAGGCAGTAATTTAATTAATACAGATCTCCATGTGATTATTTTAGGCATAAGCTAGCTGGGAGCCCAGCAGCCAGAACACAGCCTGAACACAGAAAGAAATTGAGGAGGATACCAGAAAATGGAAAGATCTCCCCTGTTCTTGGATTGGGAGAATCAACATAGTAAAAATGGCAATTCTACCAAAAGCAATCTATAGATTCAATGCAATTCCCATTAAAATTCCATCAAACTTCTTCACAGACCTGGAGAGAACAATAATCAAGTTTATATGGAAAAACAAAAAACCCAGGATAGCCAAAACAATCTTATACAATAAAGGAACTTCTGGAGGCATTACCATCCCTGACTTCAAACTCTATTACAGAACAACAGTATTGAAAACAGCTTGGTATTGGCATAACAACAGAGAAGTCGACCTATGGAATTGAATAGAAGACCCGGGTCTTAACCCACAAACATATGAACACCTGATATTTGACAAGGGAGCTAAAGGCATACAATGGAAGAAGGAAAGCATCTTTAACAAATGGTGCTGGCATAACTGGATGTCAACCTGTAGAAGAATGAAAATAGATCCATATCTATCACCATGCACAAAACTCAAGTCCAAATGGATTAAAGACCTCAACATTAATCTGACCACTTTGAACCTGATAGAAGAGAAAGTGGGAAGTAGTCTACAAGATATAGGCACAGGAGACCACTTCCTAAGCAGAACCCCAGGAGCGCAGACAATAAGAGAAGCAATGAATAAATGGGACCTGCGGAAACTGAGAAGCTTCTGTAAAGCAAAGGACACTGTCAGTAAGACCAAAAGGCTACCTTCCGACTGGGAGAAGATCTTCACAAATCCCTCATCAGACAAAGGTCTGATCTCCAAATTATAGAAAGAACTCAAGAAACTAGACACTAAAACTCTAACTAACCCAATCAAAAAATGGGGTACTGAACTGAACAGAGAATTCACAACAGATGAACTTCGAATGGCCAAAAGGCACTTAAGGTCATGCTCAACCTCCTTAGTGATCAGGGAAATGCAAATCAAAACAACTTTGAGATATCATCTTACACCTGTCAGAATAGTCAAACTCAAAAACACCAATGATAGCCTATGCTGGAGAGGATGTGGAATGAGGGGAACACTCATCCATTGTTGGTGGGAATGCAAACTTGTGCAGCCACTGTGGAAATCAGTGTGGTGGTTTCTCAGGAAACTGGGAGTCAACCTCCCTCAGGACCCAGCAATTCCACTCTTGGGAATATACCCAAGAGATGCCCTATCATACCACAAAAGCATTTGTTCAACTATGTTCATAGCAGCACTATTTGTAATAGTCAGAACCTGGAAACAACCTAGGTGCCCCTCAATAGAAGAATGGTTAAAAAAGGTGTGGAACATATACACATTAGAGTTCTACTCAGTGGTAAAAAATAATGACATCTTGAATTTTGCATGCAAATGCAACTTCTAGTAAGAGGAGCAGTGACAGGCTGTGTTTCCACGCAGTTTTCCCCAGCACTATTCAAGCAGTTGGAATTTACCCCAATACAGAAAGCTCTGACCTCTTGTTCTCTACCCAAGAGGTGTTATAAACTAATGACCTTATATTTTATAAAATACACAAGTCCCTCTCATATTCTGCATGTTTTAAGGCTTGTATATTCAGTAGTAGATAGTTTCTACATTATTCAAAGCATTAAACTGAATCAAGATAATTGGTCAATTTAAAAAATCGTAATTGATCCCCCTCTTCATCTGCCTCTCTCAAATTTTTTCCTTCATCTCTCCTTCTTTCCCTTCCATATAAATATTAATCAGGATTTCTAATATGAAGTGAATGAAACTACTGAATGAAAATGAAGACATTAGTTGCTAAATTTTTATAGTTAAGACTCTATAGGAGTATAATAAACCTAAGCAAACAATCTATAACGAAGATGTAAAAATTTCTTTGAATTTATGTGAGAGTATAATATAAGTTTTCTGAAGCTTACTGCTTATAGTACCTAGCATTATTTTCCACACCTTCTCTTGTCCAAAGTTTCTTAGCTTTTGAAATTGTTTTTTCCAAATACTTCTCTGCAATGCTGGAGTTTTGCTGGAAATTAACTTCCATTTAAAAAGTAAACTCGTTTATCTCGGACACATGGGTAGAAGTCATAGCTCACTCTTGCTACTAATACCTACAAACGAGGAATAGATTCCTAGGAGTAGAGCTGACTTATTCCTGACATCACAGTAGGTAATGGTGGCTACAAGCAGCATGAAGAGTGGAGCCAGAAGTGGTTTCTCCTTTACCAATTCTTTAGAAGCCTTGTCAGCACGCCTAGGATTCCCTTTCTCACTCCTTAGGGCAGATCACTCAGTACAAAGAGTATTTCCTCATTCATCTCTGCCGTCCACTGCCCTAAAGCAGATGTGTCCTGAACAAATCTGTACATAATTGGGTACTTCCTGTCTCCCAGCTCTGACCTTCATGCTTCCCACTCCCTGCACTACAGCTGGATCCTGAGCAGTACTTGGAATAAAAGTCTTGCCATTAATGTTCTGTATCTCTTAAGGGAACCCAGTGACATATCATGATTGTTTCCTGATTGTTGCAATTTAGTGCTTAATCTACTGGAAGGGATTACATCAGGAACATGTGCCCCGTCTGAAGCATTATTACAATTCTTGTTTTTAAACTAGCAAATTCATTTTATATCAAGTAGAAGAAAGAGTAAATTCCCACAAATAAATTCTGATTGTTGTCTCTTTTTGTAGTATGAGGTCTGGCTTGTTGGGGTTTCTGTCCCTCCCAGTACCCCAACAGCCGGCAAGCAACAAAGAAAATCACACACAAGACTCCATAAGGTTATAAACTGATTGGCTCATTAGGTCAGGCTTCTTGTTAACTCTTATAACTTATATTAACCCATTATTCTCATCTATGTTAGCCATAATGGCTCCGTACCTTTCTCTTCTGGGCAAGTTACATGCTGCCTCTTTGGTGGTCTGTACAGGAATGGCTGAGGAACCTCCTTGCTTCCCAGAATTTTCCTGTTCTCATTGCATCATCTCTACTTCCTGTCTGGTTTTCCCACCTATACTGCCTGCCTGGCCAATCAGAGTTTTATTAAAATATGATTGACAGAATACAGACAATTCTCCTGCATCATCTTTTGTTGCGAACTTTTTTAAAAAAATAAAATGAAATCTCCCCACCTAAAAAGTCCTTTCCCTGTAACTGCTAGATCTGGTTTGTGTGACATTAGAATCTTGTGTAGATTATTAAAACCTGTTCCTGGATTAAGCTATACTGCATTGAGACTATCATACAAAAAAACTAACCCAAAGATATTTTAACTTTTGAAAGTAAAATCATCACAAAAAATTAAAACTCATTTCAATACATAAAAGGATATATTAAAAACTAGTCCTAAGACAAACCGGAGAAGGCCAAAGTCACAGGAACCTTTTCTACCCCTACTATGGACCTTGTAAGCCCGGTTTATAGTGGAACTGAAATCAACAGCAATCAATAATAACCCTAATAGTGTGGCCCCATTTCTGCAAAACTATGTCCATAAATTTTCACTTAATGGAATTGAACAGAAAGCGATTTGAAAGCATTCACAGCATACTCTCTGACATGTTGGGACTCAGTGAAAGAAACCGTCCTAATCAACAGATCTCAAGGTTAAGGAGACAAGGCGAATTGTCTGCTTTTGTGTGTCTGATGGTCCTAAAAGCCAGCACTCATGGAAAGTGAAAAACAAGGGTAGAAACCAGCAAAGGCTGCCTCCAGGAACAGCGGACAGAGCATATATTGGAGCAATCTGAAAATGTATTGAAGAGAAAAAGAAAAATAGGCCTTTTCTCTTGCTTGAAATAAATAGAATGAAACAACAAAGTCAGAGTACACACACAATGGCTCGTGTTCACTAATGTGTCTCTTATTACCCACATAGTCCATTGCTGACACACTTCTCTTTGATTCTGTATTCCAGGCAACTGGTTCCGGTTAAAAACGGTAGGATTCAAAAAGAAAGTAAAGGGTTATATTGAGCAGTATGATCCAAACACTAGATAGAAAAGGTGCCAATGCTTATGTTATATTACCACCAGAGATTTCTGAAGACTAGACCTCCATGATCCTCACAAAACTGATGTGGTACACTGAACTGTCTTCTGTGATGTGCTAACAATCTTAAATAATGATTATGCTGAGAAGGCACATAATGTCAGAGGAAGAAGTGCCATTTCCGGAGCTGATCTGGGCCTTGTCTGGTGACATCTCCTGTGTACAGTTTGGCTGCCAATCCTCAAGGAGTATTCTTATACCTGAACTTCAGGGGGACTCAGGGAAGAGTCACTCTTCAAGGCTATGAGCTGCCTATCACCCAGTCTTCTTTCCACTTTAGATCTGCCACTCTTAGCTTTCTGGGGAGATAAAATCAAGAGACAACTGTGCATACCCACACCAAAAATTGACTTAGATACCTAGCCCCCTACATGTGGAAGAGCAAACCTGAGGCATTCAATTTGTCATGATGCAGAATGTTGAAAGATAAAAGCTGTCTGGTTCTCAGTTATCACCCAAACAGATAAATTGCAACTGACTGATGCAGGAGTGTCAGAAGTCTCAACTGTGCTGGGCTGTTTATATCTTCTGCAATGTTCTTAACAGTAAATTAGAAAAGATACTGTAAAGCATTAGAACTGACAGAGCATAGAAACCGGTATCAATAAAATGACTTGGAAATGGAAGGCAGACCCAGCTTTAAACATCGAGTCCAAATTGATCTGTAGACAGAGAAAGACTCCTTCCTAGAGAAATAAAATACAGCCAAAAGCTCATCGATAGAGACAAAAGATGAACTTGGTAAACTCATTACAGTGCCTGTGAAGCTGTCTGATAAACTGCAGGACAGACACAAAGTTTTTTGTTAAAAGAGCCGTCTAAGATCTTGCACTCCATCTGCCAGTTGCTGTCTACAAGAACATCCCTTAGGAAGACATGCGCAAGGCATGAGGAAATGAAGGAATGAGTCAGTGTATGAGACAGACAACTTTGGATCACTCAAAGGCATCGCCTGGAACGTCTCCAATTTGTCTTATACTAACTCCCAATGATGGGGCAAATATTTTCAACCAATGGTTATGAAAAGGTCAACATTTGGTAGAATCAAAACTTAGCTAATCAAAAATCACCTGAGTAAATTGGGAGCGTGGCGACCATGAAAGAGGGTAGAAGGGGAGTGGGGTAAGGGAAGAAGTGGAGAAAAATATACAACTCAATAAAAACAATTTAAAAAATCCTCCATAACTCTGAATGACAGGTGTAGTGGCATTGCATTTGTATTTTAATAAATAAAACTTACCTGAGGATCAGAAATATAAAACAGCCACACTGGTTATAGACCAGGCTTAGGTAACACACACCTTTAATCCCAGTAGCCACATTAGTTGCCATAGAAACCGGATGGTGTATGCCTTTAATACCAGTGATGTATGCCCTTAATCTCAGCCCTAGAGAGCATTATTAAATGGAAGGAGACAGTTCTCAGACACAGTCTCTTTCTGAGATTCCTGGAGGCAGGATCACTGTTTTCCAACAGAGATTGAGGTAAAAGCCAGCGGCTGACTGCTTTGCTTTTTGGGGCTTCATGAACACCAGTTTCACTCTCTGAGTTTTTAGTAATTGCACTTCAGAAAGGTCTGAATGGGCCAAGCCAGTGTCAACGATATTGCTCATTGGTTGTCAGAACAGGAATCTCTTCCTGATTGGCTCAAAGGTACCTTGAATATTTTGCCTCCTTCAGTGCATTTGGGTCTGTATGTGGGATCAAAATACTCAGGTTTATAGATTTATCACTATCTCAGTTAGGGTTTCTATTTCTATGAAAAGACACCATCACCATGCCAACTCTTATAAAGAAAAACATTTAATCAGGGCTGGCTTACAGTTTCAAAGATTAAGTCTATTGTCATCATGGCAGGAAACACGATGGCATGAAGGCAGACAAAGTGCTGTTGTAGGAGCTGAGTTCTACATCCAGATCACCGGCAGCAGGAAGAAGACTGCCAGCTGATTTGGGCTTCTGAAATCTCAAAGCCCACCTTCT